>NC_135883.1:36864005-36881505 GCF_964194155.1 Cetorhinus maximus
TGTGTGTCTACCTGTGTGTGTGTGTGTGTGTGTGTGTGCATGTCTATCTGTGTGTGTCTCTATCAGTGTGTGTGTGTGTGTGTCTACCTGTGTGTGTATTTGTGTGTGTCTATCTGTGTAAGTGTGTGTGTGTCTATCTGTGTGAGTGTGTGTGTGTGTGTGTCTACCTGGGTGTGTGTGTGTCTATCTGTGTGCGTGTGTGTGTGCGTCTATCTGTGTGTGTGTGTGTCTATCTGTGTGTGTGTGTGTGTCTATCTGTGTGCGTGTGTGTCTACCTGTGTGTGTGTCTATCTGTGTGTGTGTGTGTGTCTATCTGTGTGAGCGTGTGTGTGTGTGTGTGTCTATCTGTGTCTGTGTGCGTGTCTATCTATGTGTGTGTGTGTCTATCTGTGTGTGTGTGTGTCTACCTGTGTGTGTGTGTCTATCTGTGTGTCTGTCTATCTGTGTGTTTGCATGTTTATCTGTGTATGTGTGTGTGTTTCTATCTGTGTGTGTGTGTCTATATGTGTGTGTGTCTATCTGTGTGTGTGTGTGTGTGTCTATCTGTGTGCATGTGTCTATCTGTGTGAGTGTCTATCTGTGTGTGTGTGTGTGTCTATCTGTGTGTTTGTCCACGTGTGTGTGTGTGTGTGTCTATCTACGTGTGTGTGTCTATCTGTGTAGGTGTGTGTGTCTATCTGTGTGTGTGTGTGTGTATGTGTGTGTGTCCATTTGTGTATGTGTGTGTGTTAATCTATGTGTGTGTATGTGTGTGTGTCTATCTGTGTATGTGTGTGTGTCTATCTGTGTGTGTGTGTGTCTATCTGTGTGTGTGTGTGTCTATCTGTGTGTGTGTTTGTGTGTGTCTATCCGTATGTGTGTGTGTGTGTCTACCTGTGTGTGTGTGTGTGTGTGTATCTGTATGTGTGTGTGTGTATGTGTGTGTCTATCTGTATGTGTGTGTGTGTCTATCTGTGAGTGTGTGTGTGTCTATCTGTGTGTGTGTGTGTCTACCTGTGTGTGTGTCTATCTGTGTGTGTGTGTGTGTGTCTATCTGTGTGAGCGTGTGTGTGTGTGTGTGTGTCTATCTGTGTCTGTGTGTGTGTCTATCTGTGTGTGTGTGTGTCTATCTGTGTGTGTGTGTGTCTACCTGTGTGTGTGTGTCTATCTGTGTGTCTGTCTGTCTATCTGTGTGTTTGCATGTTTATCTGTGTATGTGTGTGTGTGTCTATCTGTGTGTGTGTGTCTATCTGTGTGTGTGTGTGTCTATCTGTGTGCGTGTGTCTATCTGTGTGAGTGTCTATCTGTGTGTGTGTGTGTGTGTCTATCTGTGTGTTTGTCCACATGTGTGTGTGTTTGTGTCTATCTGCGTGTGTGTGTCTATCTGTGTAGGTGTGTGTGTCTATCTGTGTGTGTGTGTGTGTATGTCTATTTGTGTATGTGTGTGTGTTACTCTGTGTGTGTGTATGTGTGTGTGTCTATCTGTGTATGTGTGTGTGTCTATCTGTGTGTGTGTGTGTCTATCTGTGTGTGTGTGTGTGTGTCTATCTGTGTGTGTGTGTGTGTGTGTGTCTATCTGTATGTGTGTGTGTGTCTACCTGTGTGTATGTTTGTGTGTCTATCTGTGTGTGTGTGTCTATCAGTCAATGTGTGCATGTGTGTCTATCTGTGTGTGTGTGTATGTGTGCATGTGTGTGTCTACCTGTGTGTGTGTGTGTGTGTGTGTGCATGTCTATCTGTGTGTGTGTCTATCAGTGTGTGTGTGTGTGTGTCTACCTGTGTGTGTATTTGTGTGTGTCTATCTGTGTAAGTGTGTGTGTGTCTATCTGTGTGAGTACGTCTATCTATGTGTGTGTGTCTATCTGTGTGTATCTGTGTGTTTGGGTGTCTATCTGTATATGTGCGTCTATCTGTGTGTGTGTGTGTCAATCTGTGTGTGTGTGTGTCTATCTATGTGTTTGTGTGTGGGTGTCCCTCAGTGTGTCTATCTGTGTAAGTGTATCTGTGTGTTTGTGTGTCAATCTGTGTGTGTGTGTGTGTGTGTGTCTACCTGTGTGTGTATTTGTGTGTGTCTATCTGTGTATGTGTGTGTGTGTCTATCTGTGTGTGTGTGTCTGTGTGTGTGTGTGTGTGTGCGCGTGTGTGTGTGTGTCTATCTGTGAGTGTGTGTGTGTCTATCTGTGTGTGTCTATCTATGTGTGTGTGTGTGTGTGTCTATCTGTGTGTCTATCTGTGTGTGTGTCTGTCTGTATGTGTGTGTCTATCTCTGTGTGTGTGTGTGTGTGTGTCTATCAGTGTGTGTGTGTGTGTGTATGTGTGTGTCTATCTCTGTGTGTGTGTGTGTCTATCTGTGTGTGTGTCTATCTGTGTATGTGTGTGTGTCTATCTGTGTGTGCGTCTATCTGTGTGTGTGTGTGTGTGTGTGTTTCTCTGTGTGTGTGTGTGTGTCTATCTGTGTGAGTGTGTGTGTGTGCGTGTCTACCAGGGTGTGTGTGTGTGTCTATCTGTGTGCGTGTGTGTGTGCGTCTATCTGTGTGTGTGTGTGTCTATCTGTGTGTGTGTGTGTGTGTCTATCTGTGTGCGTGTGTGTCTACCTGTGTGTGTGTCTATCTGTGTGTGTGTGTGTGTCTATCTGTGTGAGCGTGTGTGTGTGTGTGTGTCTATCTGTGTGTGTGTGTGTGTCTATCTGTATGTGTGTGTGTGTCTATCTCTGTGTGTGTATGTCTATCTGTATGTGTGTTTGTGTGTGTGCATGTCTATCTGTGTGTGCATCTATCAGTGTGTGTGTGTGTGTGTGTCTACCTGTGTGTGTATTTGTGTGTGTCTATCTGTGTAAGTGTGTGTGTGTCTATCTGTGTGAGTACGTCTATCTATGTGTGTGTGTCTATCTGTGTGTATCTGTGTGTTTGGGTGTCTATCTGTATATGTGCATCTATCTGTGTGTGTGTGTGTCAATCTGTGTGTGTGTGTGTCTATCTATGTGTTTGTGTGTGGGTGTCCCTCAGTGTGTCTATCTGTGTAAGTGTATCTGTGTGTTTGTGTGTCAATCTGTGTGTGTGTGTGTGTGTGTGTGTGTGTGTCTACCTGAGTGTGTATTTGTGTGTGTCTATCTGTGTATGTGTGTGTGTGTCTATCTGCGTGTGTGTGTCTGTGTGTGTGTGTGTGTGTGTGCGTGTGTGTGTGTGTCTATCTGTGTGTGTGTGTGTGTCTATCTGTGTGTGTCTATCTATGTGTGTGTGTGTGTGTGTGTCTATCTGTGTGTCTATCTGTGTGTGTGTCTGTCTGTAAGTGTGTGTCTATCTCTGTGTGTGTGTGTGTGTGTGTGTCTATCAGTGTGTGTGAGTGTGTGTATGTGTGTGTCTAACTCTGTGTGTGTGTGTGTCTATCTGTGTGTGTGTCTATCAGTGTATGTGTGTGTGTCTATCTGTGTGTGTGTCTATCTGTGTGTGTGTGTGTGTGTTTCTCTGTGTGTGTGTGTGTGTCTATCTGTGTCAGTGTGTGTGTCGATCTGTGTGTGTGTGTGTCTATCTGTGTGTGTGTGTCTACCTGTGTGTGTGTGTCTATCTGTGTATCTGTCTGTCTATCTGTGTGTTTGCATGTTTATCTGTGTATGTGTGTGTGTTTCTATCTGTGTGTGTGTGTCTATATGTGTGTGTGTGTATCTGTGTGTGTGTGTGTCTATCTGTGTGCGTGTGTCTATCTGTGTGAGTGTCTATCTGTGTGTGTGTGTGTGTCTATCTGTGTGTTTGTCCACGTGTGTGTGTGTGTGTGTGTGTCTATCTACGTATGGGTGTCTATCTGTGTGTGTGTGTGTATGTGTGTGTGTCTATTTGTGTATGTGTGTGTGTTAATCTGTGTGTGTGTATGTGTGTGTGTCTATCTGTGTATGTGTGTGTGTCTATCTGTGTGTGTGTGTGTCTATCTGTGTGTGTGTGTGTGTGTGTCTATCTGTATGTGTGTGTGCATGTGTGTGTCTATCCGTATGTGTGTGTGTGTCTACCTGTGTGTGTGTGTGTGTCTATCTGTATGTGTGTGTGTGTCTATCTCTGTGTGTGTATGTCTATCTGTATGTGTGTTTGTGTGTGTGCATGTCTATCTGTGTGTGTGCGTGTGTCTATCCTGTGTGTGTGTGTGTGCGTGTCTGTCTATCTGTGTGTGTGTGTCTATCTGTTTGTGTGTGTGTCTATCTGTGTGTGTGTGTGTGTCTATTTGTGTGTGTGTGTGTGTGTGTGTGTGTGTCTATCTCTGTGTGTGTGTCTATCTGTGTGTGTGTGTGTGTGTGTTTATCTGTATGTGTGTGTGTGTGTGTCTATCTGTGTGTGTGTGTGTGTGTATGTCTATCTGTATGTGTGTGTGTGTCTATCTGTGTGTGTGTGTGTGTGTCTGTGTGTGTGTGCGTGTGTGTCTATCTGTGTGTGTGTGTGTGTGCGTGTATCTATCTGTGTGTGTGTGTGTGTGTGTGTCCAAATGTGTGTGTGTGTGTGTGTGTCTATCTGTGTGAGTGTGTGTGTGTGTGTGTCTATCTCTCTGTGTGTGTGTGTGTCTACGTGTTTGTGTGTGTGTGTGTCTATCTGAGTGTGTGTGTGTCTATCTGTGTGTGTGTGTATGTGTGTGTGTCTATCTGTGTGTCTGTGTCTGTCTGTGTGTATGTGTGTGTGTCTATCTGTGTGTGTGTGTCTGTCTATCTGTGTGTGTGTGTGTGTGTGTGTATTTGTGTGTGTGTGTGTGTCTATCTGTGTGCGTGTTTGTCTGTCTATCTGTGTGTATGTGTGTCTATCTGTGTGTGTGTGTGTGTGTGTGTCTATCTGTGCGTGTGTCTATCCGTGTGTGTGTCTATCTGTGTGTGTGTCTACGTGTGTGTGTGTGTCTATCTGTGTGTGTATGTCTATCTGTGTGTGTGTGTGTGTGTGTGTGTGTCTATCTGTGTGTGTGTGTGTGTGTGTCTATCTGTGTGTCTGTGTCTGTCTGTGTGTATGTGTGTGTGTGTATCTGTGTGTGTGTGTCTGTCTATCTGTGTGTGTGTGTGTGTGTGTGTATTTGTGTGTGTGTGTGTGTCTATCTGTGTGCGTGTTTGTCTGTCTATCTGTGTGTATGTGTGTCTATCTGTGTGTGTGTGTGTGTGTCTATCTGTGCGTGTGTCTATCCGTGTGTGTGTCTATCTGTGTGTGTGTTCTATCTGTGTGTGTGTTTATCTGTGTGTATGTGTGTGTGTGTGTGTGTGTCTATCTGTGTGTGTGTCTATCTGTGTGTGTGTCTACCTGTGTGTGTGTGTGTGTGTGTGTTTGTCTATCTGTGTGTGGATGTCTATCTGTGTGTGTCTATCTGTGTGTGTGTGTGTGTGTGTGTGTCTATCTGTGTGTGTGTCTATCTGTGTGTGTGTCAGTCTGTCTATATGTGTGTGTGTGTGTGTGTGTGTGTCTATCTGTGTGTGTGTGTATGTCTATGTGTGTGTGTCTGTCTATCTGTGTCTGTGTCAATCTGTGTGTGTGTCTATCTGTGTGTTTGTGTGTGTGTGTGTCTATCTGTGTGTGTGCGTGTGTCTATCCTGTGTGTGTGTGTGTGTGTGTGCGTGTGTGTCTATCTGTGTGTGTGTATGTATATCTGTGTGTCTGTGCGTATGTCTATGTGTGTGTGTGTGTGTGTCTATCTGTGTGTGTGTGTCTATCTGTTTGTGTGTGTGTCTATCTGTGTGTGTGTGTGTGTCTATTTGTGTGTGTGTGTGTGTCTATCTCTGTGTGTGTGTCTATCTGTGTGTGTGTGTGTCTATATGTATGTGTGTGTGTGTGTCCATCTGTGTGTGTGTGTGTGTGTCTATCTGTATGTGTGTGTGTGTCTATCTGTGTGTGTGTGTGTGTCTGTGTGTGCGTGTGTGTCTATCTGTGTGTGTGTGTGTATCTATCTGTGTGTGTGTGTGTGTGTCCATCTGTGTGTGTGTGTGTGTGTGTCTATCTGTGTGAGTGTGTGTGTGTGTGTGTCTATCTCTGTGTGTGTGTGTGTGTCTACGCGTGTGTGTGTGTGTGTGTGTGTGTGTCTATCTGTGTGTGTGCGTGTGTGTCTATCTGTGTGTGTGTCTATCTGTGTGTGTATGTGTGTGAGTCCATCTGTGTGAGTGTGTGTGTGTGTGTTTGTCTATCTGTGTGTGTGTGTGTGTGTGTGTGTGTGTCTATCTGTGTGTGTGTGTGTCTATCTGTGTGTGTGTCTGTGTGTGTGTGTGTGTCTATCTGTGTGTGTGTCTGTCTGTCTATCTGTGTGTGTGTGTGTCTATCTGCGTGTGTGTGTGTCTATCATTGTGTGTGTGGCTATCTGTGTGTGTGTCTGTCTGTCTATCTGTGTGTGTGTCTGTCTGTCTATCTGTGTGTGTGTGTCTATCTGTACGTGTGTGTGTATGTGTGTGTTTGTGTGTCTATCTATGTGCGTGTGTCTATCAGTCAGTGTGTGCATGTGTGTCTATCTGTGTGTGGGCGTATGTGTGTGAGTGTCTATCCATGTGTGTCTATCTGTGTTTGTGTTTGTGTGTGTGTGTTTCTATCTTTATGTGTGAGTGTCCATCTGTGTGTGTGTTTGTGTGTCTATCTGTGTGTGTGTGTCTATCAGTCAATGTGTGCATGTGTGTCTATCTGTGTGTGTGTGTATGTGTGCATGTGTGTGTCTACCTGTGTGTGTGTGTGTGTGTGTGTGTGCATGTCTATCTGTGTGTGTCTCTATCAGTGTGTGTGTGTGTGTGTCTACCTGTGTGTGTATTTGTGTGTGTCTATCTGTGTAAGTGTGTGTGTGTCTATCTGTGTGAGTGTGTGTGTGTGTGTGTCTACCTGGGTGTGTGTGTGTCTATCTGTGTGCGTGTGTGTGTGCGTCTATCTGTGTGTGTGTGTGTCTATCTGTGTGTGTGTGTGTGTCTATCTGTGTGCGTGTGTGTCTACCTGTGTGTGTGTCTATCTGTGTGTGTGTGTGTGTCTATCTGTGTGAGCGTGTGTGTGTGTGTGTGTCTATCTGTGTCTGTGTGCGTGTCTATCTATGTGTGTGTGTGTCTATCTGTGTGTGTGTGTGTCTACCTGTGTGTGTGTGTCTATCTGTGTGTCTGTCTATCTGTGTGTTTGCATGTTTATCTGTGTATGTGTGTGTGTTTCTATCTGTGTGTGTGTGTCTATATGTGTGTGTGTCTATCTGTGTGTGTGTGTGTGTGTCTATCTGTGTGCATGTGTCTATCTGTGTGAGTGTCTATCTGTGTGTGTGTGTGTGTCTATCTGTGTGTTTGTCCACGTGTGTGTGTGTGTGTGTCTATCTACGTGTGTGTGTCTATCTGTGTAGGTGTGTGTGTCTATCTGTGTGTGTGTGTGTGTATGTGTGTGTGTCCATTTGTGTATGTGTGTGTGTTAATCTATGTGTGTGTATGTGTGTGTGTCTATCTGTGTATGTGTGTGTGTCTATCTGTGTGTGTGTGTGTCTATCTGTGTGTGTGTGTGTCTATCTGTGTGTGTGTTTGTGTGTGTCTATCCGTATGTGTGTGTGTGTGTCTACCTGTGTGTGTGTGTGTGTGTGTATCTGTATGTGTGTGTGTGTATGTGTGTGTCTATCTGTATGTGTGTGTGTGTCTATCTGTGAGTGTGTGTGTGTCTATCTGTGTGTGTGTGTGTCTACCTGTGTGTGTGTCTATCTGTGTGTGTGTGTGTGTGTCTATCTGTGTGAGCGTGTGTGTGTGTGTGTGTGTCTATCTGTGTCTGTGTGTGTGTCTATCTGTGTGTGTGTGTGTCTATCTGTGTGTGTGTGTGTCTACCTGTGTGTGTGTGTCTATCTGTGTGTCTGTCTGTCTATCTGTGTGTTTGCATGTTTATCTGTGTATGTGTGTGTGTGTCTATCTGTGTGTGTGTGTCTATCTGTGTGTGTGTGTGTCTATCTGTGTGCGTGTGTCTATCTGTGTGAGTGTCTATCTGTGTGTGTGTGTGTGTGTCTATCTGTGTGTTTGTCCACATGTGTGTGTGTTTGTGTCTATCTGCGTGTGTGTGTCTATCTGTGTAGGTGTGTGTGTCTATCTGTGTGTGTGTGTGTGTATGTCTATTTGTGTATGTGTGTGTGTTACTCTGTGTGTGTGTATGTGTGTGTGTCTATCTGTGTATGTGTGTGTGTCTATCTGTGTGTGTGTGTGTCTATCTGTGTGTGTGTGTGTGTGTCTATCTGTGTGTGTGTGTGTGTGTGTGTCTATCTGTATGTGTGTGTGTGTCTACCTGTGTGTATGTTTGTGTGTCTATCTGTGTGTGTGTGTCTATCAGTCAATGTGTGCATGTGTGTCTATCTGTGTGTGTGTGTATGTGTGCATGTGTGTGTCTACCTGTGTGTGTGTGTGTGTGTGTGTGCATGTCTATCTGTGTGTGTGTCTATCAGTGTGTGTGTGTGTGTGTCTACCTGTGTGTGTATTTGTGTGTGTCTATCTGTGTAAGTGTGTGTGTGTCTATCTGTGTGAGTACGTCTATCTATGTGTGTGTGTCTATCTGTGTGTATCTGTGTGTTTGGGTGTCTATCTGTATATGTGCGTCTATCTGTGTGTGTGTGTGTCAATCTGTGTGTGTGTGTGTCTATCTATGTGTTTGTGTGTGGGTGTCCCTCAGTGTGTCTATCTGTGTAAGTGTATCTGTGTGTTTGTGTGTCAATCTGTGTGTGTGTGTGTGTGTGTGTCTACCTGTGTGTGTATTTGTGTGTGTCTATCTGTGTATGTGTGTGTGTGTCTATCTGTGTGTGTGTGTCTGTGTGTGTGTGTGTGTGTGCGCGTGTGTGTGTGTGTCTATCTGTGAGTGTGTGTGTGTCTATCTGTGTGTGTCTATCTATGTGTGTGTGTGTGTGTGTCTATCTGTGTGTCTATCTGTGTGTGTGTCTGTCTGTATGTGTGTGTCTATCTCTGTGTGTGTGTGTGTGTGTGTCTATCAGTGTGTGTGTGTGTGTGTATGTGTGTGTCTATCTCTGTGTGTGTGTGTGTCTATCTGTGTGTGTGTCTATCTGTGTATGTGTGTGTGTCTATCTGTGTGTGCGTCTATCTGTGTGTGTGTGTGTGTGTGTGTTTCTCTGTGTGTGTGTGTGTGTCTATCTGTGTGAGTGTGTGTGTGTGTGTGTCTACCAGGGTGTGTGTGTGTGTCTATCTGTGTGCGTGTGTGTGTGCGTCTATCTGTGTGTGTGTGTGTCTATCTGTGTGTGTGTGTGTGTGTCTATCTGTGTGCGTGTGTGTCTACCTGTGTGTGTGTCTATCTGTGTGTGTGTGTGTGTCTATCTGTGTGAGCGTGTGTGTGTGTGTGTGTCTATCTGTGTGTGTGTGTGTGTCTATCTGTATGTGTGTGTGTGTCTATCTCTGTGTGTGTATGTCTATCTGTATGTGTGTTTGTGTGTGTGCATGTCTATCTGTGTGTGCATCTATCAGTGTGTGTGTGTGTGTGTGTCTACCTGTGTGTGTATTTGTGTGTGTCTATCTGTGTAAGTGTGTGTGTGTCTATCTGTGTGAGTACGTCTATCTATGTGTGTGTGTCTATCTGTGTGTATCTGTGTGTTTGGGTGTCTATCTGTATATGTGCATCTATCTGTGTGTGTGTGTGTCAATCTGTGTGTGTGTGTGTCTATCTATGTGTTTGTGTGTGGGTGTCCCTCAGTGTGTCTATCTGTGTAAGTGTATCTGTGTGTTTGTGTGTCAATCTGTGTGTGTGTGTGTGTGTGTGTGTGTGTGTCTACCTGAGTGTGTATTTGTGTGTGTCTATCTGTGTATGTGTGTGTGTGTCTATCTGCGTGTGTGTGTCTGTGTGTGTGTGTGTGTGTGTGCGTGTGTGTGTGTGTCTATCTGTGTGTGTGTGTGTGTCTATCTGTGTGTGTCTATCTATGTGTGTGTGTGTGTGTGTGTCTATCTGTGTGTCTATCTGTGTGTGTGTCTGTCTGTAAGTGTGTGTCTATCTCTGTGTGTGTGTGTGTGTGTGTGTCTATCAGTGTGTGTGAGTGTGTGTATGTGTGTGTCTAACTCTGTGTGTGTGTGTGTCTATCTGTGTGTGTGTCTATCAGTGTATGTGTGTGTGTCTATCTGTGTGTGTGTCTATCTGTGTGTGTGTGTGTGTGTTTCTCTGTGTGTGTGTGTGTGTCTATCTGTGTGAGTGTATGTGTGTGTGTGTGTGTCTACCTGTGTGTGTGTGTGTGTGTGTGTGTGTCTATCTGTGTGTGTGTCTATCTGTGTGTGTGTCGATCTGTGTGTGTGTGTGTCTATCTGTGTGTATGTGTGTGTCTATCTGTCTGTGTGTGTGTCTACCTGTGTGTGTGTCTATCTGTGCTTGTGTGTGTGTGTGTCTATCTGTGTGAGCGTGTGTGTGTGTGTGTGTCTATCTGTGTCAGTGTGTGTGTCGATCTGTGTGTGTGTGTGTCTATCTGTGTGTGTGTGTCTACCTGTGTGTGTGTGTCTATCTGTGTATCTGTCTGTCTATCTGTGTGTTTGCATGTTTATCTGTGTATGTGTGTGTGTTTCTATCTGTGTGTGTGTGTCTATATGTGTGTGTGTGTATCTGTGTGTGTGTGTGTCTATCTGTGTGCGTGTGTCTATCTGTGTGAGTGTCTATCTGTGTGTGTGTGTGTGTCTATCTGTGTGTTTGTCCACGTGTGTGTGTGTGTGTGTGTGTCTATCTACGTGTGGGTGTCTATCTGTGTGTGTGTGTGTATGTGTGTGTGTCTATTTGTGTATGTGTGTGTGTTAATCTGTGTGTGTGTATGTGTGTGTGTCTATCTGTGTATGTGTGTGTGTCTATCTGTGTGTGTGTGTGTCTATCTGTGTGTGTGTGTGTGTGTGTCTATCTGTATGTGTGTGTGCATGTGTGTGTCTATCCGTATGTGTGTGTGTGTCTACCTGTGTGTGTGTGTGTGTCTATCTGTATGTGTGTGTGTGTCTATCTCTGTGTGTGTATGTCTATCTGTATGTGTGTTTGTGTGTGTGCATGTCTATCTGTGTGTGCATCTATCAGTGTGTGTGTGTGTGTGTCTACCTGTGTGTGTATTTGTGTGTGTCTATCTGTGTATGTGTGTGTGTGTCTATCTGTGTATGTGTGTCTGTGTGTGTGTGTGTGTATGTCTATGTGTGTGTGTGTGTGTGTGTCTATCTGTGTGCGTGTGTGTCTACCTGTGTGTGTGTCTATCTGTGTGTGTGTGTGTGTCTATCTGTGTGAGCGTGTGTGTGTGTGTGTGTCTATCTGTGTGTGTGTGTGTGTCTATCTGTATGTGTGTGTGTGTCTATCTCTGTGTGTGTATGTCTATCTGTATGTGTGTTTGTGTGTGTGCATGTCTATCTGTGTGTGCATCTATCAGTGTGTGTGTGTGTGTGTCTACCTGTGTGTGTATTTGTGTGTGTCTATCTGTGTAAGTGTGTGTGTGTCTATCTGTGTGAGTACGTCTATCTATGTGTGTGTGTCTATCTGTGTGTATCTGTGTGTTTGGGTGTCTATCTGTATATGTGCATCTATCTGTGTGTGTGTGTGTCAATCTGTGTGTGTGTGTGTCTATCTATGTGTTTGTGTGTGGGTGTCCCTCAGTGTGTCTATCTGTGTAAGTGTATCTGTGTGTTTGTGTGTCAATCTGTGTGTGTGTGTGTGTGTGTGTGTGTGTGTCTACCTGAGTGTGTATTTGTGTGTGTCTATCTGTGTATGTGTGTGTGTGTCTATCTGCGTGTGTGTGTCTGTGTGTGTGTGTGTGTGTGTGCGTGTGTGTGTGTGTCTATCTGTGTGTGTGTGTGTGTCTATCTGTGTGTGTCTATCTATGTGTGTGTGTGTGTGTGTGTGTGTCTATCTGTGTGTGTGTCTGTCTGTAAGTGTGTGTCTATCTCTGTGTGTGTGTGTGTGTGTGTGTCTATCAGTGTGTGTGTGTGTGTGTATGTGGGTGTCTATCTCTGTGTGTGTGTGTGTCTATCTGTGTGTGTGTCTATCAGTGTATGTGTGTGTGTCTATCTGTGTGTTTGTCTATCTGTGTGTGTGTGTGTGTGTTTCTCTGTGTGTGCGTGTGTGTCTATCTGTGTGAGTGTATGTGTGTGTGTGTGTGTCTACCTGTGTGTGTGTGTGTGTGTGTGTGTCTATCTGTGTGTGTGTCTATCTGTGTGTGTGTCGATCTGTGTGTGTGTGTGTCTATCTGTGTGTGTGTGTGTGTCTATCTGTCTGTGTGTGTGTCTACCTGTGTGTGTGTCTATCTGTGTTTGTGTGTGTGTGTGTCAATCTGTGTGAGCGTGTGTGTGTATGTGTGTCTATCTGTGTCAGTGTGTGTGTCGATCTGTGTGTGTGTGTCTATCTGTGTGTGTGTGTCTACCTGTGTGTGTGTGTCTATCTGTGTATCTGTCTGTCTATCTGTGTGTTTGCATGTTTATCTGTGTATGTGTGTGTGTTTCTATCTGTGTGTGTCTATATGTGTGTGTGTCTATCTGTGTGTGTGTGTGTCTATCTGTGTGCGTGTGTCTATCTGTGTGAGTGTCTATCTGTGTGTGTGTGTGTGTCGATCTGTGTGTTTGTCCACGTGTGTGTGTGTGTGTGTGTGTGTGTCTATCTACGTGTGTGTGTCTATCTGTGTAGGTGTGTGTGTCTATCTGTGTGTGTGTGTGTATGTGTGTGTGTCTATTTGTGTATGTGTGTGTGTTAATCTGTGTGTGTGTATGTGTGTGTGTCTATCTGTGTATGTGTGTGTGTCTATCTGTGTGTGTGTGTGTCTATCTGTGTGTGTGTGTGTGTGTGTCTATCTGTATGTGTGTGTGCGTGTGTGTGTCTATCCGTATGTGTGTGTGTGTCTACCTGTGTGTGTGTGTGTGTGTCTATCTGTATGTGTGTGTGTGTGTGTGTGTGTCTATCTGTATGTGTGTGTGTGTCTATCGGTGAGTGTGTGTGTGTCGATCTGTGTGTGTGTGTGTCTACCTGTGTGTGTGTCTATCTGTGTGTGTGTGTGTGTCTATCTGTGTGTGTGTCTACGTGTGTGTGTGTGTCTATCTGTGTGTGTATGTCTATCTGTGTGTGTGTGTGTGTGTGTGTGTGTGTGTGTGTCTATCTGTGTGTCTGTGTCTGTGTGTGTGTATGTGTGAGTGTCTATCTGTGTGTGTGTGTCTGTCTATCTGTGTGTGTGTGTGTGTGTGTGTTTGTCTATCTGTGTGTGTATGACTATCTGTGTGTGTCTATCTGTGTGTGTGTGTGTGTGTGTGTGTCTATCTGTGTGTGTGTCAGTCTGTCTATATGTGTGTGTGTGTGTGTGTGTGTGTGTCTATCTGTGTGTGTGTGTATGTCTATGTGTGTGTGTCTGTCTATCTGTGTCTGTGTCAATCTGTGTGTGTGTCTATCTGTGTGTTTGTGTGTGTGTGTGTGTCTATCTGTGTGTGTGCGTGTGTCTATCCTGTGTGTGTGTGTGTGTGCGTGTGTGTCTATCTGTGTGTGTGTATGTATATCTGTGTGTGTGTGTGTGTATGTCTATCTGTGTGTGTGTGTGTGTCTATCTGTGTGTGTGTGTGTCTATCTGTTGGTGTGTGTGTCTATCTGTGTGTGTGTGTGTGTCTATTTGTGTGTGTGTGTGTGTGTGTGTGTGTCTATCTGTGTGTGTGTGTGTGTGTGTGGCTATATGTATGTGTGTGTGTGTGTCCATCTGTGTGTGTGTGTGTGTCTATCTGTGTGTCTATCTGTGTGTGTGTCTGTCTGTAAGAGTGTGTCTATCTCTGTGTGTGTGTGTGTGTCTATCAGTGTGTGTGTGTGTGTGTGTATGTGGGTGTCTATCTCTGTGTGTGTGTGTGTCTATCTGTGTGTGTGTCTATCTGTGTGTGTGTGTGTGTTTCTCTGTGTGTGTGTGTGTGTGTCTATCTGTGTGAGTGTGTGTGTGTGTGTGTGTGTCTATCTGTGTGTGTGTCTATCTGTGTGTGTGTCGATCTGTGTGTGTGTGTGTCTATCTGTGTGTGTGTGTGTGTGTGTCTATCTGTCTGTGTGTGTGTCTACCTGTGTGTGTGTCTATCTGTGTGTGTGTGTGTGTGTCTATCTGTGTGAGCGTGTGTGTGTGTGTGTGTGTCTATCTGTGTCTGTGTGTGTGTCTATCTGTGTGTGTGTGTGTCTATCTGTGTGTGTGTGTCTACCTGTGTTTGTGTGTCTATCTGTGTATCTGTCTGTCTATCTGTGTGTTTGCATGTTTATCTGTGTATGTGTGTGTGTTTCTATCCGTGTGTGTGTGTCTATATGTGTGTGTGTCTATCTGTGTGTGTGTGTGTCTATCTGTGTGCGTGTGTCTATCTGTGTGAGTGTGTATCTGTGCGTGTGTGTGTGTGTCTATCTGTGTGTTTGTCCACGTGTGTGTGTGTGTGTGTGTCTATCCACGTGTGGGTGTCTATCTGTGTAGGTGTGTGTGTCTATCTGTGTGTGTGTGTGTGTATGTGTGTGTGTCAATTTGTGTATGTGTGTGTGTTAATCTGTGTGTGTGTATGTGTGTGTGTCTATCTGTGTATGTGTGTGTGTCTATCTGTGTGTGTGTGTGTCTATCTGTGTGTGTGTGTGTGTGTCTATCTGTGTGTGTGTGCGTGTGTGTGTTTATCCGTATGTGTGTGTGTGTCTACCTGTGTGTGTGTGTGTGTCTATCTGTATGTGTGTGTGTGTGTGTGTGTGTGTGTGTGTGTGTCTATCTGTATGTGTGTGTGTGTCTATCGGTGAGTGTGTGTGTGTCTATCTGTGTGTGTGTGTGTCTACCTGTGTGTGTGTCTATCTGTGTGTGTGTGTGTGTCTATCTGTGTGTGTGTCTACGTGTGTGTGTGTGTGTCTATCTGTGTGTGTATGTCTATCTGTGTGTGTGTGTGTGTGTGTGTGTGTGTCTATCTGTGTGTGTGTGTGTGAGTGTCTATCTGTGTGTCTGTGTCTGTCTGTGTGTATGTGTGTGTGTGTATCTGTGTGTGTGTGTCTGTCTATCTGTGTGTGTGTGTGTGTATTTGTGTGTGTGTGTGTGTCTATCTGTGTGCGTGTTTGTCTGTCTATCTGTGTGTATGTGTGTCTATCTGTGTGTGTGTGTGTGTGTGTCTATCGCGTGTGTCTATCCGTGTGTGTGTCTATCTGTGTGTGTGTTCTATCTGTGTGTGTGTCTATCTGTGTGTATGTGTGTGTGTGTGTGTCTATCTGTGTGTGTGTCTACCCGTGTGTGTGTGTGTGTGTGTGTTTGTCTATCTGTGTGTGTATGTCTATCTGTGTGTGTCTATCTGTGTGTGTGTGTGTGTGTGTGTCTATCTGTGTGTGTGTCTATCTGTGTGTGTGTCAGTCTGTCTATATGTGTGTGTGTGTGTGTGTGTGTGTGTCTATCTGTGTGTGTGTGTATGTCTATGTGTGTGTGTCTGTCTATCTGTGTCTGTGTTAATCTGTGTGTGTGTCTATCTGTGTGTTTGTGTGTGTGTGTGTCTATCTGTGTGTGTGCGTGTGTCTATCCTGTGTGTGTGTGTGTGTGCGTGTGTGTCTATCTGTGTGTGTGTATGTATATCTGTGTGTGTGTGCATGTCTATCTGTGTGTGTGTGTGTGTCTATCTGTGTGTGTGTGTCTATCTGTTTGTGTGTGTGTCTATCTGTGTGTGTGTGTGTGTCTATTTGTGTGTGTGTGTGTGTGTCTATCTCTGTGTGTGTGTCTATCTGTGTGTGTATGTGTGTGTGTGTCTATATGTATATGTGTGTGTGTGTCCATCTGTGTGTGTGTGTGTGTGTGTCTATCTGTATGTGTGTGTGTGTCTATCTGTGTGTGTGTGTGTGTGTCTGTGTGTGCGTGTGTGTCTATCTGTGTGTGTGTGTGTGTGTGTATCTATCTGTGTGTGTGTGTGTGTGTCCATCTGTGTGTGTGTGTGTGTGTGTCTATCTGTGTGAGTGTGTGTGTGTGTGTCTATCTCTGTGTGTGTGTGTGTGTCTACGTGTGTGTGTGTGTGTGTGTGTGTGTCTATCTGTGTGTGTGCGTGTGTGTCTATCTGTGTGTGTGTCTATCTGTGTGTGTATGTGTGTGAGTCTATCTGTGTGAGCGTGTGTGTGTGTGTTTGTCTATCTGTGTGTGTGTGTGTGTGTGTGCCTATCTGTGTGTGTGTGTGTGTCTATCTGTGTGTGTGTGTGTCTATCTGTGTGTGTGTCTGTGTGTGTGTGTGTGTGTCTATCTGTGTGTGTGTCTGTCTGTCTATCTGTGTGTGTGTGTGTCTATCTGCGTGTGTGTGTGTGTGTGTGTCTATCATTGTGTGTGTGGCTATCTGTGTGTGTGTCTGTCTGTCTATCTGTGTGTGTGTCTGTCTGTCTATCTGTGTGTGTGTGTCTATCTGTATGTGTGTGTGTATGTGTGTGTTTGTGTGTCTATCTATGTGCGTGTGTCTATCAGTCAGTGTGTGCATGTGTGTCTATCTGTGTGTGGGCGTATGTGTGTGTGTGTCTATCCATGTGTGTCTATCTGTGTTTGTGTTTGTGTGTGTGTGTTTCTATCTTTATGTGTGAGTGTCCATCTGTGTGTGTGTTTGTGTGTCTATCTGTGTGTGTGTGTGTCTACCTGTGTGTGTGTCTATCTGTGTGTGTGTGTGTGTCTATCTGTGTGTGTATGTCTATCTGTGTGTGTGTGTGTGTGTGTGTGTGTGTCTATCTGTGTGTGTGTGTGTGTGTGTGTCTATCTGTGTGTCTGTGTCTGTCTGTGTGTATGTGTGTGTGTCTATCTGTGTGTGTGTGTCTGTCTATCTGTGTGTGTGTGTGTGTGTATTTGTGTGTGTGTGTGTGTCTATCTGTGTGCGTGTTTGTCTGTCTATCTGTGTGTATGTGTGTCTATCTGTGTGTGTGTGTGTGTGTGTGTCTATCTGTGCGTGTGTCTATCCGTGTGTGTGTCTATCTGTGTGTGTGTTCTATCTGTGTGTGTGTCTATCTGTGTGTATGTGTGTGTGTGTGTGTCTATCTGTGTGTGTGTCTATCTGTGTGTGTGTCTACCTGTGTGTGTGTGTGTGTGTGTGTTTGTTTATCTGTGTGTGTATGTCTATCTGTGTGTGTCTATCTGTGTGTGTGTGTGTGTGTCTATCTGTGTGTGTGACTATCTGTGTGTGTGTCAGTCTGTCTATATGTGTGTGTGTAAGTGTGTGTGTGTGTGTCTATCTGTGTGTGTGTGTATGTCTATGTGTGTGTGTCTGTCTATCTGTGTCTGTGTCTATCTGTGTGTGTGTCTATCTGTGTGTTTGTGTGTGTGTGTGTCTATCTGTGTGTGTGCGTGTGTCTATCCTGTGTGTGTGCGTGTGTGTCTATCTGTGTGTGTGTATGTATATCTGTGTGTGTGTGTGTATGTCTATCTGTGTGTGTGTGTGTGTCTATCTGTGTGTGTGTGTGTCTATCTGTTTGTGTGTGTGTCTATCTGTGTGTGTGTGTGTGTCTATTTGTGTGTGTGTGTGTGTGTGTGTGTGTCTATCTGTGTGTGTGTGTGTGTGTGTGTGTGTCTACATGTATGTGTGTGTGTGTGTCCATCTGTGTGTGTGTGTGTGTCTATCTGTGTGTCTATCTGTGTGTGTGTCTGTCTGTAAGTGTGTGTCTATCTCTGT
>NC_135883.1:36889005-36894005 GCF_964194155.1 Cetorhinus maximus
ATCTGTGTGTGTGTCTACCCGTGTGTGTGTGTGTGTGTGTGTTTGTCTATCTGTGTGTGTATGTCTATCTGTGTGTGTCTATCTGTGTGTGTGTGTGTGTGTATGTCTATCTGTGTGTGTGTCTATCTGTGTGTGTGTCAGTCTGTCTATATGTGTGTGTGTGTGTGTGTGTGTCTATCTGTGTGTGTGTGTATGTCTATGTGTGTGTGTCTGTCTATCTGTGTCTGTGTTAATCTGTGTGTGTGTCTATCTGTGTGTTTGTGTGTGTGTGTGTCTATCTGTGTGTGTGCGTGTGTCTATCCTGTGTGTGTGTGTGTGTGCGTGTGTGTCTATCTGTGTGTGTGTATGTATATCTGTGTGTGTGTGCATGTCTATCTGTGTGTGTGTGTGTGTCTATCTGTGTGTGTGTGTCTATCTGTTTGTGTGTGTGTCTATCTGTGTGTGTGTGTGTGTCTATTTGTGTGTGTGTGTGTGTGTGTGTCTATCTGTGTGTGTGTCTATCTGTGTGTGTGTCGATCTGTGTGTGTGTGTGTCTATCTGTGTGTGTGTGTGTGAGTCTATCTGTGTGTGTGTGTGTGTCTATCTGCGTGTGTGTGTGTCTATCTGTGTGTGTGTCTGTGTGTGTGTGTGTGTGTGTCTATCTGTGTGAGTGTGTGTCTATCTGTGTGTGTTTGTGTCTATCTGTGTGTGTGTGTGTGTGTGTGTGTCTATCATTGTGTGTGTGGCTATCTGTGTGTGTGTCTATCTGGCTATCTGTGCGTGTGTCTGTCTGTCTATCTGTGTGTGTGTGTCTATCTGCATGTGTGTGTGTGTGTGCGTGTCTATCTGTGTTTGTGTGTGTGAGTGTCGGTGTGTGCCTAGCTGTGTGTGTGTGTGCGTGTATGTCAATCCGTGTGTGTGTGTCTATCTGTATGTGTGTGTGTATGTGTGTGTTTGTGTGTCTATCTGTGTGTGTGTGTCTATCAGTCAATGTGTGCCTGTGTGTCTATCTGTGTGTGTGTATGTGTGCATGTGTGTGTCTACCTGTGTGTGTGTGTGTGTGTGTGTGTGTTCTATCCGTGTGTGTGTCTATCTGTGTGTGTGTTCTATCTGTGTGTGTGTCTATCTGTGTGTATGTGTGTGTGTGTGTGTCTATCTGTGTGTGTGTCTATCTGTGTGTGTGTCTACCTGTGTGTGTGTGTGTGTGTGTTTGTCTATCTGTGTGTGTATGTCTATCTGTGTGTGTCTATCTGTGTGTGTGTGTGTGTGTGTGTCTATCTGTGTGTGTGTCTATCTGTGTGTGTGTCAGTCTGTCTATATGCGTGTGTGTGTGTGTGTGTGTGTGTCTATCTGTGTGTGTGTATGTCTATGTGTGTGTGTCTGTCTATCAGTGTCTGTGTCTATCTGTGTGTGTGTCTATCTATGTGTTTGTGTGTGTGTGTGTCTATCTGTGTGTGTGCGTGTGTCTATCCTGTGTGTGTGTGTGTGTGTGCGTGTGTGTCTATCTGTGTGTGTGTATGTATATCTGTGTGTGTGTGTGTGTATGTCTATCTGTGTGTGTGTGTGTGTGTCTATCTGTGTGTGTGTGTGTCTATCTGTTTGTGTGTGTGTCTATCTGTGTGTGTGTGTGTATATTTGTGTGTGTGTGTGTGTGTGTGTGTGTGTCTATCTGTGTGTGTGTGTGTGTGTCTATATGTATGTGTGTGTGTGTGTCCATCTGTGTGTGTGTGTGTGTCTATCTGTGTGTCTATCTGTGTGTGTGTCTGTCTGTAAGTGTGTGTCTATCTCTGTGTGTGTGCGTGTGTCTATCAGTGTGTGTGTGTGTGTGTATGTGGGTGTCTATCTCTGTGTGTGTGTGTGTCTATCTGTGTGTGTGTCTATCTGTGTATGTGTGTGTGTCTATCTGTGTGTGTGTCTATCTGTGTGTGTGTGTGTGTGTTTCTCTGTGTGTGTGTGTGTGTCCATCTGTGTGAGTGTATGTGTGTGTGTGTGTGTCTACCTGTGTGTCTGTGTGTGTGTGTGTCTATCTGTGTATGTGTCTATCTGTGTGTGTGTCGATCTGTGTGTGTGTGTGTCTATCTGTGTGTGTGTGTGTGTGTCTATCTGTCTGTGTGTGTGTCTACCTGTGTGTGTGTCTATCTGTGTGTGTGTGTGTGTGTCTATCTGTGTGAGCGTGTGTGTGTGTGTGTGTGTCCATCTGTGTCTGTGTGTCTGTCCATCTGTGTGTGTGTGTGTCTATCTGTGTGTGTGTGTCTACCTGTGTGTGTGTCTATCTGTGTATCTGTCTGTCTATCTGTGTGTTTGCATGTTTATCTGTGTATGTGTGTGTGTTTCTATCTGTGTGTGTGTGTCTATATGTGTGTGTGTCTATCTGTGTGTGTGTGTGTCTATCTGTGTGCGTGTGTCTATCTGTGTGAGTGTCTATCTGTGTGTGTGTGTGTGTCTATCTGTGTGTTTGTCCACGTGTGTGTGTGTGTGTGTGTCTATCTACGTGTGGGTGTCTATCTGTGTAGGTGTGTGTGTATGTGTGTGTGTCTATTTGTGTATGTGTGTGTGTTAATCTGTGTGTGTGTATGTGTGTGTGTCTATCTGTGTAAGTGTGTGTGTCTATCTGTGTGTGTGTGTGTCTATCTGTGTGTGTGTGTGTGTCTATCTGTGTGTGTGTGCGTGTGTGTGTCTATCCGTATGTGTGTGGGTGCCTACCTGTGTGTGTGTGTGTCTATCTTTATGTGTGTCTGTGTGTGTGTGTGTGTCTATCTGTATGTGTGTGTGTGTCTATCGGTGAGTGTGTGTGTGTCTATCTGTGTGTGTGTGTGTCTACCTGTGTGTGTGTCTATCTGTGTGTGTGTGTGTGTCTATCTGTGTGTGTGTCTACGTGTGTGTGTGTGTCTATATGCGTGTGTATGTCTATCTGTGTGTGTGTGTGTGTGTGTCTATCTGTGTGTGTGTGTGTGTGTGTCTATCTGTGTGTCTGTGTCTGTCTGTGTGTATGTGTGTGTGTGTATCTGTGTGTGTGTGTCTGTCTATCTGTGTGTGTGTGTGTGTGTGTGTATTTGTGTGTGTGTGTGTGTCTATCTGTGTGCGTGTTTGTCTGTCTATCTGTGTGTATGTGTGTCTATCTGTGTGTGTGTGTGTGTGTCTATCTGTGAGTGTGTCTATCCGTGTGTGTGTCTATCTGTGTGTGTGTTCTATCTGTGTGTATGTCTATCTGTGGGTATGTGTGTGTGTGTGTGTGTGTCTATCTGTGTGTGTGTCTATCTGTGTGTGTGTCTACCTGTGTGTGTGTGTGTGTGTGTGTGTTTGTCTATCTGTGTGTGTATGTCTATCTGTGTGTGTGTGTGTGTGTGTGTCTATCTGTGTGTGTGTCTATCTGTGTGTGTGTCAGTCTGTCTATATGTGTGTGTGTGTGTGTGTGTCTATCTGTGTGTGTGTGTATGTCTATGTGTGTGTGTCTGTCTATCTGTGTCTGTGTCAATCTGTGTGTGTGTCTATCTGTGTGTTTGTGTGTGTGTGTGTCTATCTGTGTGTGTGCGTGTGTCTATCCTGTGTGTGTGTGTGTGTGCGTGTGTGTCGATCTGTGTGTGTGTATGTATATCTGTGTGTGTGTGTGTATTTCTATGTGTGTGTGTGTGTGTGTCTATCTGTGTGTGTGTGTCTATCTGTTTGTGTGTGTGTCTATCTGTGTGTGTGTGTGTGTCTATTTGTGTGTGTGTGTGTGTGTGTGTGTGTGTCTATCTCTGTGTGTGTGTCTATCTGTGTGTGTGTGTGTGTGTGTGTGTCTATATGTATGTGTGTGTGTGTGTCCATCTGTGTGTGTGTGTGTGTGTGTCTATCTGTATGTGTGTGTGTGTCTATCTGTGTGTGTGTGTGTGTGTCTGTGTGTGCGTGTGTGTCTATCTGTGTGTGTGTGTGTGTGTGTATCTATCTGTGTGTGTGTGTGTGTGTCCATCTGTGTGTGTGTGTGTGTGTCTATCTGTGTGAGTGTGTGTGTGTGTGTGTCTATCTCTGTGTGTGTGTGTGTGTGTCTACGTGTGTGTGTGTATGTGTGTGAGTCTATCTGTGTGAGCGTGTGTGTGTGTGTTTGTCTATCTGTGTGTGTGTGTGTGTGTGTGTGCCTATCTGTGTGTGTGTGTGTGTGTCTATCTGTGTGTGTGTGTGTGTGTCTATCTGTGTGTGTGTCTGTGTGTGTGTGTGTGTCTATCTGTGTGTGTGTCTGTCTGTCTATCTGTGTGTGTGTGTGTCTATCTGCGTGTGTGTGTGTGTCTATCATTGTGTGTGTGGCTATCTGTGTGTGTGTCTGTCTGTCTATCTGTGTGTGTGTCTGTCTGTCTATCTGTGTGTGTGTGTCTATCTGTATGTGTGTGTGTATGTGTGTGTTTGTGTGTCTATCTATGTGCGTGTGTCTATCAGTCAATGTGTGCATGTGTGTCTATCTGTGTGTGGGCGTATGTGTGTGTGTGTCTATCCATGTGTGTCTATCTGTGTTTGTGTTTGTGTGTGTGTGTTTCTATCTTTATGTGTGAGTGTCCATCTGTGTGTGTGTTTGTGTGTCTATCTCTGTGTGTGTGTGTCTACCTGTGTGTGTGTCTATCTGTGTGTGTGTGTGTGTCTATCTGTGTGTGTGTCTACGTGTGTGTGTGTGTCTATCTGTGTGTGTGTGTATGTCTATCTGTGTGTGTGTGTGTGTGTGTGTGTGTGTGTCTATCTGTGTGTCTGTGTCTGTCTGTGTGTATGTGTGTGTGTCTATCTGTGTGTGTGTGTCTGTCTATCTGTGTGTGTGTGTGTGTGTATTTGTGTGTGTGTGTGTGTCTATCTGTGTGCGTGTGTGTCTGTCTATCTGATTGTATGTGTGTCTATCTGTGTGTGTGTGTGTGTGTGTGTCTATCTGTGCGTGTGTCTATCCGTGTGTGTGTGTATCTGTGTGTGTGTGTCTGTCTATCTGTGTGTGTGTGTGTGTATTTGTGTGTGTGTGTGTGTCTATCTGTGTGCGTGTTTGTCTGTCTATCTGTGTGTATGTGTGT
>NC_135883.1:36899005-37075944 GCF_964194155.1 Cetorhinus maximus
TGTGTGTGTGTCTATCTGTGTATGTGTGTGTGTCTATCTGTGTGTGTGTGTGTCTATCTGTGTGTGTGTGTGTGTCTATCTGTGTGTGTGTGCGTGTGTGTGTCTATCCGTATGTGTGTGGGTGCCTACCTGTGTGTGTGTGTGTCTATCTTTATGTGTGTCTGTGTGTGTGTGTGTGTCTATCTGTATGTGTGTGTGTGTCTATCGGTGAGTGTGTGTGTGTCTATCTGTGTGTGTGTGTGTCTACCTGTGTGTGTGTCTATCTGTGTGTGTGTGTGTGTCTATCTGTGTGTGTGTCTACGTGTGTGTGTGTGTCTATATGCGTGTGTATGTCTATCTGTGTGTGTGTGTGTGTGTGTCTATCTGTGTGTGTGTGTGTGTGTGTCTATCTGTGTGTCTGTGTCTGTCTGTGTGTATGTGTGTGTGTGTATCTGTGTGTGTGTGTCTGTCTATCTGTGTGTGTGTGTGTGTGTATTTGTGTGTGTGTGTGTGTCTATCTGTGTGCGTGTTTGTCTGTCTATCTGTGTGTATGTGTGTCTATCTGTGTGTGTGTGTGTGTGTCTATCTGTGAGTGTGTCTATCCGTGTGTGTGTCTATCTGTGTGTGTGTTCTATCTGTGTGTATGTCTATCTGTGGGTATGTGTGTGTGTGTGTGTGTGTCTATCTGTGTGTGTGTCTATCTGTGTGTGTGTCTACCTGTGTGTGTGTGTGTGTGTGTGTTTGTCTATCTGTGTGTGTATGTCTATCTGTGTGTGTGTGTGTGTGTGTGTCTATCTGTGTGTGTGTCTATCTGTGTGTGTGTCAGTCTGTCTATATGTGTGTGTGTGTGTGTGTGTCTATCTGTGTGTGTGTGTATGTCTATGTGTGTGTGTCTGTCTATCTGTGTCTGTGTCAATCTGTGTGTGTGTCTATCTGTGTGTTTGTGTGTGTGTGTGTCTATCTGTGTGTGTGCGTGTGTCTATCCTGTGTGTGTGTGTGTGTGCGTGTGTGTCGATCTGTGTGTGTGTATGTATATCTGTGTGTGTGTGTGTATTTCTATGTGTGTGTGTGTGTGTGTCTATCTGTGTGTGTGTGTCTATCTGTTTGTGTGTGTGTCTATCTGTGTGTGTGTGTGTGTCTATTTGTGTGTGTGTGTGTGTGTGTGTGTGTGTCTATCTCTGTGTGTGTGTCTATCTGTGTGTGTGTGTGTGTGTGTGTGTGTCTATATGTATGTGTGTGTGTGTGTCCATCTGTGTGTGTGTGTGTGTGTCTATCTGTATGTGTGTGTGTGTCTATCTGTGTGTGTGTGTGTGTGTCTGTGTGTGCGTGTGTGTCTATCTGTGTGTGTGTGTGTGTGTGTGTATCTATCTGTGTGTGTGTGTGTGTGTCCATCTGTGTGTGTGTGTGTGTGTCTATCTGTGTGAGTGTGTGTGTGTGTGTGTCTATCTCTGTGTGTGTGTGTGTGTGTCTACGTGTGTGTGTGTATGTGTGTGAGTCTATCTGTGTGAGCGTGTGTGTGTGTGTTTGTCTATCTGTGTGTGTGTGTGTGTGTGTGCCTATCTGTGTGTGTGTGTGTGTGTCTATCTGTGTGTGTGTGTGTGTGTCTATCTGTGTGTGTGTCTGTGTGTGTGTGTGTGTCTATCTGTGTGTGTGTCTGTCTGTCTATCTGTGTGTGTGTGTGTCTATCTGCGTGTGTGTGTGTGTCTATCATTGTGTGTGTGGCTATCTGTGTGTGTGTCTGTCTGTCTATCTGTGTGTGTGTCTGTCTGTCTATCTGTGTGTGTGTGTCTATCTGTATGTGTGTGTGTATGTGTGTGTTTGTGTGTCTATCTATGTGCGTGTGTCTATCAGTCAATGTGTGCATGTGTGTCTATCTGTGTGTGGGCGTATGTGTGTGTGTGTCTATCCATGTGTGTCTATCTGTGTTTGTGTTTGTGTGTGTGTGTTTCTATCTTTATGTGTGAGTGTCCATCTGTGTGTGTGTTTGTGTGTCTATCTGTGTGTGTGTGTGTCTACCTGTGTGTGTGTCTATCTGTGTGTGTGTGTGTGTCTATCTGTGTGTGTGTCTACGTGTGTGTGTGTGTCTATCTGTGTGTGTGTGTATGTCTATCTGTGTGTGTGTGTGTGTGTGTGTGTGTGTGTGTCTATCTGTGTGTCTGTGTCTGTCTGTGTGTATGTGTGTGTGTCTATCTGTGTGTGTGTGTCTGTCTATCTGTGTGTGTGTGTGTGTATATTTGTGTGTGTGTGTGTGTCTATCTGTGTGCGTGTGTGTCTGTCTATCTGATTGTATGTGTGTCTATCTGTGTGTGTGTGTGTGTGTGTGTGTCTATCTGTGCGTGTGTCTATCCGTGTGTGTGTCTATCTGTGTGTGTGTTCTATCTGTGTGTGTGTCTATCTGTGTGTATGTGTGTGTGTGTGTGTCTATCTGTGTGTGTGTCTATCTGTGTGTGTGTCTACCTGTGTGTGTGTGTGTGTGTGTGTGTGTTTGTTTATCTGTGTGTGTATGTCTATCTGTGTGTGTCTATCTGTGTGTGTGTGTGTGTGTGTGTCTATCTGTGTGTGTGTCTATCTGTGTGTGTGTCAGTCTGTCTATATGTGTGTGTGTGTGTGTGTGTGTGTCTATCTGTGTGTGTGTGTATGTCTATGTGTGTGTGTCTGTCTATCTGTGTCTGTGTCTATCTGTGTGTGTGTCTATCTGTGTGTTTGTGTGTGTGTGTGTCTATCTGTGTGTGTGCGTGTGTCTATCCTGTGTGTGTGCGTGTGTGTCTATCTGTGTGTGTGTAAGTATATCTGTGTGTGTGTGTGTATGTCTATCTGTGTGTGTGTGTGTGTCTATCTGTGTGTGTGTCTATCTGTTTGTGTGTGTGTCTATCTGTGTGTGTGTATGTGTCTATTTGTGTGTGTGTGTGTGTCTATCTGTGTGTGTGTGTGTGTGTCTATATGTATGTGTGTGTGTGTGTCCATCTGTGTGTGTGTGTGTGTCTATCTGTGTGTCTATCTGTGTGTGTGTCTGTCTGTAAGTGTGTGTCTATCTCTGTGTGTGTGCGTGTGTCTATCAGTGTGTGTGTGTGTGTGTATGTGGGTGTCTATCTCTGTGTGTGTGTGTGTCTATCTGTGTGTGTGTCTATCTGTGTATGTGTGTGTGTCTATCTGTGTGTGTGTCTATCTGTGTGTGTGTGTGTGTGTGTTTCTCTGTGTGTGTGTGTGTGTCTATCTGTGTGAGTGTATGTGTGTGTGTGTGTGTCTACCTGTGTGTGTGTGTGTGTTTGTGTGTCTATCTGTGTGTGTGTCGATCTGTGTGTGTGTGTGTCTATCTGTGTGTGTGTGTGTGTGTGTGTCTATCTGTCCGTGTGTGTGTCTACCTGTGTGTGTGCCTATCTGTGTGTGTGTGTGTGTGTCTACCTGTGTGTGTGTGTGTGTTTGTGTGTCTATCTGTGTGTGTGTCGATCTGTGTGTGTGTGTGTCTATCTGTGTGTGTGTGTGTGTGTGTGTGTCTATCTGTCCGTGTGTGTGTCTACCTGTGTGTGTGCCTATCTGTGTGTGTGTGTGTGTGTCTATCTGTGTGAGCGTGTGTGTGTGTGTGTGTGTCTATCTGTGTGTGTGTGTGTGTGTCTACCTGTGTGTGTGTGTCTATCTGTGTATCTGTGTGTCTATCTGTGTGTCTGCATGTTTATCTGTGTATGTGTGTGTGTTTCTATCTGTGTGTGTGTGTCTATATGTGTGTGTGTCTATCTGTGTGTGTGCGTGTCTATCTGTGTGCATGTGTCTATCTGTGTGAGTGTCTATCTGTGTGTGTGTGTGTGTCAATCTGTGTGTTTGTCCACGTGTGTGTGTGTGTGTGTGTCTATCTACGTGTGGGTGTCTATCTGTGTAGGTGTGTGTGTCTATCTGTGTGTGTGTGTGTGTATGTGTGTGTGTCTATCTGTGTATGTGTGTGTGTCTATCTGTGTGTGTGTGTGTCTATCTGTGTGTGTGTGTGTGTGTGTCTATCTGTGTGTGTGTGCGTGTGTGTGTCTATCCGTATGTGTGTGGGTGTCTACCTGTGTGTGTGTGTGTGTCTATCTCTATGTGTGTGTGTGTGTGTGTGTGTCTATCTGTATGTGTGTGTGTGTCTATCGGTGAGTGTGTGTGTGTCTATCTGTGTGTGTGTGTGTCTACCTGTGTGTGTGTCTATCTGTGTGTGTGTGTGTGTCTATCTGTGTGTGAGTCTACGTGTGTGTGTGTGTCTATCTGTGTGTGTATGTCTATCTGTGTGTGTGTGTGTGTGTGTGTGTGTCTATCTGTGTGTGTGTGTGTGTGTGTGTGTGTGTCTATCTGTGTGTCTGTGTCTGTCTGTGTGTATGTGTGTGTGTGTATCTGTGTGTGTGTGTCTGTCTATCTGTGTGTGTGTGTGTGTATTTGTGTGTGTGTGTGTGTCTATCTGTGTGCGTGTTTGTCTGTCTATCTGTGTGTATGTGTGTCTATCTGTGTGTGTGTGTGTGTGTCTATCTGTGCGTGTGTCTATCCGTGTGTGTGTCTATCTGTGTGTGTGTTCTATCTGTGTGTGTGTCTATCTGTGTATATGTGTGTGTGTGTGTGTGTGTCTATCTGTGTGTGTGTCTATCTGTGTGTGTGTCTACCTGTGTGTGTGTGTGTGTGTGTGTTTGTCTATCTGTGTGTGTATGTCTATCTGTGTGTGTCTATCTGTGTGTGTGTGTGTGTGTGTCTATCTGTGTGTGTGTCTATCTGTGTGTGTGTCAGTCTGTCTATATGTGTGTGTGTGTGTGTGTGTGTGTCTATCTGTGTGTGTGTGTATGTCTATGTGTGTGTGTCTGTCTATCTGTGTCTGTGTCAATCTGTGTGTGTGTCTATCTGTGTGTTTGTGTGTGTGTGTGTCTATCTGTGTGTGTGTGTGTGTCTATCCTGTGTGTGTGTGTGTGTGTGCATGTGTGTCTATCTGTGTGTGTGTATGTATATCTGTGTGTGTGTGCATATGTCTATGTGTGTGTGTGTGTGTGTCTATCTGTGTGTGTGTGTCTATCTGTTTGTGTGTGTGTCTATCTGTGTGTGTGTGTGTGTCTATTTGTGTGTGTGTGTGTGTGTGTGTGTCTATCTCTGTGTGTGTGTCTATCTGTGTGTGTGTGTGTCTATATGTATGTGTGTGTGTGTGTCCATCTGTGTGTGTGTGTGTGTGTCTATCTGTATGTGTGTGTGTGTCTATCTGTGTGTGTGTGTGTGTGTCTGTGTGTGCGTGTGTGTCTATCTGTGTGTGTGTGTGTGTGTGTATCTATCTGTGTGTGTGTGTGTGTGTCCATCTGTGTGTGTGTGTGTGTGTGTCTATCTGTGTGAGTGTGTGTGTGTGTGTGTCTATCTCTGTGTGTGTGTGTGTGTCTACGTGTGTGTGTGTGTGTGTGTGTGTGTCTATCTGTGTGTGTGCGTGTGTGTCTATCTGTGTGTGTGTCTATCTGTGTGTGTATGTGTGTGAGTCTATCTGTGTGAGTGTGTGTGTGTGTGTTTGTCTATCTGTGTGTGTGTGTGTGTGTGTGTGTCTATCTGTGTGTGTGTGTGTGTCTATCTGTGTGTGTGTGTGTCTATCTGTGTGTGTGTCTGTGTGTGTGTGTCTATCTGTGTGTGTGTCTGTCTGTCTATCTGTGTGTGTGTGTGTCTATCTGCGTGTGTGTGTGTGTGTGTGTCTATCATTGTGTGTGTGGCTATCTGTGTGTGTGTCTGTCTGTCTATCTGTGTGTGTGTGTGTGTGTGTGTGTGTGTGTGTGTCTATCTGTGTGTCTGTGTCTGTCTGTGTGTATGTGTGTGTGTCTATCTGTGTGTGTGTGTCTGTCTATCTGTGTGTGTGTGTGTGTGTATTTGTGTGTGTGTGTGTGTCTATCTGTGTGCGTGTGTGTCTGTCTATCTGATTGTATGTGTGTCTATCTGTGTGTGTGTGTGTGTGTCTATCTGTGCGTGTGTCTATCCGTGTGTGTGTCTATCTGTGTGTGTGTTCTATCTGTGTGTGTGTCTATCTGTGTGTATGTGTGTGTGTGTGTGTCTATCTGTGTGTGTGTCTATCTGTGTGTGTGTCTACCTGTGTGTGTGTGTGTGTGTGTGTGTTTGTTTATCTGTGTGTGTATGTCTATCTGTGTGTGTCTATCTGTGTGAGTGTGTGTGTGTGTGTCTATCTGTGTGTGTGTCTATCTGTGTGTGTGTCAGTCTGTCTATATGTGTGTGTGTGTGTGTGTGTGTGTGTGTCTATCTGTGTGTGTGTGTATGTCTATGTGTGTGTGTCTGTCTATCTGTGTCTGTGTCTATCTGTGTGTGTGTCTATCTGTGTGTTTGTGTGTGTGTGTGTCTATCTGTGTGTGTGCGTGTGTCTATCCTGTGTGTGTGCGTGTGTGTCTATCTGTGTGTGTGTATGTATATCTGTGTGTGTGTGTGTGTGTCTATTTGTGTGTGTGTGTGTGTGTGTGTCTATCTGTGTGTGTGTCTATCTGTTTGTGTGTGTGTCTATCTGTGTGTGTGTATGTGTCTATTTGTGTGTGTGTGTGTGTCTATCTGTGTGTGTGTGTGTGTGTCTATATGTATGTGTGTGTGTGTGTCCATCTGTGTGTGTGTGTGTGTCTATCTGTATGTCTATCTGTGTGTGTGTCTGTCTGTAAGTGTGTGTCTATCTCTGTGTGTGTGCGTGTGTCTATCAGTGTGTGTGTGTGTGTGTATGTGGGTGTCTATCTCTGTGTGTGTGTGTGTCTATCTGTGTGTGTGTCTATCTGTGTATGTGTGTGTGTCTATCTGTGTGTGTGTCTATCTGTGTGTGTGTGTGTGTGTGTTTCTCTGTGTGTGTGTGTGTGTCTATCTGTGTGAGTGTATGTGTGTGTGTGTGTGTCTACCTGTGTGTGTGTGTGTGTGTGTGTGTCTATCTGTGTGTGTGTCGATCTGTGTGTGTGTGTGTCTATCTGTGTGTGTGTGTGTGTGTGTGTCTATCTGTCCGTGTGTGTGTCTACCTGTGTGTGTGCCTATCTGTGTGTGTGTGTGTCTATCTGTGTGAGCGTGTGTGTGTGTGTGTGTGTCTATCTGTGTGTGTGTGTGTGTGTCTATCTGTGTGTGTGTGTGTCTATCTGTGTGTGTGTGTCTACCTGTGTGTGTGTGTCTATCTGTGTATCTGTGTGTCTATCTGTGTGTTTGCATGTTTATCTGTGTATGTGTGTGTGTTTCTATCTGTGTGTGTGTGTCTATATGTGTGTGTGTCTATCTGTGTGTGTGTGTGTCTATCTGTGTGCATGTGTCTATCTGTGTGAGTGTCTATCTGTGTGTGTGTGTGTGTCAATCTGTGTGTTTGTCCACGTGTGTGTGTGCGTGTGTGTCTATCTACGTGTGGGTGTCTATCTGTGTAGGTGTGTGTGTCTATCTGTGTGTGTGTGTGTGTGTATGTGTGTGTGTCTATCTGTGTATGTGTGTGTGTCTATCTGTGTGTGTGTGTGTCTATCTGTGTGTGTGTGTGTGTGTGTCTATCTGTGTGTGTGTGCGTGTGTGTGTCTATCCGTATGTGTGTGTGTGTCTACCTGTGTGTGTGTGTGTGTCTATCTGTATGTGTGTGTGTGTCTATCGGTGAGTGTGTGTGTGTCTATCTGTGTGTGTGTGTGTCTACCTGTGTGTGTGTCTATCTGTGTGTGTGTGTGTGTCTATCTGTGTGTGTGTCTACGTGTGTGTGTGTGTCTATCTGTGTGTGTATGTCTATCTGTGTGTGTGTGTGTGTCTATCTGTGTGTGTGTGTGTGTGTGTCTATCTGTGTGTCTGTGTCTGTCTGTGTGTATGTGTGTGTGTGTATCTGTGTGTGTGTGTCTGTCTATCTGTGTGTGTGTGTGTGTATTTGTGTGTGTGTGTGTGTGTCTATCTGTGTGCGTGTTCGTCTGTCTATCTGTGTGTATGTGTGTCTATCTGTGTGTGTGTGTGTGTGTCTATCTGTGCGTGTGTCTATCCGTGTGTGTGTCTATCTGTGTGTGTGTTCTATCTGTGTGTGTGTCTATCTGTGTGTATGTGTGTGTGTGTGTGTGTGTCTAAATGTGTGTGTGTCTATCTGTGTGTGTGTCTACCTGTGTGTGTGTGTGTGTGTGTGTTTGTCTATCTGTGTGTGTATGTCTATCTGTGTGTGTCTATCTGTGTGTGTGTGTGTGTGTGTCTATCTGTGTGTGTGTCTATCTGTGTGTGTGTCAGTCTGTCTATATGTGTGTGTGTGTGTGTGTGTGTGTCTATCTGTGTGTGTGTGTATGTCTATGTGTGTGTGTCTGTCTATCTGTGTCTGTGTCAATCTGTGTGTGTGTCTATCTGTGTGTTTGTGTGTGTGTGTGTCTATCTGTGTGTGTGCGTGTGTCTATCCTGTGTGTGTGTGTGTGTGTACGTGTGTGTCTATCTGTGTGTGTGTATGTATATCTGTGTGTGTGTGCGTATGTCTATGTGTGTGTGTGTGTGTGTCTATCTGTGTGTGTGTGTCTATCTGTTTGTGTGTGTGTCTATCTGTGTGTGTGTGTGTGTCTATTTGTGTGTGTGTGTGTGTGTGTGTGTCTATCTCTGTGTGTGTGTCTATCTGTGTGTGTGTGTGTCTATATGTATGTGTGTGTGTGTGTCCATCTGTGTGTGTGTGTGTGTCTATCTGTATGTGTGTGTGTGTCTATCTGTGTGTGTGTGTGTGTGTCTGTGTGTGCGTATGTGTCTATCTGAGTGTGTGTGTGTGTGTGTATCTATCTGTGTGTGTGTGTGTGTGTCCATCTGTGTGTGTGTGTGTGTGTGTCTATCTGTGTGAGTGTGTGTGTGTGTGTGTCTATCTCTGTGTGTGTGTGTGTGTGTGTCTACGTGTGTGTGTGTGTGTGTGTGTGTGTCTATCTGTGTGTGTGCGTGTGTGTCTATCTGTGTGTGTGTCTATCTGTGTGTGTATGTGTGTGAGTCTATCTGTGTGAGTGTGTGTGTATGTGTTTGTCTATCTGTGTGTGTGTGTGTGTGTGTGTGTCTATCTGTGTGTGTGTGTGTGTCTATCTGTGTGTGTGTGTGTCTATCTGTGTGTGTGTCTGTGTGTGTGTGTGTCTATCTGTGTGTGTGTCTGTCTGTCTATCTGTGTGTGTGTGTGTCTATCTGCGTGTGTGTGTGTGTGTGTGTCTATCATTGTGTGTGTGGCTATCTGTGTGTGTGTCTGTCTGTCTATCTGTGTGTGTGTCTGTCTGTCTATCTGTGTGTGTGTGTCTATCTGTATGTGTGTGTGTATGTGTGTGTTTGTGTGTCTATCTATGTGCGTGTGTCTATCAGTCAGTGTGTGCATGTGTGTCTATCTGTGTGTGGGCGTATGTGTGTGTGTGTGTATCCATGTGTGTCTATCTGTGTTTGTGTTTGTGTGTGTGTGTTTCTATCTTTATGTGTGAGTGTCCATCTGTGTGTGTGTTTGTGTGTCTATCTGTGTGTGTGTGTCTATCAGTCAATGTGTGCATGTGTGTCTACCTGTGTGTGGGTGTATGTGTGCATGTGTGTGTCTACCTGTGTGTGTGTGTGTGTGTGTGTGTGCATGTCTATCTGTGTGTGTGTCTATCAGTGTGTGTGTGTGTGTGTGTCTACCTGTGTGTGTATTTGTGTGTGTCTATCTGTGTAAGTGTGTGTGTGTCTATCTGTGTGAGTACGTCTATCTATGTGTGTGTGTCTATCTGTGTGTATCTGTGTGTTTGGATGTCTATCTGTATATGTGCGTCTATCTGTGTGTGTGTGTGTCAATCTGTGTGTGTGTGTGTCTATCTATGTGTTTGTGTGTGGGTGTCCCTCAGTGTGTCTATCTGTATAAGTGTATCTGTGTGTTTGTGTGTCAATCTGTGTGTGTGTGTGTGTGTGTGTCTACCTGTGTGTGTATTTGTGTGTGTCTATCTGTGTATGTGTGTGTGTGTCTATCTGTGTGTGTGTGTCTGTGTGTGTGTGTGTGTGTGTGTGTGCGTGTGTGTGTGTGTCTATCTGTGAGTGTGTGTGTGTCTATCTGTGTGTGTCTATCTGTGTGAGTGTGTCTGTGTGTGTGTGTGTGTGTGTGTGTGTCTATCTGTGTGTCTATCTGTGTGTGTGTCTGTCTGTATGTGTGTGTCTATCTCTGTGTGTGTGTGTGTCTATCTGTGTGTGTGTCTATCTGTGTATGTGTGTGTGTCTATCTGTGTGTGCGTCTATCTGTGTGTGTGTGTGTGTGTGTTTCTCTCTGTGTGTGTGTGTGTGTGTCTATCTGTGTGAGTGTGTGTGTGTGTGTGTCTACCTGGGTGTGTGTGTGTCTATCTGTGTGCGTGTGTGTGTGCGTCTATCTGTGTGTGTGTGTGTCTATCTGTGTGTGTGTGTGTGTGTCTATCTGTGTGCGTGTGTGTCTACCTGTGTGTGTGTCTATCTGTGTGTGTGTGTGTGTCTATCTGTGTGAGCGTGTGTGTGTGTGTGTGTGTCTATCTGTGTCTGTGTGCGTGTCTATCTATGTGTGTGTGTGTCTATCTGTGTGTGTGTGTGTCTACCTGTGTGTGTGTGTCTATCTGTGTGTCTGTCTATCTGTGTGTTTGCATGTTTATCTGTGTATGTGTGTGTGTTTCTATCTGTGTGTGTGTGTCTATATGTGTGTGTGTCTATCTGTGTGTGTGTGTGTCTATCTGTGTGCATGTGTCTATCTGTGTGAGTGTCTATCTGTGTGTGTGTGTGTGTCTATCTGTGTGTTTGTCCACGTGTGTGTGTGTGTGTGTCTATCTACGTGTGTGTGTCTATCTGTGTAGGTGTGTGTGTCTATCTGTGTGTGTGTGTGTGTATGTGTGTGTGTCTATTTGTGTATGTGTGTGTGTTAATCTGTGTGTGTGTATGTGTGTGTGTCTATCTGTGTATGTGTGTGTGTCTATCTGTGTGTGTGTGTGTCTATCTGTGTGTGTGTGTGTGTGTGTCTATCTGTGTGTGTGTTTGTGTGTGTCTATCCGTATGTGTGTGTGTGTCTACCTGTGTGTGTGTGTGTGTGTGTATCTGTATGTGTGTGTGTGTATGTGTGTGTCTATCTGTATGTGTGTGTGTGTCTATCTGTGAGTGTGTGTGTGTCTATCTGTGTGTGTGTGTGTGTCTACCTGTGTGTGTGTCTATCTGTGTGTGTGTGTGTGTGTCTATCTGTGTGTGTGTGTGTGTGTGTGTCTATCATTGTGTGTGTGGCTATCTGTGTGTGTGTCTATCTGGCTATCTGTGTGTGTGTCTATCTGGCTATCTGTGTGTGTGTCTGTCTGTCTATCTGTGTGTGTGTGTCTAACTGCGTGTGTGTGTGTGTGTGTGTGTCTATCTGTGTTTGTGTGTGTGAGTGTCGGTGTGTGCCTAGCTGTGTGTGTGTGTGCGTGTATGTCTATCCGTGTGTGTGTGTCTATCTGTATGTGTGTGTGTATGTGTGTGTTTGTGTGTCTATCTGTGTGTGTGTGTCTATCAGTCAATGTGTGCCTGTGTGTCTATCTGTGTGTGTGTATGTGTGCATGTGTGTGTCTACCTGTGTGTGTATGTGTGTGTGTGTGTGTGTTCTATCCGTGTGTGTGTCTATCTTTGTGTGTGTTCTATCTGTGTGTGTGTCTATCTGTGTGTATGTGTGTGTGTGTGTGTCTATCTGTGTGTGTGTCTATCTGTGTGTGTGTCTACCTGTGTGTGTGTGTGTGTGTGTGTTTGTCTATCTGTGTGTGTATGTCTATCTGTGTGTGTCTATCTGTGTGTGTGTGTGTGTGTGTGTCTATCTGTGTGTGTGTCTATCTGTGTGTGTGTCAGTCTGTCTATATGTGTGTGTGTGTGTGTGTGTGTGTGTGTGTCTATCTGTGTGTGTGTATGTCTATGTGTGTGTGTCTGTCTATCAGTGTCTGAGTCTATCTGTGTGTGTGTCTATCTGTGTGTTTGTGTGTGTGTGTGTCTATCTGTGTGTGTGCGTGTGTCTATCCTGTGTGTGTGTGTGTGTGTGCGTGTGTGTCTATCTGTGTGTGTGTGTGTGTCTATCTGTGTGTGTGTGTGTCTATCTGTTTGTGTGTGTGTCTATCTGTGTGTGTGTGTGTCTATTTGCGTGTGTGTGTGTGTGTGTGTGTGTCTATCTGTGTGTGTGTGTGTGTGTCTATATGTATGTGTGTGTGTGTGTCCATCTGTGTGTGTGTGTGTGTCTATCTGTGTGTCTATCTGTGTGTGTGTCTGTCTGTAAGTGTGTGTCTATCTCTGTGTGTGTGCGTGTGTCTATCAGTGTGTGTGTGTGTGTGTATGTGGGTATCTATCTGTGTGTGTGTGTGTGTCTATCTGTGTGTGTGTCTATCTGTGTATGTGTGTGTGTCTATCTGTGTGTGTGTCTATCTGTGTGTGTGTGTGTGTGTGTGTTTCTGTGTGTGTGTGTGTGTGTCTATCTGTGTGTGTGTGTGTGTGTGTGTGTCTATCTGTGTGTGTGTCGATCTGTGTGTGTGTGTGTCTATCTGTGTGTGTGTGTGTGTCTATCTGTCTGTGTGTGTGTCTACCTGTGTGTGTGTCTATCTGTGTGTGTGTGTGTGTGTCTATCTGTGTGAGCGTGTGTGTGTGTGTGTGTGTCCATCTGTGTCTGTGTGTGTGTCCATCTGTGTGTGTGTGTGTCTATCTGTGTGTGTGTGTCTACCTGTGTGTGTGTGTCTATCTGTGTATCTGTCTGTCTATCTGTGTGTTTGCATGTTTATCTGTGTATGTGTGTGTGTTTCTATCTGTGTGTGTGTGTCTATATGTGTGTGTGTCTATCTGTGTGTGTGTGTGTCTATCTGTGTGCGTGTGTCTATCTGTGTGAGTGTCTATCTGTGTGTGTGTGTGTGTGTCTATCTGTGTGTTTGTCCACGTGTGTGTGTCTATCTACGTGTGGGTGTCTATCTGTGTAGGTGTGTGTGTCTATCTGTGTGTGTGTGTGTATGTGTGTGTGTCTATTTGTGTATGTGTGTGTGTTAATCTGTGTGTGTGTATGTGTGTGTGTCTATCTGTGTATGTGTGTGTGTCTATCTGTGTGTGTGTGTGTCTATCTGTGTGTGTGTGTGTGTGTCTATCTGTGTGTGTGTGCGTGTGTGTGTCTATCCGTATGTGTGTGTGTGTCTACCTGTGTGTGTGTGTGTGTCTATCTGTATGTGTGTGTGTGTGTGTGTGTGTGTGTGTGTGTCTATCTGTATGTGTGTGTGTGTCTATCGGTGAGTGTGTGTGTGTCTATCTGTGTGTGTGTGTGTCTACCTGTGTGTGTGTCTATCTGTGTGTGTGTGTGTGTCTATCTGTGTGTGTGTCTACGTGTGTGTGTGTGTCTATATGTGTGTGTATGTCTATCTGTGTGTGTGTGTGTGTGTGTCTATCTGTGTGTGTGTGTGTGTGTATTTGTGTGTGTGTGTGTGTCTATCTGTGTGCGTGTTTGTCTGTCTATCTGTGTGTATGTGTGTCTATCTGTGTGTGTGTGTGTGTGTCTATCTGTGCGTGTGTCTATCCGTGTGTGTGTCTATCTGTGTGTGTGTTCTATCTGTGTGTGTGTCTACCTGTGTGTGTGTGTGTGTGTGTGTTTGTTTATCTGTGTGTGTATGTCTATCTGTGTGTGTGTGTGTGTGTGTGTCTATCTGTGTGTGTGTCTATCTGTGTGTGTGTCAGTCTGTCTATATGTGTGTGTGTGTGTGTGTGTGTGTGTGTGTGTGTCTATCTGTGTGTGTGTGTATGTCTATGTGTGTGTGTCTGTCTATCTGTGTCTGTGTCAATCTGTGTGTGTGTCTATCTGTGTGTTTGTGTGTGTGTGTGTCTATCTGTGTGTGTGCGTGTGTCTATCCTGTGTGTGCGTGTGTGTCTATCTGTGTGTGTGTATGTATATCTGTGTGTGTGTGTGCATGTCTATGTGTGTGTGTGTGTGTGTCTATCTGTGTGTGTGTGTCTATCTGTTTGTGTGTGTGTCTATCTGAGTGTGTGTGTGTGTCTATTTGTGTGTGTGTGTGTGTGTCTATCTCTGTGTGTGTGTCTATCTGTGTGTGTGTGTGTGTGTGTGTCTATATGTATGTGTGTGTGTCCATCTGTATGTGTGTGTGTGTGTCTATCTGTATGTGTGTGTGTGTCTATCTGTGTGTGTGTGTGTGTGTCTGTGTGTGCGTGTGTGTCTATCTGTGTGTGTGTGTGTGTGTGTATCTATCTGTGTGTGTGTGTGTGTGTCCATCTGTGTGTGTGTGTGTGTGTCTATCTGTGTGAGTGTGTGTGTGTGTGTGTCTATCTCTGTGTGTGTGTGTGTGTGTCTACGTGTGTGTGTGTATGTGTGTGAGTCTATCTGTGTGAGCGTGTGTGTGTGTGTTTGTCTATCTGTGTGTGTGTGTGTGTGTGTGCCTATCTGTGTGTGTGTGTGTGTGTCTATCTGTGTGTGTGTGTCTATCTGTGTGTGAGTCTGTGTGTGTGTGTGTCTATCTGTGTGTGTGTCTGTTTGTCTATCTGTGTGTGTGTGTGTCTATCTGCGTGTGTGTGTGTGTCTATCATTGTGTGTGTGGCTATCTGTGTGTGTGTCTGTCTGTCTATCTGTGTGTGTGTCTGTCTGTCTATCTGTGTGTGTGTGTCTATCTGTATGTGTGTGTGTATGTGTGTGTTTGTGTGTCTATCTATGTGCGTGTGTCTATCAGTCAATGTGTGCATGTGTGTCTATCTGTGTGTGGGCGTATGTGTGTGTGTGTCTATCCATGTGTGTCTATCTGTGTTTGTGTTTGTGTGTGTTTCTATCTTTATGTGTGAGTGTCCATCTGTGTGTGTGTTTGTGTGTCTATCTGTGTGTGTGTGTGTCTACCTGTGTGTGTGTCTATCTGTGTGTGTGTGTGTGTCTATCTGTGTGTGTGTCTACGTGTGTGTGTGTGTCTATCTGTGTGTGTATGTCTATCTGTGTGTGTGTGTGTGTGTGTGTGTCTATCTGTGTGTGTGTGTGTGTGTGTCTATCTGTGTGTCTGTGTCTGTCTGTGTGTATGTGTGTGTGTCTATCTGTGTGTGTGTGTCTGTCTATCTGTGTGTGTGTGTGTGTGTATTTGTGTGTGTGTGTGTGTCTATCTGTGTGCGTGTTTGTCTGTCTATCTGTGTGTATGTGTGTCTATCTGTGTGTGTGTGTGTGTGTGTGTCTATCTGTGCGTGTGTCTATCCGTGTGTTTGTCTATCTGTGTGTGTGTTCTATCTGTGTGTGTGTCTATCTGTGTGTATGTGTGTGTGTGTGTGTCTATCTGTGTGTGTGTCTATCTGTGTGTGTGTCTACCTGTGTGTGTGTGTGTGTGTGTGTGTGTGTGTTTGTTTATCTGTGTGTGTATGTCTATCTGTGTGTGTCTATCTGTGTGTGTGTGTGTGTGTGTGTGTGTCTATCTGTGTGTGTGTCTATCTGTGTGTGTGTCAGTCTGTCTATATGTGTGTGTGTGTGTGTGTGTGTGTGTCTATCTGTGTGTGTGTGTATGTCTATGTGTGTGTGTCTGTCTATCTGTGTCTGTGTCTATCTGTGTGTGTGTCTATCTGTGTGTTTGTGTGTGTGTGTGTCTATCTGTGTGTGTGCGTGTGTCTATCCTGTGTGTGTGCGTGTGTGTCTATCTGTGTGTGTGTATGTATATCTGTGTGTGTGTGTGTATGTCTATCTGTGTGTGTGTGTGTGTGTCTATCTGTGTGTGTGTGTGTCTATCTGTTTGTGTGTGTGTCTATCTGTGTGTGTGTATGTGTCTATTTGTGTGTGTGTGTGTGTCTATCTAGTGTGTGTGTGTGTGTGTGTCTATATGTATGTGTGTGTGTGTGTCCATCTGTGTGTGTGTGTGTGTCTATCTGTGTGTCTATCTGTGTGTGTGTCTGTCTGTAAGTGTGTGTCTATCTCTGTGTGTGTGCGTGTGTCTATCAGTGTGTGAGTGTGTGTGTATGTGGGTGTCTATCTCTGTGTGTGTGTGTGTCTATCTGTGTGTGTGTCTATCTGTGTATGTGTGTGTGTCTATCTGTGTGTGTGTCTATCTGTGTGTGTGTGTGTGTGTGTGTTTCTCTGTGTGTGTGTGTGTGTCTATCTGTGTGAGTGTATGTGTGTGTGTGTGTGTCTACCTGTGTGTGTGTGTGTGTGTGTGTGTCTATCTGTGTGTGTGTCGATCTGTGTGTGTGTGTGTCTATCTGTGTGTGTGTGTGTGTGTGTGTGTCTATCTGTGTGTGTGTGTGTCTACCTGTGTGTGTGTCTATCTGTGTGTGTGTGTGTGTCTATCTGTGTGTGTGTCTACGTGTGTGTGTGTGTCTATCTGTGTGTGTATGTCTATCTGTGTGTGTGTGTGTGTGTGTGTGTGTGTGTGTGTGTTTATCTGTGTGTGTGTGTGTGTGTGTGTCTATCTGTGTGTCTGTGTCTCTCTGTGTGTATGTGTGTGTGTCTATCTGTGTGTGTGTGTCTGTCTATCTGTGTGTGTGTGTGTGTGTATTTGTGTGTGTGTGTGTGTCTATCTGTGTGCGTGTTTGTCTGTCTATCTGTGTGTATGTGTGTCTATCTGTGTGTGTGTGTGTGTGTGTGTCTATCTGTGCGTGTGTCTATCCGTGTGTTTGTCTATCTGTGTGTGTGTTCTATCTGTGTGTGTGTCTATCTGTGTGTATGTGAGTGTGTGTGTGTCTATCTGTGTGTGTGTCTATCTGTGTGTGTGTCTACCTGTGTGTGTGTGTGTGTGTGTGTGTTTGTTTATCTGTGTGTGTATGTCTATCTGTGTGTGTCTATCTGTGTGTGTGTGTGTGTGTGTGTGTGTGTGTGTGTCTATCTGTGTGTGTGTCTATCTGTGTGTGTGTCAGTCTGTCTATATGTGTGTGTGTGTGTGTGTGTGTGTGTCTATCTGTGTGTGTGTGTATGTCTATGTGTGTGTGTCTGTCTATCTGTGTCTGTGTCTATCTGTGTGTGTGTCTATCTGTGTGTTTGTGTGTGTGTGTGTCTATCTGTGTGTGTGCGTGTGTCTATCCTGTGTGTGTGCGTGTGTGCCTATCTGTGTGTGTGTATGTATATCTGTGTGTGTGTGTGTATGTCTATCTGTGTGTGTGTGTGTGTGTCTATCTGTGTGTGTGTGTGTCTATCTGTTTGTGTGTGTGTCTATCTGTGTGTGTGTATGTGTCTATTTGTGTGTGTGTGTGTCTATCTAGTGTGTGTGTGTGTGTGTGTCTATATGTATGTGTGTGTGTGTGTCCATCTGTGTGTGTGTGTGTGTCTATCTGTGTGTCTATCTGTGTGTGTGTCTGTCTGTAAGTGTGTGTCTATCTCTGTGTGTGTGCGTGTGTCTATCAGTGTGTGTGTGTGTGTGTATGTGGGTGTCTATCTCTGTGTGTGTGTGTGTCTATCTGTGTGTGTGTCTATCTGTGTATGTGTGTGTGTCTATCTGTGTGTGTGTCTATCTGTGTGTGTGTGTGTGTGTGTGTGTGTTTCTCTGTGTGTGTGTGTGTGTCTATCTGTGTGAGTGTATGTGTGTGTGTGTGTGTCTACCTGTGTGTGTGTGTGTGTGTGTGTCTATCTGTGTGTGTGTCGATCTGTGTGTGTGTGTGTCTATCTGTGTGTGTGTGTGTGTGTGTGTCTATCTGTCTGTGTGTGTGTCTACCTGTGTGTGTGTCTATCTGTGTGTGTGTGTGTGTGTCTATCTGTGTGAGCGTGTGTGTGTGTGTGTGTGTCTATCTGTGTCAGTGTGTGTGTCTATCTGTGTGTGTGTGTATCTATCTGTGTGTGTGTGTCTACCTGTGTGTGTGTGTCTATCTGTGTATCTGTCTGTCTATCTGTGTGTTTGCATGTTTATCTGTGTATGTGTGTGTGTTTCTATCTGTGTGTGTGTGTCTATATGTGTGTGTGTCTATCTGTGTGTGTGTGTGTCTATCTGGGTGCGTGTGTCTATCTGTGTGAGTGTCTATCTGTGTGTGTGTGTGTCTATCTGTGTGTTAGTCCACGTGTGTGTATGTGTGTGTGTCTATCTACGTGTGGGTGTCTATCTGTGTAGGTGTGTGTGTCTATCTGTGTGTGTGTGTGTGTATGTGTGTGTGTCTATCTGTGTATGTGTGTGTGTCTATCTGTGTGTGTGTGTGTCTATCTGTGTGTGTGTGTGTGTGTGTCTATCTGTGTGTGTGTGCGTGTGTGTGTCTATCCGTATGTGTGTGTGTGTCTACCTGTGTGTGTGTGTGTGTCTATCTGTATGTGTGTGTGTGTGTGTGTGTGTGTGTGTGTCTATCTGTATGTGTGTGTGTGTCTATCGGTGAGTGTGTGTGTGTCTATCTGTGTGTGTGTGTGTCTACCTGTGTGTGTGTCTATCTGTGTGTGTGTGTGTGTCTATCTGTGTGTGTGTCTACGTGTGTGTGTGTGTCTATCTGTGTGTGTATGTCTATCTGTGTGTGTGTGTGTGTGTGTGTGTCTATCTGTGTGTGTGTGTGTGTGTGTCTATCTGTGTGTCTGTGTCTGTCTGTGTGTATGTGTGTGTGTGTATCTGTGTGTGTGTGTCTGTCTATCTGTGTGTGTGTGTGTGTGTATTTGTGTGTGTGTGTGTGTCTATCTGTGTGCGTGTTTGTCTGTCTATCTGTGTGTATGTGTGTCTATCTGTGTGTGTGTGTGTGTCTATCTGTGCGTGTGTCTATCCGTGTGTGTGTCTATCTGTGTGTGTGTTCTATCTGTGTGTGTGTCTATCTGTGTGTATGTGTGTGTGTGTGTGTGTGTCTATCTGTGTGTGTGTCTATCTGTGTGTGTGTCTACCTGTGTGTGTGTGTGTGTGTGTGTGTTTGTCTATCTGTGTGTGTATGTCTATCTGTGTGTGTCTATCTGTGTGTGTGTGTGTGTGTGTGTGTGTCTATCTGTGTGTGTGTCTATCTGTGTGTGTGTCAGTCTGTCTATATGTGTGTGTGTGTGTGTGTGTGTCTATCTGTGTGTGTGTGTATGTCTATGTGTGTGTGTCTGTCTATCTGTGTCTGTGTCAATCTGTGTGTGTGTCTATCTGTGTGTTTGTGTGTGTGTGTGTCTATCTGTGTGTGTGCGTGTGTCTATCCTGTGTGTGTGTGTGTGTGTGCGTGTGTGTCTATCTGTGTGTGTGTATGTATATCTGTGTGTGTGTGCGTATGTCTATGTGTGTGTGTGTGTGTGTGTCTATCTGTGTGTGTGTGTCTATCTGTTTGTGTGTGTGTCTATCTGTGTGTGTGTGTGTGTCTATTTGTGTGTGTGTGTGTGTGTCTATCTCTGTGTGTGTGTCTATCTGTGTGTGTGTGTGTGTGTGTCTATATGTATGTGTGTGTGTGTGTCCATCTGTGTGTGTGTGTGTGTGTGTGTCTATCTGTATGTGTGTGTGTGTCTATCTGTGTGTGTGTGTGTGTGTCTGTGTGTGCGTGTGTGTCTATCTGTGTGTGTGTGTGTGTGTGTATCTATCTGTGTGTGTGTGTGTGTGTCCATCTGTGTGTGTGTGTGTGTGTGTCTATCTGTGTGAGTGTGTGTGTGTGTGTGTCTATCTGTGTGTGTGTGTGTGTCTATCTGTGTGTGTGTGTGTCTATCTGTGTGTGTGTCTGTGTGTGTGTTTGTGTCTATCTGTGTGTGTGTCTGTCTGTCTATCTGTGTGTGTGTGTGTCTATCTGCGTGTGTGTGTGTGTGTGTGTGTCTATCATTGTGTGTGTGGCTATCTGTGTGTGTGTCTGTCTGTCTATCTGTGTGTGTGTCTGTCTGTCTATCTGTGTGTGTGTGTCTATCTGTATGTGTGTGCGTATGTGTGTGTTTGTGTGTCTATCTATGTGCGTGTGTCTATCAGTCAGTGTGTGCATGTGTGTCTATCTGTGTGTGGGCGTATGTGTGTGTGTGTGTATCCATGTGTGTCTATCTGTGTTTGTGTTTGTGTGTGTGTGTTTCTATCTTTATGTGTGAGTGTCCATCTGTGTGTGTGTTTGTGTGTCTATCTGTGTGTGTGTGTCTATCAGTCAATGTGTGCATGTGTGTCTATCTGTGTGTGTGTGTATGTGTGCATGTGTGTGTCTACCTGTGTGTGTGTGTGTGTGTGTGTGTGCATGTCTATCTGTGTGTGTGTCTATCAGTGTGTGTGTGTGTGTGTGTCTACCTGTGTGTGTATTTGTGTGTGTCTATCTGTGTAAGTGTGTGTGTGTCTATCTGTGTGAGTACGTCTATCTATGTGTGTGTGTCTATCTGTGTGTATCTGTGTGTTTGGGTGTCTATCTGTATATGTGCGTCTATCTGTGTGTGTGTGTGTCAATCTGTGTGTGTGTGTGTCTATCTATGTGTTTGTGTGTGGGTGTCCCTCAGTGTGTCTATCTGTATAAGTGTATCTGTGTGTTTGTGTGTCAATCTGTGTGTGTGTGTGTGTGTGTGTCTACCTGTGTGTGTATTTGTGTGTGTCTATCTGTGTATGTGTGTGTGTGTCTATCTGTGTGTGTGTGTCTGTGTGTGTGTGTGTGTGTGCGTGTGTGTGTGTGTCTATCTGTGAGTGTGTGTGTGTCTATCTGTGTGTGTCTATCTGTGTGAGTGTGTCTGTGTGTGTGTGTGTGTGTGTGTCTATCTGTGTGTCTATCTGTGTGTGTGTCTGACTGTATGTGTGTGTCTATCTCTGTGTGTGTGTGTGTGTGTGTGTCTATCAGTGTGTGTGTGTGTGTGTATTGTGTGTCTATCTCTGTGTGTGTGTGTGTCTATCTGTGTGTGTGTCTATCTGTGTATGTGTGTGTGTCTATCTGTGTGTGCGTCTATCTGTGTGTGTGTGTGTGTGTGTTTCTCTGTGTGTGTGTGTGTGTGTGTGTGTGTGTCTATCTGTGTGAGTGTGTGTGTGTGTGTGTCTACCTGGGTGTGTGTGTGTCTATCTGTGTGCGTGTGTGTGTGCGTCTATCTGTGTGTGTGTGTGTCTATCTGTGTGTGTGTGTGTGTGTGTCTATCTGTGTGCGTGTGTGTCTACCTGTGTGTGTGTCTATCTGTGTGTGTGTGTGTGTGTCTATCTGTGTGAGCGTGTGTGTGTGTGTGTGTCTATCTGTGTCTGTGTGCGTGTCTATCTATGTGTGTGTGTGTCTATCTGTGTGTGTGTGTGCCTACCTGTGTGTGTGTGTCTATCTGTGTGTCTGTCTATCTGTGTGTTTGCATGTTTATCTGTGTATGTGTGTGTGTTTCTATCTGTGTGTGTGTGTCTATATGTGTGTGTGTCTATCTGTGTGTGTGTGTGTCTATCTGTGTGCATGTGTCTATCTGTGTGAGTGTCTATCTGTGTGTGTGTGTGTGTCGATCTGTGTGTTTGTCCACGTGTGTGTGTGTGTGTGTTTATCTACGTGTGTGTGTCTATCTGTGTAGGTGTGTGTGTCTATCTGTGTGTGTGTGTGTCTACCTGTGTGTGTGTCTATCTGTGTGTGTGTGTGTGTGTCTATCTGTGTGAGCGTGTGTGTGTGTGTGTGTGTGTCTATCTGTGTCTGTGTGTGTGTCTATCTGTGTGTGTGTGTGTCTACCTGTGTGTGTGTCTATCTGTGTGTGTGTGTGTCTATCTGTGTGTGTGTGTGTCTATCTGTGTGCGTGTGTCTATCTGTGTGAGTGTCTATCTGTGTGTGTGTGTGTGTGTCTATCTGTGTGTTTGTCCACATGTGTGTGTGTTTGTGTCTATCTGCGTGTGTGTGTCTATCTGTGTAGGTGTGTGTGTCTATCTGTGTGTGTGTGTGTATGTCTATTTGTGTATGTGTGTGTGTTACTCTGTGTGTGTGTATGTGTGTGTGTCTATCTGTGTATGTGTGTGTGTCTATCTGTGTGTGTGTGTGTCTATCTGTGTGTGTGTGTGTGTCTATCTGTGTGTGTGTGTGTGTGTGTGTCTATCTGTATGTGTGTGTGCGTCTACCTGTGTGTATGTTTGTGTGTCTATCTGTGTGTGTGTGTCTATCAGTCAATGTGTGCATGTGTGTCTATCTGTGTGTGTGTGTATGTGTGCATGTGTGTGTCTACCTGTGTGTGTGTGTGTGTGTGTGTGTGTGTGTGCATGTCTATCTGTGTGTGTGTCTATCAGTGTGTGTGTGTGTGTGTGTCTACCTGTGTGTGTATTTGTGTGTGTCTATCTGTGTAAGTGTGTGTGTGTCTATCTGTGTGAGTACGTCTATCTATGTGTGTGTGTCTATCTGTGTGTATCTGTGTGTTTGGGTGTCTATCTGTATATGTGCGTCTATCTGTGTGTGTGTGTGTCAATCTGTGTGTGTGTGTGTCTATCTATGTGTTTGTGTGTGGGTGTCCCTCAGTGTGTCTATCTGTGTAAGTGTATCTGTGTGTTTGTGTGTCAATCTGTGTGTGTGTGTGTGTGTGTCTACCTGTGTGTGTATTTGTGTGTGTCTATCTGTGTATGTGTGTGTGTGTCTATCTGTGTGTGTGTGTCTGTGTGTGTGTGTGTGTGTGTGCGTGTGTGTGTGTGTCTATCTGTGAGTGTGTGTGTGTCTATCTGTGTGTGTCTATCTATGTGTGTGTGTGTGTGTGTGTGTCTATCTGTGTGTCTATCTGTGTGTGTGTCTGTCTGTATGTGTGTGTCTATCTCTGTGTGTGTGTGTGTGTGTGTGTCTATCAGTGTGTGTGTGTGTGTGTATGTGTGTGTCTATCTCTGTGTGTGTGTGTGTCTATCTGTGTGTGTGTCTATCTGTGTGTGCGTCTATCTGTGTGTGTGTGTGTGTGTGTTTCTCTGTGTGTGTGTGTGTGTGTCTATCTGTGTGAGTGTGTGTGTGTGTGTGTCTACCTGGGTGTGTGTGTGTCTATCTGTGTGCGTGTGTGTGTGCGTCTATCTGTGTGTGTGTGTGTCTATCTGTGTGTGTGTGTGTGTGTCTATCTGTGTGCGTGTGTGTCTACCTGTGTGTGTGTCTATCTGTGTGTGTGTGTGTGTCTATCTGTGTGAGCGTGTGTGTGTGTGTGTGTCTATCTGTGTCTGTGTGCATGTCTATCTATGTGTGTGTGTGTCTATCTGTGTGTGTGTGTGTCTACCTGTGTGTGTGTGTCTATCTGTGTGTCTGTCTATCTGTGTGTTTGCATGTTTATCTGTGTATGTGTGTGTGTTTCTATCTGTGTGTGTGTGTCTATATGTGTGTGTGTCTATCTGTGTGTGTGTGTGTCTATCTGTGTGCATGTGTCTATCTGTGTGAGTGTCTATCTGTGTGTGTGTGTGTGTCTATCTGTGTGTTTGTCCACGTGTGTGTGTGTGTGTGTCTATCTACGTGTGTGTGTCTATCTGTGTAGGTGTGTGTGTCTATCTGTGTGTGTGTGTGTGTATGTGTGTGTGTCTATTTGTGTATGTGTGTGTGTTAATCTGCGTGTGTGTATGTGTGTGTGTCTATCTGTGTATGTGTGTGTGTCTATCTGTGTGTGTGTGTCTATCTGTGTGTGTGTGTGTCTATCTGTGTGTGTGTTTGTGTGTGTCTATCCGTATGTGTGTGTGTGTCTACCTGTGTGTGTGTGTGTGTGTGTATCTGTATGTGTGTGTGTGTATGTGTGTGTCTATCTGTATGTGTGTGTGTGTCTATCTGTGAGTGTGTGTGTGTCTATCTGTGTGTGTGTGTGTCTACCTGTGTGTGTGTCTATCTGTGTGTGTGTGTGTGTGTCTATCTGTGTGAGCGTGTGTGTGTGTGTCTATCTGTGTCTGTGTGTGTGTCTATCTGTGTGTGTGTGTGTCTATCTGTGTGTGTGTGTGTCTACCTGTGTGTGTGTGTCTATCTGTGTGTCTGTCTGTCTATCTGTGTGTTTGCATGTTTATCTGTGTATGTGTGTGTGTGTCTATCTGTGTGTGTATGTCTATCTGTGTGTGTGTGTGTCTATCTGTGTGCGTGTGTCTATCTGTGTGAGTGTCTATCTGTGTGTGTGTGTGTGTGTCTATCGGTGTGTTTGTCCACATGTGTGTGTGTTTGAGTCTATCTGCGTGTGTGTGTCTATCTGTGTAGGTGTGTGTGTCTATCTGTGTGTGTGTGTGTTTATGTCTATTTGTGTATGTGTGTGTGTTACTCTGTGTGTGTGTATGTGTGTGTGTCTATCTGTGTATGTGTGTGTGTCTATCTGTGTGTGTGTGTGTCTATCTGTGTGTGTGTGTGTGTCTATCTGTGTGTGTGTGTGTGTGTGTCTATCTGTATGTGTGTGTGTGTCTACCTGTGTGTATGTTTGTGTGTCTATCTGTGTGTGTGTGTCTATCAGTCAATGTGTGCATGTGTGTCTATCTGTGTGTGTGTGTATGTGTGCATGTGTGTGTCTACCTGTGTGTGTGTGTGTGTGTGTGTGTGTGTGCATGTCTATCTGTGTGTGTGTCTATCAGTGTGTGTGTGTGTGTCTACCTGTGTGTGTATTTGTGTTTGTCTAACTGTGTATGTGTGTGTGTGCCTATCTGTGTGTGTGTGTCTATGTGTGTGTGTGTGTGTGTGTCTATCTGTGTGTGTGTGTGTGTCTATCTGTGTGTGTGTGTGTCTATCTGTGTGTGTGTCTGTGTGTGTGTTTGTGTCTATCTGTGTGTGTGTCTGTCTGTCTATCTGTGTGTGTGTGTGTCTATCTGCGTTTGTGTGTGTGTGTGTGTCTATCATTGTGTGTGTGGCTATCTGTGTGTGTGTCTGTCTGTCTATCTGTGTGTGTGTCTGTCTGTCTATCTGTGTGTGTGTGTCTATCTGTATGTGTGTGCGTATGTGTGTGTTTGTGTGTCTATCTATGTGCGTGTGTCTATCAGTCAGTGTGTGCATGTGTGTCTATCTGTGTGTGGGCGTATGTGTGTGTGTGTGTATCCATGTGTGTCTATCTGTGTTTGTGTTTGTGTGTGTGTGTTTCTATCTTTATGTGTGAGTGTCCATCTGTGTGTGTGTTTGTGTGTCTATCTGTGTGTGTGTGTCTATCAGTCAATGTGTGCATGTGTGTCTATCTGTGTGTGTGTGTATGTGTGCATGTGTGTGTCTACCTGTGTGTGTGTGTGTGTGTGTGTGTGCATGTCTATCTGTGTGTGTGTCTATCAGTGTGTGTGTGTGTGTGTGTCTACCTGTGTGTGTATTTGTGTGTGTCTATCTGTGTAAGTGTGTGTGTGTCTATCTGTGTGAGTACGTCTATCTATGTGTGTGTGTCTATCTGTGTGTATCTGTGTGTTTGGGTGTCTATCTGTATATGTGCGTCTATCTGTGTGTGTGTGTGTCAATCTGTGTGTGTGTGTGTCTATCTATGTGTTTGTGTGTGGGTGTCCCTCAGTGTGTCTATCTGTATAAGTGTATCTGTGTGTTTGTGTGTCAATCTGTGTGTGTGTGTGTGTGTGTGTCTACCTGTGTGTGTATTTGTGTGTGTCTATCTGTGTATGTGTGTGTGTGTCTATCTGTGTGTGTGTGTCTGTGTGTGTGTGTGTGTGTGCGTGTGTGTGTGTGTCTATCTGTGAGTGTGTGTGTGTCTATCTGTGTGTGTCTATCTGTGTGAGTGTGTCTGTGTGTGTGTGTGTGTGTGTGTCTATCTGTGTGTCTATCTGTGTGTGTGTCTGACTGTATGTGTGTGTCTATCTCTGTGTGTGTGTGTGTGTGTGTGTCTATCAGTGTGTGTGTGTGTGTGTATTGTGTGTCTATCTCTGTGTGTGTGTGTGTCTATCTGTGTGTGTGTCTATCTGTGTATGTGTGTGTGTCTATCTGTGTGTGCGTCTATCTGTGTGTGTGTGTGTGTGTGTTTCTCTGTGTGTGTGTGTGTGTGTGTGTGTGTCTATCTGTGTGAGTGTGTGTGTGTGTGTGTCTACCTGGGTGTGTGTGTGTCTATCTGTGTGCGTGTGTGTGTGCGTCTATCTGTGTGTGTGTGTGTCTATCTGTGTGTGTGTGTGTGTGTGTCTATCTGTGTGCGTGTGTGTCTACCTGTGTGTGTGTCTATCTGTGTGTGTGTGTGTGTGTCTATCTGTGTGAGCGTGTGTGTGTGTGTGTGTCTATCTGTGTCTGTGTGCGTGTCTATCTATGTGTGTGTGTGTCTATCTGTGTGTGTGTGTGCCTACCTGTGTGTGTGTGTCTATCTGTGTGTCTGTCTATCTGTGTGTTTGCATGTTTATCTGTGTATGTGTGTGTGTTTCTATCTGTGTGTGTGTGTCTATATGTGTGTGTGTCTATCTGTGTGTGTGTGTGTCTATCTGTGTGCATGTGTCTATCTGTGTGAGTGTCTATCTGTGTGTGTGTGTGTGTCGATCTGTGTGTTTGTCCACGTGTGTGTGTGTGTGTGTTTATCTACGTGTGTGTGTCTATCTGTGTAGGTGTGTGTGTCTATCTGTGTGTGTGTGTGTCTACCTGTGTGTGTGTCTATCTGTGTGTGTGTGTGTGTGTCTATCTGTGTGAGCGTGTGTGTGTGTGTGTGTGTGTCTATCTGTGTCTGTGTGTGTGTCTATCTGTGTGTGTGTGTGTCTACCTGTGTGTGTGTCTATCTGTGTGTGTGTGTGTCTATCTGTGTGTGTGTGTGTCTATCTGTGTGCGTGTGTCTATCTGTGTGAGTGTCTATCTGTGTGTGTGTGTGTGTGTCTATCTGTGTGTTTGTCCACATGTGTGTGTGTTTGTGTCTATCTGCGTGTGTGTGTCTATCTGTGTAGGTGTGTGTGTCTATCTGTGTGTGTGTGTGTATGTCTATTTGTGTATGTGTGTGTGTTACTCTGTGTGTGTGTATGTGTGTGTGTCTATCTGTGTATGTGTGTGTGTCTATCTGTGTGTGTGTGTGTCTATCTGTGTGTGTGTGTGTGTCTATCTGTGTGTGTGTGTGTGTGTGTGTCTATCTGTATGTGTGTGTGCGTCTACCTGTGTGTATGTTTGTGTGTCTATCTGTGTGTGTGTGTCTATCAGTCAATGTGTGCATGTGTGTCTATCTGTGTGTGTGTGTATGTGTGCATGTGTGTGTCTACCTGTGTGTGTGTGTGTGTGTGTGTGTGTGTGTGTGCATGTCTATCTGTGTGTGTGTCTATCAGTGTGTGTGTGTGTGTGTGTGTCTACCTGTGTGTGTATTTGTGTGTGTCTATCTGTGTAAGTGTGTGTGTGTCTATCTGTGTGAGTACGTCTATCTATGTGTGTGTGTCTATCTGTGTGTATCTGTGTGTTTGGGTGTCTATCTGTATATGTGCGTCTATCTGTGTGTGTGTGTGTCAATCTGTGTGTGTGTGTGTCTATCTATGTGTTTGTGTGTGGGTGTCCCTCAGTGTGTCTATCTGTGTAAGTGTATCTGTGTGTTTGTGTGTCAATCTGTGTGTGTGTGTGTGTGTGTCTACCTGTGTGTGTATTTGTGTGTGTCTATCTGTGTATGTGTGTGTGTGTCTATCTGTGTGTGTGTGTCTGTGTGTGTGTGTGTGTGTGTGCGTGTGTGTGTGTGTCTATCTGTGAGTGTGTGTGTGTCTATCTGTGTGTGTCTATCTATGTGTGTGTGTGTGTGTGTGTGTCTATCTGTGTGTCTATCTGTGTGTGTGTCTGTCTGTATGTGTGTGTCTATCTCTGTGTGTGTGTGTGTGTGTGTGTCTATCAGTGTGTGTGTGTGTGTGTATGTGTGTGTCTATCTCTGTGTGTGTGTGTGTCTATCTGTGTGTGTGTCTATCTGTGTGTGCGTCTATCTGTGTGTGTGTGTGTGTGTGTTTCTCTGTGTGTGTGTGTGTGTGTCTATCTGTGTGAGTGTGTGTGTGTGTGTGTCTACCTGGGTGTGTGTGTGTCTATCTGTGTGCGTGTGTGTGTGCGTCTATCTGTGTGTGTGTGTGTCTATCTGTGTGTGTGTGTGTGTGTCTATCTGTGTGCGTGTGTGTCTACCTGTGTGTGTGTCTATCTGTGTGTGTGTGTGTGTCTATCTGTGTGAGCGTGTGTGTGTGTGTGTGTCTATCTGTGTCTGTGTGCATGTCTATCTATGTGTGTGTGTGTCTATCTGTGTGTGTGTGTGTCTACCTGTGTGTGTGTGTCTATCTGTGTGTCTGTCTATCTGTGTGTTTGCATGTTTATCTGCGTATGTGTGTGTGTTTCTATCTGTGTGTGTGTGTCTATATGTGTGTGTGTCTATCTGTGTGTGTGTGTGTCTATCTGTGTGCATGTGTCTATCTGTGTGAGTGTCTATCTGTGTGTGTGTGTGTGTCTATCTGTGTGTTTGTCCACGTGTGTGTGTGTGTGTGTCTATCTACGTGTGTGTGTCTATCTGTGTAGGTGTGTGTGTCTATCTGTGTGTGTGTGTGTGTATGTGTGTGTGTCTATTTGTGTATGTGTGTGTGTTAATCTGCGTGTGTGTATGTGTGTGTGTCTATCTGTGTATGTGTGTGTGTCTATCTGTGTGTGTGTGTCTATCTGTGTGTGTGTGTGTCTATCTGTGTGTGTGTTTGTGTGTGTCTATCCGTATGTGTGTGTGTGTCTACCTGTGTGTGTGTGTGTGTGTGTATCTGTATGTGTGTGTGTGTATGTGTGTGTCTATCTGTATGTGTGTGTGTGTCTATCTGTGAGTGTGTGTGTGTCTATCTGTGTGTGTGTGTGTCTACCTGTGTGTGTGTCTATCTGTGTGTGTGTGTGTGTGTCTATCTGTGTGAGCGTGTGTGTGTGTGTGTGTGTGTCTATCTGTGTCTGTGTGTGTGTCTATCTGTGTGTGTGTGTGTCTATCTGTGTGTGTGTGTGTCTACCTGTGTGTGTGTGTCTATCTGTGTGTCTGTCTGTCTATCTGTGTGTTTGCATGTTTATCTGTGTATGTGTGTGTGTGTCTATCTGTGTGTGTATGTCTATCTGTGTGTGTGTGTGTCTATCTGTGTGCGTGTGTCTATCTGTGTGAGTGTCTATCTGTGTGTGTGTGTGTGTGTCTATCGGTGTGTTTGTCCACATGTGTGTGTGTTTGAGTCTATCTGCGTGTGTGTGTCTATCTGTGTAGGTGTGTGTGTCTATCTGTGTGTGTGTGTGTTTATGTCTATTTGTGTATGTGTGTGTGTTACTCTGTGTGTGTGTATGTGTGTGTGTCTATCTGTGTATGTGTGTGTGTCTATCTGTGTGTGTGTGTGTCTATCTGTGTGTGTGTGTGTGTCTATCTGTGTGTGTGTGTGTGTGTGTCTATCTGTATGTGTGTGTGTGTCTACCTGTGTGTATGTTTGTGTGTCTATCTGTGTGTGTGTGTCTATCAGTCAATGTGTGCATGTGTGTCTATCTGTGTGTGTGTGTATGTGTGCATGTGTGTGTCTACCTTGTGTGTGTGTGTGTGTGTGTGTGTGTGTGTGCATGTCTATCTGTGTGTGTGTCAACAGTGTGTGTGTGTGTGTGTCTACCTGTGTGTGTATTTGTGTGTGTCTATCTGTGTAAGTGTGTGTGTGTCTATCTGTGTGAGTACGTCTATCTATGTGTGTGTGTCTATCTGTGTGTATCTGTGTGTTTGGGTGTCTATCTGTATATGTGCGTCTATCTGTGTGTGTGTGTGTCAATCTGTGTGTGTGTGTGTCTATCTATGTGTTTGTGTGTGGGTGTCCCTCAGTGTGTCTATCTGTGTAAGTGTATCTGTGTGTTTGTGTGTCAATCTGTGTGTGTGTGTGTGTGTGTCTACCTGTGTGTGTATTTGTGTGTGTCTATCTGTGTATGTGTGTGTGTGTCTATCTGTGTGTGTGTGTCTGTGTGTGTGTGTGTGTGTGTGTGCGTGTGTGTGTGTGTGTCTATCTGTGAGTGTGTGTGTGTGTCTATCTGTGTGTGTGTGTGTGTCTATCTGTATGTGTGTGTGTGTCTATCTCTGTGTGTGTATGTCTATCTGTATGTGTGTTTGTGTGTGTGCATGTCTATCTGTGTGTGCATCTATCAGTGTGTGTGTGTGTGTGTCTACCTGTGTGTGTATTTGTGTGTGTCTATCTGTGTAAGTGTGTGTGTGTCTATCTGTGTGAGTACGTCTATCTATGTGTGTGTGTCTATCTGTGTGTATCTGTGTGTTTGGGTGTCTATCTGTATATGTGCATCTATCTGTGTGTGTGTGTGTCAATCTGTGTGTGTGTGTGTCTATCTATGTGTTTGTGTGTGGGTGTCCCTCAGTGTGTCTATCTGTGTAAGTGTATCTGTGTGTATGTGTGTCAATCTTTGTGTGTGTGTGTGTGTGTGTCTACCTGAGTGTGTATTTGTGTGTGTCTATCTGTGTATGTGTGTGTGTGTCTATCTGTGTGTGTGTGTCTGTGTGTGTGTGTGTGTGTGTGCATGTGTGTGTGTCTATCTGTGAGTGTGTGTGTGTCTATCTGTGTGTGTCTATCTATGTGTGTGTGTGTGTGTGTGTGTGTCTATCTGTGTGTCTATCTGTGTGTGTGTCTGTCTGTAAGTGTGTGTCTATCTGTGTGTGTGTGTGTGTGTCTATCAGTGTGTGTGTGTGTGTGTATGTGTTTGTCTATCTCTGTGTGCGTGTGTGTCTATCTGTGTGTGTGTCTATCAGTGTATGTGTGTGTGTCTATCTGTGTGTGTGTCTATCTGTGTGTTTGTGTGTGTGTGTTTCTCTGTGTGTGTGTGTGTGTCTATCTGTGTGAGTGTATGTGTGTGTGTGTGTGTCTACCTGTGTGTGTGTGTGTGTGTTTGTCTATCTGTGTGTGTGTCTATCTGTGTGTGTCGATCTGTGTGTGTGTGTGTCTATCTGTGTGTGTGTGTGTGTGTGTGTCTATCTGTCTGTGTGTGTGTCTACCTGTGTGTGTGTCTATCTGTGTGTGTGTGTGTGTGTGTGTCTATCTATGTGAGCGTGTGTGTGTGTGTGTGTGTCTATCTGTGTCAGTGTGTGTGTCTATCTGTGTGTGTGTGTGTCTATCTGTGTGTGTGTGTCTACCTGTGTGTGTGTGTCTATCTGTGTATCTGTCTGTCTATCTGTGTGTTTGCATGTTTATCTGTGTATGTGTGTGTGTTTCTATCTGTGTGTGTGTGTCTATATGTGTGTGTGTCTATCTGTGTGTGTGTGTGTCTATCTGTGTGCGTGTGTCTATCTGTGTGAGTGTCTATCTGTGTGTGTGTGTGTGTCGATTTGTGTGTTTGTCCACGTGTGTGTGTGTGTGTGTCTATCTACGTGTGTGTGTCTATCTGTGTAGGTGTGTGTGTCTATCTGTGTGTGTGTGTGTGTGTATGTGTGTGTGTCTATTTGTGTATGTGTGTGTGTTAATCTGTGTGTGTGTATGTGTGTGTGTCTATCTGTGTATGTGTGTGTGTCTATCTGTGTGTGTGTGTATCTATCTGTGTGTGTGTGTGTGTGTCTATCTGTATGTGTGTGTGCGTGTGTGTGTCTATCCGTATGTGTGTGTGTGTCTACCTGTGTGTGTGTGTGTGTCTATCTGTATGTGTGTGTGTGTGTGTGTGTGTGTGTGTGTCTATCTGTATGTGTGTGTGTGTCTATCGGTGTGTGTGTGTGTGTGTGTCTACGTGTGTCTGTGTGTCTATCTGTGTGTGTATGTCTATCTGTGTGTGTGTGTGTGTGTGTGTGTCTATCTGTGTGTGTGTGTCTGTCTATCTGTGTGTCTGTGTCTGTCTGTGTGTATGTGTGTGTGTCTATCTGTGTGTGTGTGTCTGTCTATCTGTGTGTGTGTGTGTGTATTTGTGTGTGTGTGTGTGTGTGTCTATCTGTGTGCGTGTTTGTCTGTCTATCTGTGTGTATGTGTGTCTATCTGTGTGTGTGTGTGTGTGTGTCTATCTGTGCGTGTGTCTATCCGTGTGTGTGTCTATCTGTGTGTGTGTTCTATCTGTGTGTGTGTCTATCTGTGTGTATGTGTGTGTGTGTGTGTCTATCTGTGTGTGTGTCTATCTGTGTGTGTGTGTGTCTACCTGTGTGTGTGTGTTTGTGTGTGTTTGTCTATCTGTGTGTGTATGTCTATCTGTGTGTGTCTATCTGTGTGTGTGTGTGTGTGTGTGTGTCTATCTGTGTGTGTGTCTATCTGTGTGTGTGTCAGTCTGTCTATAAGTGTGTGTGTGTGTGTGTGTGTGTGTGTCTATCTGTGTGTGTGTGTATGTCTATGTGTGTGTGTCTGTCTATCTGTGTCTGTGTCAATCTGTGTGTGTGTCTATCTGTGTGTTTGTGTGTGTGTGTGTCTATCTGTGTGTGTGCGTGTGTCTATCCTGTGTGTGTGTGTGTGTGCGTGTGTGTCTATCTGTGTGTGTGTATGTATATCTGTGTGTGTGTGTGTATGTCTATCTGTGCGTGTGTGTGTGTCTATCTGTGTGTGTGTGTGTGTGTCTATCTGTTTGTGTGTGTGTCTATCTGTGTGTGTGTGTGTGTCTATTTGTGTGTGTGTGTGTGTGTGTGTGTCTATCTGTGTGTGTGTGTGTGTGTGTGTCTATATGTATGTGTGTGTGTGTGTCCATCTGTGTGTTTGTGTGTCTATCTGTGTGTCTATCTGTGTGTGTGTCTGTCTGTAAGTGTGTGTCTATCTCTGTGTGTGTGTGTGTGTCTATCAGTGTGTGTGTGTGTGTGTATGTGGGTGTCTATCTCTGCGTGTGTGTGTGTCTATCTGTGTGTGTGTCTATCTGTGTATGTGTGTGTGTCTATCTGTGTGTGTGTCTATCTGTGTGTGTGTGTGTGTGTGTTTCTCTGTGTGTGTGTGTGTGTGTCTATCTATGTGAGTGTGTGTGTGTGTGTGTGTGTCTATCTGTGTGTGTGTCTATCTGTGTGTGTGTCGATCTGTGTGTGTGTGTGTCTATCTGTGTGTGTGTGTGTGTGTGACTATCTGTCAGTGTGTGTGTCTACCTGTGTGTGTGTCTATCTGTGTGTGTGTGTGTGTGTGTCTATCTGTGTGAGCGTGTGTGTGTGTGTGTGTCTATCTGTGTCTGTGTGTGTGTCTATCTGTGTGTGTGTGTGTCTATCTGTGTGTGTGTGTCTACCTGTGTGTGTGTGTCTATCTGTGTATCTGTCTGTCTATCTGTGTGTTTGCATGTTTATCTGTGTATGTGTGTGTGTTTCTATCTGTGTGTGTGTGTCTATATGTGTGTGTGTCTATCTGTGTGTGTGTGTGTCTATCTGTGTGCGTGTGTCTATCTGTGTGAGTGTCTATCTGTGTGTGTGTGTGTGTCTATCTGTGTGTTTGTCCACGTGTGTGTGTGTGTGTGTCTATCTACGTGTGGGTGTCTATCTGTGTAGGTGTGTGTGTCTATCTGTGTGTGTGTGTGTGTATGTGTGTGTGTCTATTTGTGTATGTGTGTGTGTTAATCTGTGTGTGTGTATGTGTGTGTGTCTATCTGTGTGTGTGTGTGTCTATCTGTGTGTGTGTGTGTGTGTCTATCTGTGTGTGTGTGCGTGTGTGTGTCTATCCGTATGTGTGTGTGTGTCTACCTGTGTGTGTGTGTGTGTCTATCTGTATGTGTGTGTGTGTGTGTGTGTGTGTGTGTGTGTCTATCTGTATGTGTGTGTGTGTCTATCGGTGAGTGTGTGTGTGTCTATCTGTGTGTGTGTGTGTCTACCTGTGTGTGTGTCTATCTGTGTGTGTGTGTGTGTCTATCTGTGTGTGTGTCTACGTATGTGTGTGTGTCTATCTGTGTGTGTATGTCTATCTGTGTGTGTGTGTGTGTGAGTGTGTCTATCTGTGTGTGTGTGTGTGTGTGTGTCTATCTGTGTGTCTGTGTCTGTCTGTGTGTATGTGTGTGTGTGTATCTGTGTGTGTGTGTCTGTCTATCTGTGTGTGTGTGTGTGTATTTGTGTGTGTGTGTGTGTGTCTATCTGTGTGCGTGTTTGTCAGTCTATCTGTGTGTATGTGTGTCAATCTGTGTGTGTGTGTGTGTCTATATGTGCGTGTGTCTATCCGTGTGTGTGTCTATCTGTGTGTGTGTTCAATCTGTGTGTGTGTCTATCTGTGTGTGTGTGTATGTCTATGTGTGTGTGTCTGTCTATCTGTGTCTGTGTCTATCTGTGTGTGTGTCTATCTGTGTGTTTGTGTGTGTGTGTGTCTATCTGTGTGTGTGCGTGTGTCTATCCTGTGTGTGTGCGTGTGTGTCTATCTGTGTGTGTGTATGTATATCTGTGTGTGTGTGTGTATGTCTATCTGTGTGTGTGTGTATGTCTATCTGTGTGTGTGTGTCTATCTGTGTGTGTGTGTGTCTATCTGTTTGTGTGTGTGTCTATCTGTGTGTGTGTGTGTGTCTATTTGTGTGTGTGTGTGTGTGTGTGTGTGTCTATCTGTGTGTGTGTGTGTGTGTGTGTCTAAATGTATGTGTGTGTGTGTGTCCATCTGTGTGTGTGTGTGTGTCTATCTGTGTGTCTATCTGTGTGTGTGTCTGTCTGTAAGTGTGCGTCTATCTCTGTGTGTGTGTGTGTGTGTCTATCAGTGTGTGTGTGTGTGTGTATGTTGGTGTCTATCTCTGTGTGTGTGTGTGTGTCTATCTGTGTGTGTGTCTATCAGTGTATGTGTGTGTGTCTATCTGTGTGTGTGTCTATCTGTGTGTTTGTGTGTGTGTGTTTCTCTGTGTGTGTGTGTGTGTCTATCTGTGTGAGTGTATGTGTGTGTGTGTGTGTCTACCTGTGTGTGTGTGTGTGTGTTTGTCTATCTGTGTGTGTGTCTATCTGTGTGTGTCGATCTGTGTGTGTGTGTGTCTATCTGTGTGTGTGTGTGTGTGTGTGTGTCTATCTGTCTGTGTGTGTGTCTACCTGTGTGTGTGTCTATCTGTGTGTGTGTGTGTGTGTGTCTATCTATGTGAGCGTGTGTGTGTGTGTGTGTGTGTCTATCTGTGTCAGTGTGTGTGTCTATCTGTGTGTGTGTGTCTATCTGTGTGTGTGTGTCTACCTGTGTGTGTGTGTCTATCTGTGTATCTGTCTGTCTATCTGTGTGTTTGCATGTTTATCTGTGTATGTGTGTGTGTTTCTATCTGTGTGTGTGTGTCTATATGTGTGTGTGTCTATCTGTGTGTGTGTGTGTCTATCTGTGTGCGTGTGTCTATCTGTGTGAGTGTCTATCTGTGTGTGTGTGTGTGTCGATCTGTGTGTTTGTCCACGTGTGTGTGTGTGTGTGTCTATCTAAGTGTGTGTGTCTATCTGTGTAGGTGTGTGTGTCTATCTGTGTGTGTGTGTGTGTGTATGTGTGTGTGTCTATTTGTGTATGTGTGTGTGTTAATCTGTGTGTGTGTATGTGTGTGTGTCTATCTGTGTATGTGTGTGTGTCTATCTGTGTGTGTGTGTGTCTATCTGTGTGTGTGTGTGTGTGTCTATCTGTATGTGTGTGTGCGTGTGTGTGTCTATCCGTATGTGTGTGTGTGTCTACCTGTGTGTGTGTGTGTGTCTATCTGTATGTGTGTGTGTGTGTGTGTGTGTGTGTCTATCTGTATGTGTGTGTGTGTCTATCGGTGAGTGTGTGTGTGTCTATCTGTGTGTGTGTGTGTCTACCTGTGTGTGTGTCTATCTGTGTGTGTGTGTGTGTGTGTCTACGTGTGTGTGTGTGTCTATCTGTGTGTGTATGTCTATCTGTGTGTCTGTGTCTGTCTGTGTGTATGTGTGTGTGTCTATCTGTGTGTGTGTGTCTGTCTATCTGTGTGTGTGTGTGTGTGTATTTGTGTGTGTGTGTGTGTGTGTCTATCTGTGTGCGTGTTTGTCTGTCTATCTGTGTGTATGTGTGTCTATCTGTGTGTGTGTGTGTGTGTGTCTATCTGTGCGTGTGTCTATTCGTGTGTGTGTCTACTGTGTGTGTGTTCTATCTGTGTGTGTGTCTATCTGTGTGTATGTGTGTGTGTGTGTGTCTATCTGTGTGTGTGTCTATCTGTGTGTGTGTCTACCTGTGTGTGTGTGTTTGTGTGTGTTTGTCTATCTGTGTGTGTATGTCTATCTGTGTGTGTCTATCTGTGTGTGTGTGTGTGTGTGTGTGTGTGTCTATCTGTGTGTGTGTCTATCTGTGTGTGTGTCAGTCTGTCTATAAGTGTGTGTGTGTGTGTGTGTGTCTATCTGTGTGTGTGTGTATGTCTATGTGTGTGTGTCTGTCCATCTGTGTCTGTGTCAATCTGTGTGTGTGTCTATCTGTGTGTTTGTGTGTGTGTGTGTCTATCTGTGTGTGTGCGTGTGTCTATCCTGTGTGTGTGTGTGTGTGCGTGTGTGTCTATCTGTGTGTGTGTATGTATATCTGTGTGTGTGTGTGTATGTCTATCTGTGCGTGTGTGTGTGTCTATCAGTGTGTGTGTGTGTGTGTATCTGTTTGTGTGTGTGTCTATCTGTGTGTGTGTGTGTGTGTCTATTTGTGTGTGTGTGTGTGTCTATCTGTGTGTGTGTGTGTGTGTGTGTCTATATGTATGTGTGTGTGTGTGTCCATCTGTGTGTTTGTGTGTCTATCTGTGTGTCTATCTGTGTGTGTGTCTGTCTGTAAGTGTGTGTCTATCTCTGTGTGTGTGTGTGTGTCTATCAGTGTGTGTGTGTGTGTGTATGTGGGTGTCTATCTCTGCGTGTGTGTGTGTCTATCTGTGTGTGTGTCTATCTGTGTATGTGTGTGTGTCTATCTGTGTGTGTGTCTATCTGTGTGTGTGTGTGTGTGTGTGTGTTTCTCTGTGTGTGTGTGTGTGTCTATCTGTGTGAGTGTGTGTGTGTGTCTGTGTGTCTATCTGTGTGTGTGTCTATCTGTGTGTGTGTCGATCTGTGTGTGTGTGTGTCTATCTGTGTGTGTGTGTGTGTGTCTATCTGTCTGTGTGTGTGTCTACCTGTGTGTGTGTCTATCTGTGTGTGTGTGTGTGTGTGTCTATCTGTGTGAGCGTGTGTGTGTGTGTGTGTGTCTATCTGTGTCTGTGTGTGTGTCTATCTGTGTGTGTGTGTGTCTATCTGTGTGTGTGTGTGTCTACCTGTGTGTGTGTGTCTATCTGTGTATCTGTCTGTCTATCTGTGTGTTTGCATGTTTATCTGTGTATGTGTGTGTGTTTCTATCTGTGTGTGTGTGTCTATATGTGTGTGTGTCTATCTGTGTGTGTGTGTGTCTATCTGTGTGCGTGTGTCTATCTGTGTGAGTGTCTATCTGTGTGTGTGTGTGTGTCTATCTGTGTGTTTGTCCACGTGTGTGTGTGTGTGTGTGTCTATCTACGTGTGGGTGTCTATCTGTGTAGGTGTGTGTGTCTATCTGTGTGTGTGTGTGTGTATGTGTGTGTGTCTATTTGTGTATGTGTGTGTGTTAATCTGTGTGTGTGTATGTGTGTGTGTCTATCTGTGTATGTGTGTGTGTCTATCTGTGTGTGTGTGTGTCTATCTGTGTGTGTGTGTGTGTGTCTATCTGTGTGTGTGTGCGTGTGTGTGTCTATCCGTATGTGTGTGTGTGTCTACCTGTGTGTGTGTGTGTGTCTATCTGTATGTGTGTGTGTGTGTGTGTGTGTGTGTGTGTGTGTCTATCTGTATGTGTGTGTGTGTCTATCGGTGAGTGTGTGTGTGTCTATCTGTGTGTGTGTGTGTCTACCTGTGTGTGTGTCTATCTGTGTGTGTGTGTGTGTCTATCTGTGTGTGTGTCTACGTATGTGTGTGTGTCTATCTGTGTGTGTATGTCTATCTGTGTGTGTGTGTGTGTGAGTGTGTCTATCTGTGTGTGTGTGTGTGTGTGTGTCTATCTGTGTGTCTGTGTCTGTCTGTGTGTATGTGTGTGTGTGTATCTGTGTGTGTGTGTCTGTCTATCTGTGTGTGTGTGTGTGTGTATTTGTGTGTGTGTGTGTGTGTCTATCTGTGTGCGTGTTTGTCAGTCTATCTGTGTGTATGTGTGTCAATCTGTGTGTGTGTGTGTGTCTATATGTGCGTGTGTCTATCCGTGTGTGTGTCTATCTGTGTGTGTGTTCTATCTGTGTGTGTGTCTATCTGTGTGTGTGTGTATGTCTATGTGTGTGTCTGTCTATCTGTGTCTGTGTCTATCTGTGTGTGTGTCTATCTGTGTGTTTGTGTGTGTGTGTGTCTATCTGTGTGTGTGCGTGTGTCTATCCTGTGTGTGTGCGTGTGTGTCTATCTGTGTGTGTGTATGTATATCTGTGTGTGTGTGTGTATGTCTATCTGTGTGTGTGTGTATGTCTATCTGTGTGTGTGTGTCTATCTGTGTGTGTGTGTGTCTATCTGTTTGTGTGTGTGTCTATCTGTGTGTGTGTGTGTGTCTATTTGTGTGTGTGTGTGTGTGTGTGTGTGTGTGTCTATCTGTGTGTGTGTGTGTGTGTGTGTCTATATGTATGTGTGTGTGTGTGTCCATCTGTGTGTGTGTGTGTGTCTATCTGTGTGTCTATCTGTGTGTGTGTCTGTCTGTAAGTGTGTGTCTATCTCTGTGTGTGTGTGTGTGTCTATCAGTGTGTGTGTGTGTGTGTATGTGGGTGTCTATCTCTGTGTGTGTGTGTGTGTCTATCTGTGTGTGTGTCTATCAGTGTATGTGTGTGTGTCTATCTATCTGTGTGTGTATGTCTATCTGTGTGTCTGTGTCTGTCTGTGTGTATGTGTGTGTGTCTATCTGTGTGTGTGTGTCTGTCTATCTGTGTGTGTGTGTGTGTGTATTTGTGTGTGTGTGTGTGTGTGTCTATCTGTGTGCGTGTTTGTCTGTCTATCTGTGTGTATGTGTGTCTATCTGTGTGTGTGTGTGTGTGTGTCTATCTGTGCGTGTGTCTATTCGTGTGTGTGTCTATCTGTGTGTGTGTTCTATCTGTGTGTGTGTCTATCTGTGTGTATGTGTGTGTGTGTGTGTCTATCTGTGTGTGTGTCTATCTGTGTGTGTGTCTACCTGTGTGTGTGTGTTTGTGTGTGTTTGTCTATCTGTGTGTGTATGTCTATCTGTGTGTGTCTATCTGTGTGTGTGTGTGTGTGTGTGTGTGTGTCTATCTGTGTGTGTGTCTATCTGTGTGTGTGTCAGTCTGTCTATAAGTGTGTGTGTGTGTGTGTGTGTGTCTATCTGTGTGTGTGTGTATGTCTATGTGTGTGTGTCTGTCCATCTGTGTCTGTGTCAATCTGTGTGTGTGTCTATCTGTGTGTTTGTGTGTGTGTGTGTCTATCTGCGTGTGTGCGTGTGTCTATCCTGTGTGTGTGTGTGTGTGCGTGTGTGTCTATCTGTGTGTGTGTATGTATATCTGTGTGTGTGTGTGTATGTCTATCTGTGCGTGTGTGTGTGTCTATCTGTGTGTGTGTGTGTGTCTATCTGTTTGTGTGTGTGTCTATCTGTGTGTGTGTGTGTGTCTATTTGTGTGTGTGTGTGTGTGTCTATCTGTGTGTGTGTGTGTGTGTGTGTCTATATGTATGTGTGTGTGTGTGTCCATCTGTGTGTTTGTGTGTCTATCTGTGTGTCTATCTGTGTGTGTGTCTGTCTGTAAGTGTGTGTCTATCTCTGTGTGTGTGTGTGTGTCTATCAGTGTGTGTGTGTGTGTGTATGTGGGTGTCTATCTCTGCGTGTGTGTGTGTCTATCTGTGTGTGTGTCTATCTGTGTATGTGTGTGTGTCTATCTGTGTGTGTGTCTATCTGTGTGTGTGTGTGTGTGTGTGTTTCTCTGTGTGTGTGTGTGTGTCTATCTGTGTGAGTGTGTGTGTGTGTGTGTGTGTCTATCTGTGTGTGTGTCTATCTGTGTGTGTGTCGATCTGTGTGTGTGTGTGTCTATCTGTGTGTGTGTGTGTGTGTCTATCTGTCTGTGTGTGTGTCTACCTGTGTGTGTGTCTATCTGTGTGTGTGTGTGTGTGTGTCTATCTGTGTGAGCGTGTGTGTGTGTGTGTGTGTCTATCTGTGTCTGTGTGTGTGTCTATCTGTGTGTGTGTGTGTCTATCTGTGTGTGTGTGTCTACCTGTGTGTGTGTGTCTATCTGTGTATCTGTCTGTCTATCTGTGTGTTTGCATGTTTATCTGTGTATGTGTGTGTGTTTCTATCTGTGTGTGTGTGTCTATATGTGTGTGTGTCTATCTGTGTGTGTGTGTGTCTATCTGTGTGCGTGTGTCTATCTGTGTGAGTGTCTATCTGTGTGTGTGTGTGTGTCTATCTGTGTGTTTGTCCACGTGTGTGTGTGTGTGTGTGTCTATCTACGTGTGGGTGTCTATCTGTGTAGGTGTGTGTGTCTATCTGTGTGTGTGTGTGTGTATGTGTGTGTGTCTATTTGTGTATGTGTGTGTGTTAATCTGTGTGTGTGTATGTGTGTGTGTCTATCTGTGTATGTGTGTGTGTCTATCTGTGTGTGTGTGTGTCTATCTGTGTGTGTGTGTGTGTCTATCTGTGTGTGTGTGCGTGTGTGTGTCTATCCGTATGTGTGTGTGTGTCTACCTGTGTGTGTGTGTGTGTCTATCTGTATGTGTGTGTGTGTGTGTGTGTGTGTGTGTGTGTGTGTGTCTATCTGTATGTGTGTGTGTGTCTATCGGTGAGTGTGTGTGTGTCTATCTGTGTGTGTGTGTGTCTACCTGTGTGTGTGTCTATCTGTGTGTGTGTGTGTGTCTATCTGTGTGTGTGTCTACGTATGTGTGTGTGTCTATCTGTGTGTGTATGTCTATCTGTGTGTGTGTGTGTGTGAGTGTGTCTATCTGTGTGTGTGTGTGTGTGTGTGTGTCTATCTGTGTGTCTGTGTCTGTCTGTGTGTATGTGTGTGTGTGTATCTGTGTGTGTGTGTCTGTCTATCTGTGTGTGTGTGTGTGTGTATTTGTGTGTGTGTGTGTGTGTCTATCTGTGTGCGTGTTTGTCAGTCTATCTGTGTGTATGTGTGTCAATCTGTGTGTGTGTGTGTGTCTATATGTGCGTGTGTCTATCCGTGTGTGTGTCTATCTGTGTGTGTGTTCTATCTGTGTGTGTGTCTATCTGTGTGTGTGTGTATGTCTATGTGTGTGTCTGTCTATCTGTGTCTGTGTCTATCTGTGTGTGTGTCTATCTGTGTGTTTGTGTGTGTGTGTGTCTATCTGTGTGTGTGCGTGTGTCTATCCTGTGTGTGTGCGTGTGTGTCTATCTGTGTGTGTGTATGTATATCTGTGTGTGTGTGTGTATGTCTATCTGTGTGTGTGTGTATGTCTATCTGTGTGTGTGTGTCTATCTGTGTGTGTGTGTGTCTATCTGTTTGTGTGTGTGTCTATCTGTGTGTGTGTGTGTGTCTATTTGTGTGTGTGTGTGTGTGTGTGTGTGTGTGTCTATCTGTGTGTGTGTGTGTGTGTGTGTCTATAGGTATGTGTGTGTGTGTGTCCATCTGTGTGTGTGTGTGTGTCTATCTGTGTGTCTATCTGTGTGTGTGTCTGTCTGTAAGTGTGTGTCTATCTCTGTGTGTGTGTGTGTGTCTATCAGTGTGTGTGTGTGTGTGTATGTGGGTGTCTATCTCTGTGTTTGTGTGTGTGTGTCTATCTGTGTGTGTGTCTATCAGTGTATGTGTGTGTGTCTATCTGTGTGTGTGTCTATCTGTGTGTTTGTGTGTGTGTGTTTCTCTGTGTGTGTGTGTGTGTCTATCTGTGTGAGTGTATGTGTGTGTGTGTGTGTCTACCTGTGTGTGTGTGTGTGTGTGTGTTTGTCTATCTGTGTGTGTGTCTATCTGTGTGTGTCGATCTGTGTGTGTGTGTGTCTATATCTGTGTGTGTGTGTGTGTGTGTGTCTATCTGTCTGTGTGTGTGTCTACCTGTGTGTGTGTCTATCTGTGTGTGTGTGTGTGTGTGTGTCTATCTATGTGAGCGTGTGTGTGTGTGTGTGTGTCTATCTGTGTCAGTGTGTGTGTCTATCTGTGTGTGTGTGTGTCTATCTGTGTGTGTGTGTCTACCTGTGTGTGTGTGTCTATATGTGTATCTGTCTGTCTATCTGTGTGTTTGCATGTTTATCTGTGTATGTGTGTGTGTTTCTATCTGTGTGTGTGTGTCTATATGTGTGTGTGTCTATCTGTGTGTGTGTGTGTCTATCTGTGTGCGTGTGTCTATCTGTGTGAGTGTCTATCTGTGTGTGTGTGTGTGTCGATCTGTGTGTTTGTCCACGTGTGTGTGTGTGTGTGTCTATCTACGTGTGTGTGTCTATCTGTGTAGGTGTGTGTGTCTATCTGTGAGTGTGTGTGTGTGTATGTGTGTGTGTCTATTTGTGTATGTGTGTGTGTTAATCTGTGTGTGTGTATGTGTGTGTGTCTATCTGTGTATGTGTGTGTGTCTATCTGTGTGTGTGTGTGTCTATCTGTGTGTGTGTGTGTGTGTCTATCTGTATGTGTGTGTGCGTGTGTGTGTCTATCCGTATGTGTGTGTGTGTCTACCTGTGTGTGTGTGTGTGTCTATCTGTATGTGTGTGTGTGTGTGTGTCTATCTGTATGTGTGTGTGTGTCTATCGGTGAGTGTGTGTGTGTCTATCTGTGTGTGTGTGTGTCTACCTGTGTGTGTGTCTATCTGTGTGTGTGTGTGTGTGTGTCTATGTGTGTGTGTGTGTCTATCTGTGTGTGTATGTCTATCTGTGTGTGTGTGTGTGTGTGTGTGTGTGTCTATCTGTGTGTGTGTGTCTGTCTATCTGTGTGTCTGTGTCTGTCTGTGTGTATGTGTGTGTGTCTATCTGTGTGTGTGTGTCTGTCTATCTGTGTGTGTGTGTGTGTGTATTTGTGTGTGTGTGTGTGTGTGTCTATCTGTGTGCGTGTTTGTCTGTCTATCTGTGTGTATGTGTGTCTATCTGTGTGTGTGTGTGTGTGGGTCTATCTGTGCGTGTGTCTATTCGTGTGTGTGTCTATCTGTGTGTGTGTTCTATCTGTGTGTGTGTCTATCTGTGTGTATGTGTGTGTGTGTGTGTCTATCTGTGTGTGTGTCTATCTGTGTGTGTGTCTACCTGTGTGTGTGTGTTTGTGTGTGTTTGTCTATCTGTGTGTGTATGTCTATCTGTGTGTGTCTATCTGTGTGTGTGTGTGTGTGTGTGTGTGTGTCTATCTGTGTGTGTGTCTATCTGTGTGTGTGTCAGTCTGTCTATAAGTGTGTGTGTGTGTGTGTGTGTGTGTGTCTATCTGTGTGTGTGTGTATGTCTATGTGTGTGTGTCTGTCTATCTGTGTCTGTGTCAATCTGTGTGTGTGTCTATCTGTGTGTTTGTGTGTGTGTGTGTCTATCTGTGTGTGTGCGTGTGTCTATCCTGTGTGTGTGTGTGTGTGCGTGTGTGTCTATCTGTGTGTGTGTATGTATATCTGTGTGTGTGTGTGTATGTCTATCTGTGCGTGTGTGTGTGTCTATCTGTGTGTGTGTGTGTGTCTATTTGTGTGTGTGTGTGTGTGTGTGTGTCTATCTGTGTGTGTGTGTGTGTGTGTGTCTATATGTATGTGTGTGTGTGTGTCCATCTGTGTGTTTGTGTGTCTATCTGTGTGTCTATCTGTGTGTGTGTCTGTCTGTAAGTGTGTGTCTATCTCTGTGTGTGTGTGTGTGTCTATCAGTGTGTGTGTGTGTGTGTATGTGGGTGTCTATCTCTGCGTGTGTGTGTGTCTATCTGTGTGTGTGTCTATCTGTGTATGTGTGTGTGTCTATCTGTGTGTGTGTCTATCTGTGTGTGTGTGTGTGTGTGTGTTTCTCTGTGTGTGTGTGTGTGTGTGTCTATCTGTGTGAGTGTGTGTGTGTGTGTGTCTATCTGTGTGTGTGTCTATCTGTGTGTGTGTCGATCTGTGTGTGTGTGTGTCTATCTGTGTGTGTGTGTGTGTGTGTCTATCTGTCTGTGTGTGTGTCTACCTGTGTGTGTGTCTATCTGTGTGTGTGTGTGTGTGTGTCTATCTGTGTGAGCGTGTGTGTGTGTGTGTGTGTCTATCTGTGTCTGTGTGTGTGTCTATCTGTGTGTGTGTGTGTCTATCTGTGTGTGTGTGTCTACCTGTGTGTGTGTGTCTATCTGTGTATCTGTCTGTCTATCTGTGTGTTTGCATGTTTATCTGTGTATGTGTGTGTGTTTCTATCTGTGTGTGTGTGTCTATATGTGTGTGTGTCTATCTGTGTGTGTGTGTGTCTATCTGTGTGCGTGTGTCTATCTGTGTGAGTGTCTATCTGTGTGTGTGTGTGTGTCTATCTGTGTGTTTGTCCACGTGTGTGTGTGTGTGTGTGTCTATCTACGTGTGGGTGTCTATCTGTGTAGGTGTGTGTGTCTATCTGTGTGTGTGTGTGTGTATGTGTGTGTGTCTATTTGTGTATGTGTGTGTGTTAATCTGTGTGTGTGTATGTGTGTGTGTCTATCTGTGTATGTGTGTGTGTCTATCTGTGTGTGTGTGTGTCTATCTGTGTGTGTGTGTGTGTGTCTATCTGTGTGTGTGTGCGTGTGTGTGTCTATCCGTATGTGTGTGTGTGTCTACCTGTGTGTGTGTGTGTGTCTATCTGTATGTGTGTGTGTGTGTGTGTGTGTGTGTGTCTATCTGTATGTGTGTGTGTGTCTATCGGTGAGTGTGTGTGTGTCTATCTGTGTGTGTGTGTGTCTACCTGTGTGTGTGTCTATCTGTGTGTGTGTGTGTGTCTATCTGTGTGTGTGTCTACGTATGTGTGTGTGTCTATCTGTGTGTGTATGTCTATCTGTGTGTGTGTGTGTGTGAGTGTGTCTATCTGTGTGTGTGTGTGTGTGTGTCTATCTGTGTGTCTGTGTCTGTCTGTGTGTATGTGTGTGTGTGTATCTGTGTGTGAGTGTCTGTCTATCTGTGTGTGTGTGTGTGTGTATTTGTGTGTGTGTGTGTGTGTCTATCTGTGTGCGTGTTTGTCAGTCTATCTGTGTGTATGTGTGTCAATCTGTGTGTGTGTGTGTGTCTATATGTGCGTGTGTCTATCCGTGTGTGTGTCTATCTGTGTGTGTGTTCTATCTGTGTGTGTGTCTATCTGTGCGTGTGTGTATGTCTATGTGTGTGTGTCTGTCTATCTGTGTCTGTGTCTATCTGTGTGTGTGTCTATCTGTGTGTTTGTGTGTGTGTGTGTCTATCTGTGTGTGTGCGTGTGTCTATCCTGTGTGTGTGCGTGTGTGTCTATCTGTGTGTGTGTATGTATATCTGTGTGTGTGTGTGTATGTCTATCTGTGTGTGTGTATGTCTATCTGTGTGTGTGTGTCTATCTGTGTGTGTGTGTGTCTATCTGTTTGTGTGTGTGTCTATCTGTGTGTGTGTGTGTGTCTATTTGTGTGTGTGTGTGTGTGTGTGTGTGTCTATCTGTGTGTGTGTGTGTGTGTGTGTCTATATGTATGTGTGTGTGTGTGTCCATCTGTGTGTGTGTGTGTGTCTATCTGTGTGTCTATCTGTGTGTGTGTCTGTCTGTAAGTGTGTGTCTATCTCTGTGTGTGTGTGTGTGTCTATCAGTGTGTGTGTGTGTGTGTATGTGGGTGTCTATCTCTGTGTGTGTGTGTGTGTCTATCTGTGTGTGTGTCTATCTGTGTATGTGTGTGTGTCTATCTGTGTGTGTGTCTATCTGTGTGTGTGTGTGTGTGTTTCTCTGTGTGTGTGTGTGTGTCTATCTGTGTGAGTGTATGTGTGTGTGTGTGTGTCTACCTGTGTGTGTGTGTGTGTGTGTCTATCTGTGTGTGTGTCTATCGGTGTGTGTGTCGATCTGTGTGTGTGTGTGTCTATCTGTGTGTGTGTGTGTGTGTGTCTATCTGTCCGTGTGTGTGTCTACCTGTGTGTGTGTCTATCTGTGTGTGTGTGTGTGTGTCTATCTGTGTGAGCGTGTGTGTGTGTGTGTGTGTCTATCTGTGTGTGTGTGTGTGTCTATCTGTGTGTGTGTGTGTCTATCTGTGTGTGTGTGTCTACCTGTGTGTGTGTGTCTATCTGTGTATCTGTCTGTCTATCTGTGTGTTTGCATGTTTATCTGTGTATGTGTGTGTGTTTCTATCTGTGTGTGTGTGTCTATATGTGTGTGTGTCTATCTGTGTGTGTGTGTGTCTATCTGTGTGCGTGTGTCTATCTGTGTGAGTGTCTATCTGTGTGTGTGTGTGTGTGTCTATCTGTGTGTTTGTCCACGTGTGTGTGTGTGTGTGTCTATCTACGTGTGGGTGTGTATCTGTGTAGGTGTGTGTGTCTATCTGTGTGTGTGTGTGTGTATGTGTGTGTGTCTATTTGTGTATGTGTGTGTGTTAATCTGTGTGTGTGTATGTGTGTGTGTCTATCTGTGTATGTGTGTGTGTCTATCTGTGTGTGTGTGTGTCTATCTGTGAGTGTGTGTGTGTGTCTATCTGTGTGTGTGTGCGTGTGTGTGTCTATCCGTATGTGTGTGTGTGTCTACCTGTGTCTACCTGTGTGTGTGTCTATCTGTGTGTGTGTGTGTGTGTCTATCTGTGTGTGTGTCTACGTGTGTGTGTGTGTCTATCTGTGTGTGTATGTCTATCTGTGTGTGTGTGTGTGTGAGTGTGTCTATCTGTGTGTGTGTGTGTGTGTGTGTCTATCTGTGTGTCTGTGTCTGTCTGTGTGTATGTGTGTGTGTGTATCTGTGTGTGTGTGTCTGTCTATCTGTGTGTGTGTGTGTGTGTGTGTGTGTTTGTGTGTGTGTGTGTGTCTATCTGTGTGCGTGTCTGTCTGTCTATCTGTGTGTATGTGTTTCTATCTGTGTGTGTGCGTGTGTCTATCTGTGCGTGTGTCTATCCGTGTGTGTGTCTATCTGTGTGTGTGTTCTATCTGTGTGTGTGTCTATCTGTGTGTATGTGTGTGTGTGTGTGTCTATCTGTGTGTGTGTCTATCTGTGTGTGTGTCTACCTGTGTGTGTGTGTGTGTGTGTGTGTGTTTGTCTATCTGTGTGTGTATGTCTATCTGTGTGTGTCTATCTGTGTGTGTGTGCGTGTGTGTGTGTGTCTATCTGTGTGTGTGTCTATCTGTGTGTGTGTGTCTGTCTATCTGTGTCTGTGTCAATCTGTGTGTGTGTCTATCTGTGTGTTTGTGTGTGTGTGTGTCTATCTGTGTGTGTGCGTGTGTCTATCCTGTGTGTGTGTGTGTGCGTGTGTGTCTATCTGTGTGTGTGTATGTATATCTGTGTGTGTGTGTGTATGTCTATCTGTGTGTGTGTGTCTATCTGTGTGTGTGTGTCTATCTGTTTGTGTGTGTGTCTATCTGTGTGTGTGTGTGTGTCTATTTGTGTGTGTGTGTGTGTGTGTGTGTCTATCTCTGTGTGTGTGTCTATCTGTGTGTGTGTGTGTGTGTCTATATGTATGTGTGTGTGTGTGTCCATCTGTGTGTGTGTGTGTGTCTATCTGTATGTGTGTGTGTCTATCTGTGTGTGTGTGTGTGTGTCTGTGTGTGCGTGTGTGTCTATCTGTGTGTGTGTGTTTGTGTGTATCTATCTGTGTGTGTGTGTGTGTGTCCATCTGTGTGTGTGTGTGTGTGTGTCTATCTGTGTGAGTGTGTGTGTGTGTCTATCTCTGTGTGTGTGTGTGTGTCCACGTGTGTGTGTGTGTGTGTGTGTGTGTGTCTATCTGTGTGTGTGCGTGTGTGTCTATCTGTGTGTGTGTCTATCTGTGTGTGTATGTGTGTGAGTCTATCTGTGTGAGCGTGTGTGTGTGTGTTTGTCTATCTGTGTGTGTGTGTGTGCGTGTGTGTCTATCTGTGTGTGTGTGTGTGTCTATCTGTGTGTGTGTGTGTCTATCTGTGTGTGTGTCTGTGTGTGTGTGTGTGTGTCTATCTGTGTGTGTGTCTGTCTGTCTATCTGTGTGTGTGTGTGTGTGTCCATCTGTGTGTGTGTGTGTGTGTGTCTATCTGTGTGAGTGTGTGTGTGTGTGTGTCTATCTGTGTGTGTGTGTGTGTCTATCTGTGTGTGTGTGTGTCTATCTGTGTGTGTGTCTGTGTGTGTGTTTGTGTCTATCTGTGTGTGTGTCTGTCTGTCTATCTGTGTGTGTGTGTGTCTATCTGCGTGTGTGTGTGTGTGTGTGTCTATCATTGTGTGTGTGGCTATCTGTGTGTGTGTCTGTCTGTCTATCTGTGTGTGTGTGTCTATCTGTATGTGTGTGTGTATGTGTGTGTTTGTGTGTCTATCTATGTGCGTGTGTCTATCAGTCAGAGTGTGCATGTGTGTCTATCTGTGTGTGGGCGTATGTGTGTGTGTGTGTATCCATGTGTGTCTATCTGTGTTTGTGTTTGTGTGTGTGTGTTTCTATCTTTATGTGTGAGTGTCCATCTGTGTGTGTGTTTGTGTGTCTATCTGTGTGTGTGTGTCTATCAGTCAATGTGTGCATGTGTGTCTATCTGTGTGTGTGTGTATGTGTGCATGTGTGTGTCTACCTGTGTGTGTGTGTGTGTGTGTGTGTGTGCATGTCTATCTGTGTGTGTGTCTATCAGTGTGTGTGTGTGTGTGTGTCTACCTGTGTGTGTATTTGTGTGTGTCTATCTGTGTAAGTGTGTGTGTGTCTATCTGTGTGAGTACGTCTATCTATGTGTGTGTGTCTATCTGTGTGTATCTGTGTGTTTGGGTGTCTATCTGTATATGTGCGTCTATCTGTGTGTGTGTGTGTCAATCTGTGTGTGTGTGTGTCTATCTATGTGTTTGTGTGTGGGTGTCCCTCAGTGTGTCTATCTGTATAAGTGTATCTGTGTGTTTGTGTGTCAATCTGTGTGTGTGTGTGTGTGTGTCTACCTGTGTGTGTATTTGTGTGTGTCTATCTGTGTATGTGTGTGTGTGTCTATCTGTGTGTGTGTGTCTGTGTGTGTGTGTGTGTGTGTGTGTGCGTGTGTGTGTGTGTCTATCTGTGAGTGTGTGTGTGTCTATCTGTGTGTGTCTATCTGTGTGTGTGTGTCTGTGTGTGTGTGTGTGTGTGTGTGTCTATCTGTGTGTCTATCTGTGTGTGTGTCTGTCTGTATGTGTGTGTCTATCTCTGTGTGTGTGTGTGTGTCTATCAGTGTGTGTGTGTGTGTGTATGTGTGTGTCTATCTCTGTGTGTGTGTGTGTCTATCTGTGTGTGTGTCAATCTGTGTATGTGTGTGTGTCTATCTGTGTGTGCGTCTATCTGTGTGTGTGTGTGTGAGTTTCTGTGTGTGTGTGTGTGTGTCTATCTGTGTGAGTGTGTGTGTGTGTGTGTCTACCTGGGTGTGTGTGTGTCTATCTGTGTGCGTGTGTGTGTGCGTCTATCTGTGTGTGTGTGTGTCTATCTGTGTGTGTGTGTGTGTGTCTATCTGTGTGCGTGTGTGTCTACCTGTGTGTGTGTCTATCTGTGTGTGTGTGTGTGTCTATCTGTGTGAGCGTGTGTGTGTGTGTGTGTCTATCTGTGTCTGTGTGCGTGTCTATCTATGTGTGTGTGTCTATCTGTGTGTGTGTGTGTCTACCTGTGTGTGTGTGTCTATCTGTGTGTCTGTCTATCTGTGTGTTTGCATGTTTATCTGTGTATGTGTGTGTGTTTCTATCTGTGTGTGTGTGTCTATATGTGTGTGTGTCTATCTGTGTGTGTGTGTGTCTATCTGTGTGCATGTGTCTATCTGTGTGAGTGTCTATCTGTGTGTGTGTGTGTGTCAATCTGTGTGTTTGTCCACGTGTGTGTGTGTGTGTGTCTATCTACGTGTGTGTGTCTATCTGTGTAGGTGTGTGTGTCTATCTGTGTGTGTGTGTGTGTATGTCTATTTGTGTATGTGTGTGTGTTACTCTGTGTGTGTGTATGTGTGTGTGTCTATCTGTGTATGTGTGTGTGTCTATCTGTGTGTGTGTGTGTCTATCTGTGTGTGTGTGTGTGTGTGTCTATCTGTGTGTGTGTGTGTGTGTGTGTGTCTATCTGTATGTGTGTGTGTGTCTACCTGTGTGTATGTTTATGTGTCTATCTGTGTGTGTGTGTCTATCAGTCAATGTGTGCATGTGTGTCTATCTGTGTGTGTGTGTATGTGTGCATGTGTGTGTCTACCTGTGTGTGTGTGTGTGTGTGTGTGTGTGTGTGCATGTCTATCTGTGTGTGTGTCTATCAGTGTGTGTGTGTGTGTGTCTACCTGTGTGTGTATTTGTGTGTGTCTATCTGTGTAAGTGTGTGTGTGACTATCTGTGTGAGTACGTCTATCTATGTGTGTGTGTCTATCTGTGTGTATCTGTGTGTTTGGGTGTCTATCTGTATATGTGCGTCTATCTGTGTGTGTGTGTGTCAATCTGTGTGTGTGTGTGTCTATCTATGTGTTTGTGTGTGGGTGTCCCTCAGTGTGTCTATCTGTGTAAGTGTATCTGTGTGTTTGTGTGTCAATCTGTGTGTGTGTGTGTGTGTGTCTACCTGTGTGTGTATTTGTGTGTGTCTATCTGTGTATGTGTGTGTGTGTCTATCTGTGTGTGTGTGTCTGTGTGTGTGTGTGTGTGTGTGCGTGTGTGTGTGTGTCTATCTGTGAGTGTGTGTGTGTCTATCTGTGTGTGTCTATCTATGTGTGTGTGTGTGTGTGTGTGTCTATCTGTGTGTCTATCTGTGTGTGTGTCTGTCTGTATGTGTGTGTCTATCTCTGTGTGTGTGTGTGTGTGTCTATCAGTGTGTGTGTGTGTGTGTATGTGTGTGTCTATCTCTGTGTGTGTGTGTGTCTATCTGTGTGTGTGTCTATCTGTGTATGTGTGTGTGTCTATCTGTGTGTGCGTCTATCTGTGTGTGTGTGTGTGTGTGTGTTTCTCTGTGTGTGTGTGTGTGTCTATCTGTGTGAGTGTGTGTGTGTGTGTGTCTACCTGGGTGTGTGTGTGTCTATCTGTGTGCGTGTGTGTGTGCGTCTATCTGTGTGTGTGTGTGTCTATCTGTGTGTGTGTGTGTCTATCTGTGTGTGTGTGTGTGTGTGTCTATCTGTGTGCGTGTGTGTCTACCTGTGTGTGTGTCTATCTGTGTGTGTGTGTGTGTCTATCTGTGTGAGCGTGTGTGTGTGTGTGTGTGTCTATCTGTGTCTGTGTGCGTGTCTATCTATGTGTGTGTGTGTCTATCTGTGTGTGTGTGTGTCTACCTGTGTGTGTGTGTCTATCTGTGTGTCTGTCTGTCTATCTGTGTGTTTGCATGTTTATCTGTGTATGTTTGTGTGTTTCTATCTGTGTGTGTGTGTCTATATGTGTGTGTGTCTATCTGTGTGTGTGTGTGTCTATCTGTGTGCATGTGTCTATCTGTGTGAGTGTCTATCTGTGTGTGTGTGTGTGTCAATCTGTGTGTTTGTCCACGTGTGTGTGTGTGTGTGTCTATCTACGTGTGTGTGTCTATCTGTGTAGGTGTGTGTGTCTATCTGTGTGTGTGTGTGTGTATGTGTGTGTGTCTATTTGTGTATGTGTGTGTGTTAATCTGTGTGTGTGTATGTGTGTGTGTCTATCTGTGTATGTGTGTGTGTCTATCTGTGTGTGTGTGTCTATCTGTGTGTGTGTGTGTCTATCTGTGTGTGTGTTTGTGTGTGTCTATCCGTATGTGTGTGTGTGTCTACCTGTGTGTGTGTGTGTGTGTGTATCTGTATGTGTGTGTGTGTATGTGTGTGTCTATCTGTATGTGTGTGTGTGTCTATCTGTGAGTGTGTGTGTGTCTATCTGTGTGTGTGTGTGTCTACCTGTGTGTGTGTCTATCTGTGTGTGTGTGTGTGTCTATCTGTGTGAGCGTGTGTGTGTGTGTGTGTGTCTATCTGTGTCTGTGTGTGTGTCTATCTGTGTGTGTGTGTGTCTATCTGTGTGTGTGTGTGTCTACCTGTGTGTGTGTCTATCTGTGTGTGTGTGTGTGTGTGTCTATCTGTGTGAGCGTGTGTGTGTGTGTGTGTGTCTATCTGTGTCTGTGTGTGTGTCTATCTGTGTGTGTGTGTGTCTATCTGTGTGTGTGTGTGTGTGTCTATCTGTGTGCGTGTGTGTCTACCTGTGTGTGTGTCTATCTGTGTGTGTGTGTGTGTCTATCTGTGTGAGCGTGTGTGTGTGTGTGTGTCTATCTGTGTCTGTGTGCATGTCTATCTATGTGTGTGTGTGTCTATCTGTGTGTGTGTGTGTCTACCTGTGTGTGTGTCTATCTGTGTGTCTGTCTATCTGTGTGTTTGCATGTTTATCTGTGTATGTGTGTGTGTTTCTATCTGTGTGCGTGTGTCTATATGTGTGTGTGTCTATCTGTGTGTGTGTGTGTCTATCTGTGTGCATGTGTCTATCTGTGTGAGTGTCTATCTGTGTGTGTGTGTGTGTCTATCTGTGTGTTTGTCCACGTGTGTGTGTGTGTGTGTGTCTATCTGCGTGTGTGTGTCTATCTGTGTAGGTGTGTGTGTCTATCTGTGTGTGTGTGTGTGTATGTGTGTGTGTCTATTTGAGTATGTGTGTGTGTTAATCTGTGTGCGTGTATGTGTGTGTGTCTATCTGTGTATGTGTGTGTGTCTATCTGTGTGTGTGTGTGTCTATCTGTGTGTGTGTGTGTCTATCTGTGTGTGTGTTTGTGTGTGTCTATCCGTATGTGTGTGAGTGTCTACCTGTGTGTGTGTGTGTGTGTGTATCTGTATGTGTGTGTGTGTGTGTGTGTGTCTATCTGTATGTGTGTGTGTGTCTATCTGTGATTGTGTGTGTGTCTATCTGTGTGTGTGTGTGTCTACCTGTGTGTGTGTCTATCTGTGTGTGTGTGTGTGTGTCTATCTGTGTGAGCGTGTGTGTGTGTGTGTGTGTCTATCTGTGTCTGTGTGTGTGTCTATCTGTGTGTGTGTGTGTCTATCTGTGTGTGTGTGTGTCTACCTGTGTGTGTGTGTCTATCTGTGTGTCTGTCTGTCTATCTGTGTGTTTGCATGTTTATCTGTGTATGTGTGTGTGTGTCTATCTGTGTGTGTGTGTCTATCTGTGTGTGTGTGTGTCTATCTGTGTGCGTGTGTCTATCTGTGTGAGTGTCTATCTGTGTGTGTGTGTGTGTGTCTATCTGTGTGTTTGTCCACATGTGTGTGTGTTTGTGTCTATCTGCGTGTGTGTGTCTATCTGTGTAGGTGTGTGTGCCTATCTGTGTGTGTGTGTGTGTATGTCTATTTGTGTATGTGTGTGTGTTACTCTGTGTGTGTGTATGTGTGTGTGTCTATCTGTGTATGTGTGTGTGTCTATCTGTGTGTGTGTGTGTCTATCTGTGTGTGTGTGTGTGTGTGTCTATCTGTGTGTGTGTGTGTGTGTGTGTGTCTATCTGTATGTGTGTGTGTGTCTACCTGTGTGTATGTTTGTGTGTCTATCTGTGTGTGTGTGTCTATCAGTCAATGTGTGCATGTGTGTCTATCTGTGTGTGTGTGTATGTGTGCATGTGTGTGTCTACCTGTGTGTGTGTGTGTGTGTGTGTGTGTGTGCATGTCTATCTGTGTGTGTGTCTATCAGTGTGTGTGTGTGTGTGTCTACCTGTGTGTGTATTTGTGTGTGTCTATCTGTGTAAGTGTGTGTGTGACTATCTGTGTGAGTACGTCTATCTATGTGTGTGTGTCTATCTGTGTGTATCTGTGTGTTTGGGTGTCTATCTGTATATGTGCGTCTATCTGTGTGTGTGTGTGTCAATCTGTGTGTGTGTGTGTCTATCTATGTGTTTGTGTGTGGGTGTCCCTCAGTGTGTCTATCTGTGTAAGTGTATCTGTGTGTTTGTGTGTCAATCTGTGTGTGTGTGTGTGTGTGTCTACCTGTGTGTGTATTTGTGTGTGTCTATCTGTGTATGTGTGTGTGTGTCTATCTGTGTGTGTGTGTCTGTGTGTGTGTGTGTGTGTGTGTGCGTGTGTGTGTGTGTCTATCTGTGAGTGTGTGTGTGTCTATCTGTGTGTGTCTATCTATGTGTGTGTGTGTGTGTGTGTGTGTGTCTATCTGTGTGTCTATCTGTGTGTGTGTCTGTCTGTATGTGTGTGTCTATCTCTGTGTGTGTGTGTGTGTGTCTATCAGTGTGTGTGTGTGTGTGTGTATGTGTGTGTCTATCTCTGTGTGTGTGTGTGTCTATCTGTGTGTGTGTCTATCTGTGTATGTGTGTGTGTCTATCTGTGTGTGCGTTTCTCTGTGTGTGTGTGTGTGTGTGTGTGTTTCTCTGTGTGTGTGTGTGTGTCTATCTGTGTGAGTGTGTGTGTGTGTGTGTCTACCTGGGTGTGTGTGTGTCTATCTGTGTGCATGTGTGTGTGCGTCTATCTGTGTGTGTGTGTGTCTATCTGTGTGTGTGTGTGTGTGTCTATCTGTGTGCGTGTGTGTCTACCTGTGTGTGTGTCTATCTGTGTGTGCGTGTGTGTCTATCTGTGTGAGCGTGTGTGTGTGTGTGTGTGTCTATCTGTGTCTGTGTGTGTGTCTATCTGTGTGTGTGTGTGTCTATCTGTGTGTGTGTGTGTCTACCTGTGTGTGTGTGTCTATCTGTGTGTCTGTCTGTCTATCTGTGTGTTTGCATGTTTATCTGTGTATGTGTGTGTGTTTCTATCTGTGTGTGTGTGTCTATATGTGTGTGTGTCTATCTGTGTGTGTGTGTGTCTATCTGTGTGCATGTGTCTACCTGTGTGAGTGTCTATCTGTGTGTGTGTGTGTGTCTATCTGTGTGCTTGTCCACGTGTGTGTGTGTGTGTGTCTATCTACGTGTGTGTGTCTATCTGTGTAGGTGTGTGTGTCTATCTGTGTGTGTGTGTGTATGTGTGTGTGTCTATTTGTGTATGTGTGTGTGTTAATCTGTGTGTGTGTATGTGTGTGTGTCTATCTGTGTATGTGTGTGTGTCTATCTGTGTGTGTGTGTGTCTATCTGTGTGTGTGTGTGTCTATCTGTGTGTGTGTTTGTGTGTGTCTATCCGTATGTGTGTGTGTGTCTACCTGTGTGTGTGTGTGTGTGTGTGTATCTGTATGTGTGTGTGTGTGTGTGTGTGTGTCTATCTGTATGTGTGTGTGTGTCTATCTGTGAGTGTGTGTGTGTCTAACTGTGTGTGTGTGTGTCTACCTGTGTGTGTGTCTATCTGTGTGTGTGTGTGTGTGTCTATCTGTGTGAGCGTGTGTGTGTGTGTGTGTGTCTATCTGTGTCTGTGTGTGTGTCTATCTGTGTGTGTGTGTGTCTATCTGTGTGTGTGTGTGTCTACCTGTGTGTGTGTGTCTATCTGTGTGTCTGTCTGTCTACCTGTGTGTTTGCATGTTTATCTGTGTATGTGTGTGTGTGTCTATCTGTGTGTGTGTGTCTATCTGTGTGTGTGTGTGTCTATCTGTGTGCGTGTGTCTATCTGTGTGAGTGTCTATCTGTGTGTGTGTGTGTGTGTCTATCTGTGTGTTTGTCCACATGTGTGTGTGTTTGTGTCTATCTGCGTGTGTGTGTCTATCTGTGTAGGTGTGTGTGTCTATCTGTGTGTGTGTGTGTGTATGTCTATTTGTGTATGTGTGTGTGTTACTCTGTGTGTGTGTATGTGTGTGTGTCTATCTGTGTATGTGTGTGTGTCTATCTGTGTGTGTGTGTGTCTATCTGTGTGTGTGTGTGTGTCTATCTGTGTGTGTGTGTGTGTGTGTCTATCTGTATGTGTGTGTGTGTCTACCTGTGTGTGTGTGTATGTCTATCTGTATGTGTGTGTTTGTGTCTATCTGTGTGTGTGTGTTGACTATCTGTGTGTGTGTGTGTGTGTGTCTATCTGTGTGTGTGTGTGCGTCTATCTGTGTGTTTGTCCACGTGTCTGTGTGTGTGTGTCTATCTGCGTGTGTGTGTCTATCTGTGTAGGTGTGTGTGTCTATCTGTGTGTGTGTGTGTGTATGTGTGTGTGTCTATTTGAGTATGTGTGTGTGTTAATCTGTGTGCGTGTATGTGTGTGTGTCTATCTGTGTATGTGTGTATGTCTATCTGTGTGTGTGTGTGTCTATCTGTGTGTGTGTGTGTGTGTCTATCTGTGTGTGTGTGTGTGTGTCAATCTGTGTGTGTGAGCGTGTGTGTCTATCTGTGTGTGTGTGTGTGTGTGTCTATCTGTGTGTGTGTGTGTCCATCTGTGTGTGTGTGCGTGTCTATCTGTGTGAGTGTGTGTGTGTCTATCTGTGTGTGTGTGTTGACTATCTGTGTCTGTGTGTGTGTGTGTGTGTGTCTATCTGTGTGTGTGTGTGTGTGTCTATCTGTGTGTGTATCTATCTGTGTGTGTGTGCGTCTATCTGTGTGTGTGTCTATCTGTGTGTGTGTGTGTGTGTGTGTCTATCTGTGTGCGTGTGTGTCTGTCTATCTGTGTGTATGTGTGTCTATCTGTGTGTGTGTGTGTGTGTGTGTGTCTATCTGTGTGTGTGTCTATCCGTGTGTGTGTCTATCTGTGTGTGTGTTCTATCTGTGTGTGTGTCTATCTGTGTGTGTGTGTGTGTGTGTCTTTCTGTGTGTGTGTCTATCTGTGTGTTTGTCTACCTGTGTGTGTGTGTGTGTGTGTGTGTCTATCATTGTGTGTGTGGCTATCTGTGTGTGTGTCTGTCTGTCTATCTGTGTGTGTGTCTGTCTGTCTATCTGTATGTGTGTGTGTCTATCTGCGTGTGTGTGTGTGTGTGTGTCTACCTGTGTGTGTGTGTGTGTGTCTATCTGTATGTGTGTGTGTGTGTGTGTGTGTCTATCTGTATGTGTGTGTTTGTGTCTATCTGTGTGTGTGTGTTGACTATCTGCGTGTGTGTGTGTGTGTGTGTGTCTATCTGTGTGTGTGTGTGTGTCTATCTGTGTGTTTGTCCACGTGTCTGTGTGTGTGTGTCTATCTGCGTGTGCGTGTCTATCTGTGTAGGTGTGTGTGTCTATCTGTGTGTGTGTGTGTGTATGTGTGTGTGTCTATTTGTGTATGTGTGTGTGTTAATCTGTGTGCGTGTATGTGTGTGTGTCTATCTGTGTATGTGTGTATGTCTATCTGTGTGTGTGTGTGTCTATCTGTGTGTGTGTGTGTGTGTCTATCTGTGTGTGTGTGTGTGTGTCAATCTGTGTGTGTGAGCGTGTGTGTCTATCTGTGTGTGTGTGTGTGTGTGTGTCTATCTGTGTGTGTGTGTGTCCATCTGTGTGTGTGTGCGTGTCTATCTGTGTGAGTGTGTATGTGTCTATCTGTGTGTGTGTTGACTATCTGTGTGTGTGTGTGTGTGTGTCTATCTGTGTGTGTGTGTGTGTGTGTCTATCTGTGTGTGTATCTATCTGTGTGTGTGTGCGTCTATCTGTGTGTGTGTCTATCTGTGTGTGTGTGTGTGTGTGTGTGTGTGTATCTGTGTGCGTGTGTGTCTGTCTATCTGTGTGTATGTGTGTCTACCTGTGTGTGTGTGTGTGTGTCTAACTGTGTGTGTGTCTATCCGTGTGTGTGTCTATCTGTGTGTGTGTTCTATCTGTGTGTGTGTCTATCTGTGTGTGTGTGTGTGTGTGTGTGTGTCTTTCTGTGTGTGTGTCTATCTGTGTGTTTGTCTACCTGTGTGTGTGTGTGTGTGTGTGTCTATCATTGTGTGTGTGGCTATCTGTGTGTGTGTCTGTCTGTCTATCTGTGTGTGTGTCTGTCTGTCTATCTGTGTGTGTGTCTGTCTGTCTATCTGTGTGTGTGTGTGTCTATCTGCGTGTGTGTGTGTGTGTGTGTCTATCTGTGTTTGTGTGTGTGTGTGTCGGTGTGTGCCTAGCTGTGTGTGTGCGTGCGTGTATGTCTATCCGTGTGTGTGTGTCTATCTGTATGTGTGTGTGTATGTGTGTGTTTGTGTGTCTATCTGTGTGCGTGTGTCTATCAGTCAGTGTGTGCATGTGTGTCTATCTGTGTGTGTGCGTATGTGTGTGTGTGGTCTATCCATGTGTGTCTATCTGTGTTTGTTTTTGTGTGTGTGTGTTTCTATCTGTATGTGTGAGTGTCCATCTGTGTGTGTGTTTGTGTGTCTATCTGTGTGTGTGTGTCTATCAGTCAATGTGTGCATGTGTGTCTATCTGTGTGTGTGTGTATGTGTGCATGTGTGTGTCTACCTGTGTGTGTGTGTGTGTGTGTGTGTGCATGTCTATCTGTATGTGTGTCTATCAGTGTGTGTGTGTGTGTGTCTACCTGTGTGTGTATTTGTGTGAGTCTATCTGTGTAAGTGTGTGTGTGTCTATCTGTGTGTATGTGTCTGTATGTGTGTGAGTGTGTGCGTGTGTGTGTGTGTCTATCTGTTTGTGTCTATCTATGTGTGTGTGTGTGTGTGTGTCTATCTGTGTGTTTATCTGTGTGTATGTCTGTCTGTATGTTTGTGTCTATCTCTGTGAGTGTGTGTGTGTGTGTCTATCTGTGTCTGTGTGTGTGTATGTGTGTGTCTATCTCTGTGTGAGTGTGTGTCTATCTGTATGTGTGTGTCTATCTGTGTATGTGTGTGTGTCTATCTGTGTGTGTGTGTATGTGTGTGTGTCTATCTGTGTGTGTGTGTGTCTATCTGTGTGTGAGTGTGTGTGTCAATCTGTGTGTGTGTACGTGTGTGTCTATCTGTGTGTGTGTGTGTGTCTATCTGTTTGTGTGTGTGTCCATCTGTGTGTGTGTGTGTGTCTATCTGTTTGTGTGTGTGTCCATCTGTGTGTGTGTGTGTGTGCGTGTCTATCTGTGTGAGTGTGTGTGTGTCTATCTGTGTGTGTGTGTTCACTATCTGTGTGTGTGTGTGTGTGTGTGTGTGTGTCTATCTGTGTGTGTGTGTGTGTCTATCTGTGTGTGTGTGTGTGTGTGTGTGTCTAACTGTGTGTGTATCTATCTGTGTGTGTGTGTGTCTATCTGTGTGTGTGTCTATCTGTGTGTGTGTGTGTGTCTATCTGTGTGCGTGTGTGTCTGTCTATCTGTGTGTATGTGTGTCTATCTGTGTGTGTGTGTGTGTGTCTATCTGTGTGTGTGTCTATCCGTGTGTGTGTCTATCTGTGTGTGTGTTCTATCTGTGTGTGTGTCTATCTGTGTGTGTGTGTGTGTCTTTCTGTGTGTGTGTCTATCTGTGTGTTTGTCTACCTGTGTGTGTGTGTGTGTGTGTGTGTCTATCTGTGTGTGTGTGTCTATCTGTGTGTGTGTGTGTGTGTGTCTATCTGTGTGTGTGTCTGTCTGTCTATCTGTGTGTGTGTGTGTGTGTGTGTGTGTGTCTATCTGTGTGTGTGCGTATGTCTATCTGTGTGTGTGTGTGTCTATCTGTGTCTGTGTCTATCTGTGTGTGTGTGTGTCTATCTGTGTGTTTGTGTGTGTGTGTTTGTATCTGTGTGTGTGTGTGTGTCTATCTGTGTGTGTGTGTGTGTGTGTGTGTGTCTATCTGTGTGTGAGTATGTCTATCTGTGTGTGTGTGTGTGTGTGTCTATCTGTGTGTGTGTGTGTGTGTCTATCTGTGCATGTGTGTGTCTATCTGTGTGTGTGTGTGTGTCTATCTGTGTGTGTGTGTGTGGGTGTCTATCAGTGTGTCTATCTGTGTATGTGTATCTGTGTGTTTGAGTGTCTATCTGTGTGAGTGTGTATGTGTCTACCTGTGTGTGTATTTGTGTGTGTCTATCTGTGTATGTGTGTGTGTGTGTCTATCTGTGTGTGTGTGTCTGTGTGTGTGTGTGTGTGTGTGTGTGTGTGTCTATCTGTGTGTGTGTGTCTATCTGTGTGTGTCTATCTATGTGTGTGTGTGTGTGTGTGTGCCTATCTGTGTGTGTGTCTGTGTGCATGTGTGTGTCTATCTCTGTGTGTGTGCGTGTGTGTCTATCTGTGTGTGTGTGTGTGTCTATCTGTGTGTGTGTGTGTGTGTTTATCTGCGTGTGTGTGTCTATCTGTGTATGGGTGTGTGTCTATCTGTGTGTGTGTGTATGTGTGAGTGTCTATCTGTGTATGTGTGTGTGTTAATCTGTGTGTGTGTATGTGTGTGTGTCTATCTGTGTATGTGTGTGTGTCTATTTGTGTGTATGTGTGTGTGTGTGTGTCTATCTGTGTGTGTGTGTGTGTGTGTCTATCTGTGTGTGTGGCTGTGTGTGTGTGTCTATCTGTGTGAGTGTGTGTCTATCTGTGTGTGTTTGTGTCTATATGTATGTGTGTGTGTGTGTGTGTCTATCATTGTGTGTGTGTCTATCTGTGTGTGTGTCTGTCTGTCTATCTGTGTGTGTGTCTGTCTGTCTATCTGTGTGTGTGTGTGTCTATCTGCGTGTGTGTGTGTGTGTGTGTGTCTATCTGTGTTTGTGTGTGTGTGTGTCTGTGTGTGCCTAGCTGTGTGTGTGTGTGCGTGTATGTCTATCCATGTGTGTGTGTCTATCTGTATGTGTGTGTGTCCATTTGTGTGTGTGTATGTGTGTGTTTGTGTGTCTATCCGTGTGCGTGTGTCTATCAGTCAGTGTGTGCATGTGTGTCTATCTGTGTGTGTGCGTATGTGTGTGTGTGGTCTATCCATGTGTGTCTATCTGTGTTTGTGTTTGTGTGAGTGTGTTTCTATCCATGTGTGTGTGTCTATCTGTATGTGTGAGTGTCCATCTGTGATGTGTGTATGTGTGTGTTTGTGTGTCTATCTGTGTGCGTGTGTCTATCAGTCAGTGTGTGCATGTGTGTCTATTTGTGTGTGTATGTGTGCGCGTGTGTGTCTATCTGCGTGTGTGTGTGTGTGCATGTCTATCTGTGTGTGTGTCTATCAGTGTGTGTGTGTGTGTCTACCTGTGTGTGTATTTGTGTGTGTCTATCTGTGTATGTGTGTGTGTGTCTATCTGTGTGAGTATGTCTATCTATGTGTGTGTATCTATCTGTGTGTATCTGTGTGTTTGGGTGTCTATCTGTGTATGTGTGTCTATCTGTGTGTGTGTGTGTCTATCTGTGTGTGTGTGTGTCTATCTGTGTGTTTGTGTGTGGGTGTCCCTCAGTGTGTCTATCTGTGTAAGTGTATCTGTGTGTTTGTGTGTCTATCTGTGTGTGTGTGTGTGTGTGTACCTGTGTGTGTATTTGTGTGTGTCTATCTGTGTATGTGTGTGTGTGTCTATCTGTGTGTATGTGTCTGTATGTGTGTGAGTGTGTGCGTGTGTGTGTGTGTCTATCTGTGTATGTGTGTGTGTCTATCTGTGTGTGTCTATCTATGTGTGTGTGTGTGTGTCTGTCTATCTGTGTGTTTATCTGTGTGTATGTCTGTCTGTATGTTTGTGTCTATCTCTGTGAGTGTGTGTGTGTGTCTATCTGTGTCTGTGTGTGTGTATGTGTGTGTCTATCTCTGTGTGAGTGTGTGTCTATCTGTATGTGTGTGTCTATCTGTGTATGTGTGTGTGTCTATCTGTGTGTGTGTATGTGTGTGTGTCTATCTGTGTGTATGTGTGTGTCTATCTGTGTGTGTGTGTGTCTGTCTATCTGTGTGTGTGCGTCTATCTGTGTGTGTGTGTGTGTCTATCTGTGTGTGTGTGCGCGTGTGTGTGTGTGTGTGTATCTGTGTCTGTGTCTATCTGTGCATGTGTGTGTATCTATCTGTGTGTGTGTGTGTCTATCTGTGTGTGTGTGTGTCTATCTGTGTGTGTGTGCGTGTGTGTGTCTATCCGTATGTGTGTGTGTGTCTACCTGTGTGTGTGTGTGTGTCTATCTGTGTGTGTGTGTGTGTGTGTGTCTATCTGTATGTGTGTGTGTGTGTCTATCGGTGAGTGTGTGTGTGTCTATCTGTGTGTGTGTGTGTCTACCTGTGTGTGTGTCTATCTGTGTGTGTGTGTGTGTGTGTCTATCTGTGTGAGCGTGTGTGTGTGTGTGTGTGTGTCTATCTGTGTCTGTGTGTATGTCTATCTGTGTGTGTGTGTGTCTATCTGTGTGTGTGTGCGCGTGTGTGTGTGTGTGTGTGTCTATCTGTGTGTGTGTCTATCTGTGCGTGTGTGTGTGTGTGTCTATCTGTGTGTGTGTGTGTGTGTGTGTCTATCTGTGTGTGTGTGTGTGTGTCTATCTGTGTGTCTGTGTGTGTGTCTATCTGTGTGTGTGTGTGTGTCTATCTGTGTGTGTGTGTGTGTGTGTGTGTGTCTATCTGTGTGTGTGTGTGTCTATCTGTGTGTGTGTGTGTTTGTCTATCTGTGTGTGTGTGTGTGTCTATCTGTGTGTGTGTGTGTGTGCATGTGTGTGTGTCTATCTGTGTGTGTGTGTGTGTCTATCTGTGTGTGTGTGTGTGTGTGTCTATCTGTGTGTGTGTGTGTGTGTGTGTGTCTATCTGTGTGTGTGTGTGTGTGTGTGTGTCTATCTGTGTGTGTGTGTGTCTATCTGTGTGTGTGTCTATCTGTGTGTGTGTGTGTGTGTGTGTCTATCTGTGTGTGTGTGTGTGTGTGTGTCTATCTGTGTGTGTGTGTGTGTCTATCTGTGTGTGTGTGTGTGTGTGTCTATCTGTGTGTGTGTGTGTGTTTGTCTGTGTGTGTGTGTGTGTGTGTGTGTCTATCTGTGTGTGTGTGTGTCTATCTGCGTGTGGGTGTCTATCTGTGTGTGTGTGTGTCTATCTGTGTGTGTGTGTGTGTGTGCGTGTGTGTGTCTATCTGTGTGTGTGTGTGTGTGTCTATCTGTGTGTGTGTGTGTGTGTGTGTGTCTATCTGTGTGTGTGTGTTTGTGTCTATCTGTGTGTGTGTGTGTGTGTGTCTATCTGTGTGTGTGTGTGTCTATCTGTGTGTGTGTGTGTGTGTGTGTCTATCTGTGTGTGTTTGTGTGTGTGTCTATCTGTGTGTGTGTGTGTGTGTGTGTCTATCTGTGTGTGTGTGTGTTTGTCTGTCTGTGTGTGTGTGTGTGTGTCTATCTGTGTGTGTGTGTGTCTATCTGCGTGTGGGTGTCTATCTGTGTGTGTGTGTGTGTGTCTATCTGTGTGTGTGTGTGTGTGCGTGTGTGTGTCTATCTGTGTGTGTGTGTGTGTGTCTATCTGTGTGTGTGTGTGTGTGTGTGTCTATCTGTGTGTGTGTGTGTGTGTCTATCTGTGTGTGTGTGTGTGTGTGTGTCTATCTGTGTGTGTGTATGTGTGGGCATAATTTTGAGTTCGGCAGGTGGAAATGGTCAGCGGGATCTGGAGCACCTGGGAATCGGGCCACCGCCTGCGATCGACCCTCGACTATGATTTTACGCTTAGGGGACAAATGAGGCCGCCCAGTGTGAAATGCGGCTCCCCATTGGTCAGGAAGGGCCGAGCCTGTTAGCCGCCAGGTCCAATGGTGACCCGGCGTCCGGTTTAAAAACAGCCCAGGCAGCCCCTGGAATGCTGCCGGGGAAGAACGTCTCTTCCGTGCTAGCAAAGCGATGGAGTCAAGTGTGGCTGGAGAGGCCAGGCAGGAGGGAAAGTCGGGCGGGCATTCGGCCCCCCACCTCATTGATGAGTGCCTCGCTGACCTCCTGGGAGAGGTGGCTACCAGGAGGGACCCACTTGTCCCCAGAGATGGGGGAGGAGGCCACTGCAACTCACCAAGTGGCCATGGGAGGAGATGGCAACGCTGGTGAGCAGCCATGACGTGGTGTGGCGCACATGGGTGCAGTGCGGGAAGAGTGTGTTCAGGAAGGGTGAGTACGGTGTTGGCATGGGTCAATGTGTTGAAGTGTTAAGGTCTGGCTGTCCCTCCGTGGAGCTCAGGGCTGTTAGAGTCTGAGTGCCAGCTGTCGATGATGCCGGAGCTGGCCAAGGGGGTGAGCCCTGGCTGCTTGGACTGAGTGCCTTGTGGCTCGAGGGCCACGACTCGGATGTGCCCTGGGAGGTGTCCCTCAGCTGGGGTTGGCCAGGCTGCAATGGTGCTGCAGGTAGAGAGGGGACTGATCAATGCTCCTCTGTCCTTTCAGGAGAAGATGAGCCATAACCAATTGGAGAGGTCACGGACAGGGGGAGACCTGCCCAACCTGCTGCTGCTGACCAGGTTCGAGCAGGACCCCCCCGGAGCTGGGGAGCTGGCATGTACCCCATACAACCGGGTGTGGAGAGGCGAGGGTGTCAGACGAAGGTAAGAACACAACGCACAGAGGTGAGAGTTTCAGATTGTGCAACCTTTCTAGAGTAGTCTCTTCATTGATGGGAGCCTCAAACCTGGAGTCCCCATTGATCATTGAAAGACGATGGCGCCATGATGCTGATCTCCATTGTCTCACCAGGGTGCCTGGCATGCACAGTGACAGTGTGATGACTTTAACTAATGTCATGTCCTTCTTCTCCCTTTTAGATTCACCAGCACGTACTCATTCTCTGAACCCCGAAGGGCCACCCCTGATGCTGGGGGGCCACTGGGCTTCACCAGCAGCTGCATCTCACCCGCTCTCTGAACCAGGCACCAGCGCAGACACCAGCACCTCGGTGGGCATTAGATCGGTGGCTAGAATGTCGGTGCACAGCAGTGAGGGCACTTCACACTCGCTTGAGGTGCAGGCAGAGGCAGAGAGTGCCCAGGGTGCTGGCAGTCGGAGGGCTGCTGGAGACCAGGACGATGTTCAGTCAAAGGCAGATGATGAGCCTCTGGAGTTGTCCATTAGGTGGCAGATGCTGGATGTCCAGCGAGATGTGCGGGAGGATCTAGCGGAGATCCATGAGGGTCTGTGTGCTGTGGCCTCTGTTGTGGAGGAGTCCATGTGAAGTGTGAGCACTGCGTTGACCCTCATGGCCGAGCACACTGCCTCCTCCATTGAGAGAGTGGTGACTCTCATGGAGAGGCAGCTCCAGGGACAAAATCAGGGGCTCCTGGGGTTGCACTCGGACCTGTAAGCCTGCTCACAGGCAATGACCTCAGCTGGTCAGTGTCCGCGTGTGAGATGGGTGATGCACCCAGTATCCCAGCTAGGTGCCAGTCCATCAATGGTGAGCAGGGAGGCCCAGAGTGACCTCACGTTGGTGCACGAGCTGCCCGTCGTCTCTGTGGGCTCCTCTCAGGGCGCTCTGGATGACGGCAGTGGATCCTCTGCCTCTCTCCCAGTGACCGTGGCATCCGATGAGGCTGAGATGGCTGGGGAGATGCCAACTGTGGAACTGGCCACTCCCTCCCAGGTGGGGCCAGCACAGGCTTCACTGGTCAGAGGACGACTGCCAAGGTCATCATGGTCAACAGGACAGCAGAGTGAGCAGGCTGCCTCCAATGCCAGTGCCAGCGAGGGGGAGCACCCAGACGTAGCACTAACAAACATAAGTTAAAGGCACCATGGACACATGAGGGAGAGTTCGCTGGTGATTTTCTGTTCACTTATGTTTGGTTTGTATGTTTGCTGTTGGGGACATCAACCCCGGTAATGGTAATGTCATTATGCTTTCAATGTGACAATAACATTAAATTTGCTGTGGTTCTGATGGCCTGAGTATGTTTCACCTTTTTTCTTTCTGGTGCAGGGTACGCCAGTATGTAATGCTGGAAGTGAGTAGCTATAAACTTTATTACACAGGCACTGAGTGGACTTTGGGTGCAAAGGAAAAGGCCATTTTTCAGACATGCCGGATGGAGGCGACAGCCCGGGCATGAGGTGGAAGCAAACCTTTGGCAGGCGGGCTGAAGGAGCGTTGGATCAAGGAGTCCCTGGTGGCCCTGCCCCCCTGGAGGTGCCTCCATGCCCTCAGCGTTCTCCTCACCGGGCTCCTCTTCTGACTCACTCCTGGATTCATCCTCTGTGGCCTGTGGAGCTGCGACAAGATCCTCTTCCTCCAGTGGGTCCCCCCTTGCCAGTGCCAGATTGTGGAGAGCGCAGCATGGAACCACTATCAGTGACACCCACTCTGGGGGTATTGTAGTGCAGCCTCTGAACAGTCCAGACATCGAAAGCGCATCTTGAAAAGACCTATGGTTCTCTCTATCACTGCCCTTGTGGAGGCGTGGCTCCTGTTGTAACACTGCCCAGCCTCTGTTCTTGGGTGGCGGAGAGGCGTCAGGAGCCACTTTTTCAATGGATAGCTCTTGTCACCCAGCAGCCATCCATCCAGTCAGGCTGGAGCACTGAAGAGCCTCGGCAGCTGGGAGTGTCTGAGGATGTAAGCGTCATGGGAGTTGCCTGGGTACCTTGCACAGACTTGTAGAATCTGCATCTTGTGGTCACACACTATCTGCACGTTCATGGAATGGAAGCCCTTCCTGTTGACGAAGGCTCCCGGCTCACCTGCTGGCGCCTTGATGGCCACATGTGTACAGTCTATAGCACCCTGAACACGGGGGGCAGCCAGCAAGTGCTGCAAAGCCTCTGGCTCGATCTGTCTGGTTGGCCTCATCCATACGGTAAAGAATAAAGGTCAGTGTCTGCCTGAACAGAGCGTCTGTCACCAGCTTGACACAACTGTGGACAGCTGATTGGGAGACTCCACACAGATTCCCCACTGACCCCTGGAATGAGCCAGAGGCATAGAAGTTGAGGGTCACTGTGACCTTCAGAGCCACTGGCATGGGGTGTCCACCCACACAGTCGGAGTTGGGCTCAGGCCCGATCCTCTGACAGATGGAGGTCATGGTCTCCCTTGAGAGGCGGAGCCTCCTTTGGCATCACACCTCGGACACATTGAGGTAGCTGAATCACCACTGTAAACCCTGGCAGCAGGATAGTGGCGTCTTCTGTGACCCCTACCGCCTTGGGCTTCCTGCTGACCCTGCACCCCTTGTGCCTGCGCCTCTCCCCCCACAGGTCGCTCCCCTGGAAGCTGCACTGGGACACCTGGCCTCCTCTCCCTTCTGCGTCTCTCTTTCTCCTCAGAAGAGGTGCCACCAGCGGAGACCACAATCCCCATTACCAGGGTAACAGAAGGGTCTGATATCTGGAAGGGTCCACACGGTCTGAATCCTCCGGGGACCTTGGAGACACCAATGAGCCCTGAAATGAGGCCTGGAAATGTTAACAATGAAGCCCCGAACAGAGGTGAAGCTGCCAAGTACCAATAAGCAACCGGCAGCAAACTATCTCCTCAACTCCTCACTACTCACACTGGCAATGCTGCTGACCCTTTTTATCCCGCCCTTGGATGAGGTTTAGCAAATTGTCGGCCACCCGCCTGCCTGTTTTGCCCGTGCAATGAATGTGAAATCACACGGGCAACATAAAATACAGCTTTGTGTAAGGGTTCCATACGGACTCGAAACATTAACTGTGTTCCTCTCCCCAGACCCTGTCAGACCTGCTGAGATTTTCCAGCTATTTTTGTTTTTGTTTCAGATTTCCAGCATCCGCAGTATTTTGCTTTAATATAAATACAGCGTAATTACCTTTTAAATGGCCTTAACTGGCCTTGTAATTGATGGCAGGCACGGCTCCGATTCCCACACACGCTCGCCAACCAAAATATCACGCAAGTGCGCGACAACGTCGGGACCCTCACCCAACGTCAGCATGCGGTATTTTACACTCAAGCAGCGAAAAATTCTGCCCTGTGTGTGTGTGTGTGCGTGTGCATTTGCATGTGCGTGTGTGTGCATGTCTGTGTGTGCATGTGCATGTGCGTGTTTGTGTGTGCATGTGTTTGTGTGTATATGTGTGTGCGTGTGCATGCGTTTGTGTGTGTATGTGTTTGTGTGTATATGTGTGTGCGTGTGCATGCATTTGCGTGTGTTTGTGTGTGCATGTGTGTGTGTGTCTGTGTGCGCACGTGCGTGTGCGTATGTTTGTGTGTGCTCGTGCGTGTGCGTGTGTGCATGTGCATGTGTCTGTGTGCATCTGCGTGTGTGTGTGTGTTTGTGTGTGTATGTGCTTTTGCATGTGTTTGTGTGTGTTTGTGTGTGCATGTGCGTGTGTCTGTGTGTGCATGTGCCTGCGTGTGTTTGTGTGTGCATGTGCATGTGTCTGTGTGTGCATGTGCGTGTGTTTGTGTGTGTATGTGCGTGTGTGTGTGTGTGCGTGTGTCTGTGTGTGCATGTGCATGCGTGTGTTTGTGTGTGCATGTGCGTGTGTCTGTGTGTGCGTGTGTCTGTGTGTGCGTGTGTCTGTGTGTGCGTGTGTCTGTGTGTGCATGTGCGTCTGTGTGTGTATGTTTTCTCTTGCCTTTATCTTGTTGATACAGGCTTCCCTCCACTCATTGATTCCTGGGACCTTATCTTCTATGATTTATGCACCTCAGCGGCCAATGAGGGAAGGTTCAATGATGCTGTTGCTGAGCAAACAGCACAAAAGCAAGTGCATTTTTTCACATTTGAGCAATTTCTCCTGCAGTTGCTTCACAGGAAATATAAGGTTTAGCTGTTAATTGGTGGTGGAGGGCAGGGGGGTTATGAGGTTTGGGAAGGTGGAGGGGGGGGGATGGAAATCTGCTGTGAAGTTTGCACTAAAACCTAAACAGTTTGGGCAGCTAAACTATGAGGGGAGTATTTGCTGAGGTCCATGTCAGAAGATATTGGTAACTCCTGCCCTGTAGCAAATGATTAGACATTCATGGAAACACAGTCCATGGTGAAAATTGCCAAGGATTTGTTCCCAGGATGTGGCTGATCGATGTCTCTGGGCTCGGTGTTATGTTTTATACCTTGGAGGGTATGCATCGGTTTCTAAGGCCAGGATTTTCCGGTCGTTGAGCGGGAGCGGCCGAGAAACGGGCCACTGCCTGGGTCAGGCCCCGGCTGCGATTTCACGCTGACCGGCCCGTTAACAGCCGGCCTGTGTGAAACGCGCGCTGCAACACTCAGCACTGCTGGAGTGGGGGCGGGTGGAGCATGAGCGCTGAAGTTCGCGCATGCACATGGGTGCGCACAGTAAAAACTCCCTGAGGCAGCTCTGTGAAGATTCTTATCAATAAAAACAAAGATTTTTAAAATAATGAAAAGATTCCCCCTCATGTGACTCTGTCACACCGACAGGGCCGTGTAAAATAGGAGTGTAAGAAGTTTTTATATTTTTAATCACTGGTCGAAACCTCATCCCGCCTGTGGATGAGGTTTCAACAAAAAATACAAAGGCCGCTTGGCCTGTTCGCCCGCCAACCGAACAGTTGGACGGACAGCGAAAAATTCAGGTCAATTAGTTGATTAATGGCCTCAATAGGCCGCTCAATTGTCAGCTGGCGCACCGCCAACTCCAGTGCGTGCCCGCCCGCCAACCGAAATATCGCACGAGTGCGCGATGATGTCGGGACGCTCGCCCGATGTCATCAGGCGTCATTTTACACTCGAGTGTGTCGGGCACACGCCCGCACGTCGAGTGAAAAATTCTGACCTAAGTGGGCAGGAGCTTTATTTTATTCACTCGCAGGATGTGGGCTTCAGCAGCTGGGCCAGCATTTACTGCCCATCCCTAGTTACCCTTGAGGAGATGGTGGAGAGCTGTCTTCTTGGGGTCTTTAAAATGTCTGCTCCCATGCTTCCATAGCTTGCCTCAGTTCAGTTTTTCTCTCTCTCGAAGTAACCACGCCCAGGCTTAACTAATAATACACAGAGAACAGACACACATAATCAAACAACCGAACACTACACTTGGTGCTTTGGTGGCAGCGAGGTTTTCTGGCTTGGCATTGGAGAGCTATTCATTGCCCTGATTGGCCACTCAGTCGGAACGGATCATCAGGGATTCCAGGGATGTGCTCAGCCTGAACACACTTTTGTGCGTGCGGTGGATTGGAGTTTCCTGTTTAGAAAAGTTTTGAAAAGTTTGTTCTTGTCGAGGCCGATGCTTCACGAAAGTAGCAAGTTCCCAAACCGCTCCCCACCCCTCCCCCACCGCCCCCCACCCCTCCCCCACCCCTCCCCCACCGCCCCCCCACCGCCACCCACCCCTCCCCCACCCCTCCCCCACCGCCCCCCACCCCTCCCCCACCGCCCCCCACCCCTCCCCCACCGCCACCAACTCTCTTGATATAAGTTTCCCAAACATTCTCTCCACATCGCGGCTGGAGAGGGAGGCATGGCAAAGATGGTGGACAATACTCTGAAAGTTAAACAGAGGCATCAACAATCGGCAACTGGTGATGTCGAAACCAAATTTCATCAGCCAAGGCAGACATCATAGGTCAGTTCTGACTGGCTGGAGATAAGCTTGGAAGTAACCTGACCGCTGCTGTAAATGGTTTAGCTCACACCTCTGCGTTGTCCAGGCAGACAAGCACATTTCCTCATCTGCCATAGTATCCCCTACCCCTTCAATTAAGTGAATGGCTCACATGCAGTTTGCTTTTTGATGTGCAAATAAAGTGAGATGACAGAAGCCTGATGTGTAAACATTTTCCAACTGGTTTTACTGTGCCTGTTTGTGTGTGGACCCATGTTGTCTTAGGCACCTTGTGGAAAATACCAGCTGCTGGCAGTTTTTCCGACGGGTCTCGTTATAAATAGATGTTAGGGACGGAGGGAGAGATAAACTACTAGGTGACCCTGTCAGGCTAACATCAGCTGTGGGGCAGTTCCTGGAATCTGTCATCAGGGACAAGAGTGACTGAGTACTTGGATAAGCAGAAGCTGATCAAAGAGCCAGCGTGGATTTGCAAAGGGTAGGTCATGTCTGACTAAATGAACTGAATTCTTGTTTGAGGAGGTCACTAGCACAGTGGATAAGGGAGTGGCTTTCCATGTTATTTACATGCCCTTCCAGAAAGTGTTTGATAAGACATCACACGAGAGAAGATTGGCAAAAATGAAAGTATAAAAATTGGAGGTAGCTTTTTTGGTTTTGAAATTGGTTGGGAGTTTGGAGATGAGGAGTAGGGGTAATTGCATAGAATTACAAAGAATATACGGAATGGAATCTGGCCATTTGGCCCGATCCGTCCATGTCAGCATTTATCCTCTACTCAAGCCTCCTCCCATCCTTCTTCATCTGACTACAGCAATGCCCTCTATTCCAATCTCCCTCATATTTGTCTAGTTTCTCTTTAAAATACATCTATACTATTCGCCTCAACTACTCCCTGTGGTAGCATCAGATTAGTGGTGGTGGAATGATAAGCACTGTTCCACACGGAACTGTTCTGGGGCCTCTGATTGTCCCACATTTACTCATGACTTGGAGGAAGGAATAGAGAGTTGTGTTTCCAACTTTGTAGATGACACTAACCTAGCGGGGACATTAAGTAGTGCAGATGGGAGGAAGAAATTACTTAGGGACACAGGCAGAGTAAGCGAGTGGCCAACACTGTGACAGATGGAGTTCAATGTTAGGAAATGTGAGCCCATCCACTTTGGGCTCAAGGGGCTAAGAATTCGTTAAAGCCCATTTTCAGGTGCATGCAGCCATGATTCACCACAACAAAAACAAAAATACCTGGAAAAACTCAGCAGGTCTAACAGCATCTGCGGAGAGGAACACAGTTAACGTTTTGAGTCCGAATGACCCTTCAATAGAACTAAGGAAAAATAGAAAAGGGGTGAAATATAAGCTGGTTTAAGTAGGGGGTTGGGACAAGTAGAGCTGGATAGAGGGCCAGTGATGGGAGGAGATAACCAAAAGATGTCACAGACAAAAGGACAAAAGAGGTGTTGAAGGTGGTGATATTATCTAAAGGAATGTGCTAATTAAGGGTAGAAAGCAGGACGAGCAAGGTACAGATAGCCCTAGTGGGGGTGGGGTGGGGTGAAGGAATCGAGAAAGGCTAAAAGGTAGAGATAAAACAATGGATGGAAATACATTTTAAAATAATGGAAATAGGTGGGAAAAGAAAAATCTATATAAATTATTGGAAAAAACAAAAAGATGGGGGGAAATCGGAAAGGGGGTGAGGATGGAGGAGAGAGTTCATGATCTAAAATTGTTGAACTCAATATTCAGTCCGGAAGGCTGTAAAGTGCCTAGTCGGAAGATGAGGTGCTGTTCCTCCAGTTTGTGTTGAGCTTCACTGGAACAATGCAGCAAGCCAACGATGGACATGTGGGCATGAGAGCAGGGTGGAGTGTTGAAATGGCAAGCGACAGGGAGGTCTGGGTAATGCTTGCGGACAGACCGAAGGTGTTCTGCAAAGCGGTCACCCAGTCTGCGTTTGGTCTCTCCAATGTAGAGGAAACCGCATTGGGAGCAACGAATGCAGTAGACTAAGTTGAGGGAAGTGCAAGTGAAATGCTGCTTCACTTGAATTGAGTGTTTGGGCCCTTGGACGGTGAGGATAGGGGAAGTAAAGGGGCAGGTGTTGCACCTTCTGCGGTTGCATGGGAAGGTGCCATGGGAAGGGGTTGAGGTGTAGGGGGTGATGGAGGAGTGGACCAGGGTGTCACGGAGGGAACGATCCCTACGGAATGCCGCCGGGGGGGTGAAGGGAAGACGTGTTTGGTGGTGGCATCATGCTGGAGTTGGTGGAAATGGCGGAGGATGATCCTTTGAATGCGGAGGCTGGTGGAGTGATAAGTGAGGACAAGGGGGACCCTATCATGTTTCTGGGAGGGAGAGGAAGGTGTGAGGGCAGATGCGCGGGAGATGGGCCGGACATGGTTGAGGGCCCTGTCAACCACCGTGGGTGGAAAACCTCGGTTAAGGAAGAAGGAAGACATGTCAGAGGAACTGTTTTTGAAAGTGGCATCATCAGAACAGATGCGACGGAGGCAAAGGAACTGAGATTCACCATCTGTCCCTGCGCATTCCTGTTGAGGCAAGCTGCACACAACTTAATCCTGCCTCCTTGTGTGCGTGATTGTAGTTGTGCGCTGAGTGGAGCCACACTGTTGGCTGCCTGGAGCACACAGCAGAGGGCCCAGCACTACATGGTGCAGTTAACCAGCTCCTTTTCAAGACAGTCTATCCCTCTTAGAAGGGAGCTGCTGCTGACTGCCTGAACTGATAATGGCTGCTAATAGGAGCTACCCAAATGGAGCACCAGGGAAGAGAGAGGGCTCTCAGGTTCAAGGTTGCAACACTGGAGGCTATAGTGATGAAAGTCAGCAGGAAGAGAGAGGTCATGCTTCCATGGGGAAGCGTGGGGAGGGGTGGGGGTGGGGGGGGGGGGCGGGGTGGGGTGGGGGGTGGCATATGTCCCTCAAGGATCACCATCTGAAGGGAATGGGAGCAGGTAGCCAAGGAGGTCAGTGCAAGGTGTCGTGCCCTGAGAAGCTTGCAGCAATGTTGGAAGAAGTTCAATGATCTCACGGTCAATGTCAATGAATGCATCTTCAAATTTACCTACAATACCCAGCTCAATGCACCACAGCCCCATCACTCACCTTGCAGTCCAAAGACTTAGCACTCACATCTAACATTCAAACACTCCACTTGAACTTCACCAATCTTTCAGTCATCCCATATAAATAGCTGTTTAAATACTGTGGCTACAAGAGCAGGTCAGTGGCTAGGAATCCTGCAGCGAGTAACTCACTTCCTGACTCCCCAAAGCCTGTCCACCATCTACAAGGCACAAGTCAGGAGTGTGATGGAATACTCCCCATTTGCCTGGATGAGTGCAGCTTCCACAACACTCAAGAAGCTCAACATCATCCAGGACAAAGCAGCATGCTTGATTGGCACCACATCCACAAACATTCACTCCCTCCATCACCGACACACAGTAGCAGCAGAGGGTACTGTCTACAAGATGCACTGCAGGAACTCACCAAGGCTCCTTAGACAGCACCTCACAAACCCACGACCGCTACCATCTAGAAGATCAAGGGCAGCAGACACATGGGAACACCACCACCTGGAAGTTGCCCTCCAGACCACCCACCATCCTGACTTGGAAATATATTGCCGTTCCTTCACTGTCACTGGGTCAAAATCCTGGAACTCCCTTCCTAACAGCACTGTGGGTGTACCTACACCACATGGACTGCAGCGGTTCAAGAAGGCAGCTCACCACCACCTTCTCAAGGGCAATTAGGGATGAGCAATAAATGCTGGCCCAGCCAGCGACGCCCACATTCCATGAATGAATAAAAATAAAGGTCTTGCTGGATTTGGGCACACACTGCTTCAGTTTCTGAACTGGTTGCCACAAGTGGTACTGAACGCTATGCAATCATCAGTGAACATCCCCACTTCTGCCTTTATGATCGAGGGAAGGCCATTGATGAAGCAGCTGAAGATGGTTGGGCCAAGGACACTACCCTGAGGAACTCCTGCAGTGATGTTCTGGAACTGAGATGATTGACCTCCAACAACCACAACATCTTCCTTTATGCTAGGCATGGCTCCAACCATTGAAGAGTTTTCTCCCGATTCCCATTAACTCCAATTGTGCCAGGGCTCCTTGATACCACACTCGATCAAATACAGCCTTGATGTCAAGGGCAGTCACCCTCACCTCATCTTGGGATTTCAGCCCTTTAGTCCATGTTTGGACCAAGGCTGTAATGAAGTTAGGAGCTGAGTGGCCTTGGCAGAACCCAAACTGGGCATCAGTGAGCAGGTTATTGCTAAGCAAGTGCCACTTGATAGCACTATTGATGACCCCTTCCATTACTTTACTGATGATGAGAGTAGGCTGATGGGGCGGTAATTAGTCAGGTTGGATTTAGCCTGCTTTTGGTGTACAGGACATACCTGGGCATTTTTCCATATTGCCGGGTAGATGCCAGTGTTGTAGCTGTACTGGAACAGCTTGGCTGGGGATGCGGCAAGTTCTGCAGCAACAGTTTTCAGCACTACAGATGAACTTTTCTCAGAGCCCATAGGTTTTGCAGTATCTAGTGACCTCAGCCATTTCTTGGTTGAAGATTGGCATTTGTGTTGCTGGGGACGTCAGGAGGAGGCCGAGATGGATCATCCACTCGGCACCTCTGGCAAATGTTTCAGCCTTATCTTTTGCACTGATGTGCTGGGCTCCCCATCATTGTGGATGGGGGTATTTGTGGAGCCTCCTCCTCCTGTTAGCTGTTTAATTGTCCACCACCATTTAGGATTGAATGTAGCAGGACTGCAGAGCTTAGATCTGATCCGTTGGTAATGGAATCGCTTAGCTCTGTCTATAACTTGCTGCATCCATTGTTGGCAGGCAAGTAGTCCTGTGTTGTAGCTTCACCGGGTTGACCTCATTTTTAGGTATGCCTGGTACTGCTCCTGGCATGCCCTCCTGTACTCTTCATTGAATCAGGGTTAGTCACCTGGCATGGTGATAATGGTAGAGTGGGGATATGCCAGACCATGAGGTTACAGGTTGTGGTTGAACACATTTCTGCTGATGCTGAACAGTGCACAGCTTTAAGCTGCTAGATCGATTCTGAATCTATCCTATTCATCATGGTGGTAATGATGCCAATGGCAGGGGTTTAATCCCCATATCAGTTGTGGTAGTCCTTGGAGGTCTGCCTCCTCACCATGCTGCATGCCTGTGGAGTGCTGCCCCTCAAAATAGTGCCATGGGCCCTTTTATATCCACCTGAGGGAGCAGACAGAGCACACTCGAAAACAGCTCCTCTGACAGTTCTGCACTCCCGCAGTACTGCACTCGATTACAGGATATATTCGAATCTCAAGGGTCAGAGGCAAGAATTCTACCCACTGAGTCAAGACTGACACCTAGATAAAATGATACCTGTCCTTTGGCTGTATCGCTGTGTCTGAGGAACGTTGTGTGTCTGCTAAACATTCCTGTGACGGCGAGAGGTCAGATCCAGTCAGACAGAAAGGAGCTTTGGTACATTTCCTACATCCATTAGAATTTTACCCCTTTAGGGTAAAGTTGTTTGGTTCCAAAACTGATTAGGTGCAAAACAATCCTCTTTTCACGCAGTCATCACCACATAAAAGGCACAAATCACAGTTACAAATACTGTCAATAGCATGTGTCAGAGTGAGAATGTTATTTTTATGTGTGTGTGTGTGTGTGTGTGTGTAATTGGGACAGACATGTTGGTAGCAGAGATTGTGAGGGAGAGCTAGAAAGGAACAAAACCCTCAAAAGGCACATTAGACTGTCAGAAATGCTGGAAACACTCAGCAGGTCAGGGATCTGTGGAGAGAGAAACAGAGTTAATGTTTCAGACTTCCATCAGAACTGGAAAATGTTAAGAGAAGTCATAGGTTTTAAGCAAGTGCAGAGTCAGGGATAGGAGGGAGGGAAGGAAAGAGGAAATGAGAAGGACTATGACAGGCTGGAAGGCAGGAGAGGTTAAATGACAGAAAGGACGATGGTGCAAGGCAAAACAGGGCAGTAATGGGGTAAGTAGCGATGGGTGGAATTGTCCACCCCCGTTGGCAGCGGGTATCATGGCGGCCGGGGGGTGTACAATATGGAGGGAAGGCCAAAAATCGGTTTCACATCGTCATGAAAGCAGTTAGCCATCGCCCACTCTGCCCATCAATGGTGGGCCACCTTTCCTGCTGCCCAATGTCAGGAACGGAATTTCAGAAGAAAACAGTTGACGTTTCGAGTCCTCATGACCCTTCGTGAGGACTCGAAACGTCAACTCTTTTCTTCTCCACCGATGCTGCCAGACCTGCTGAGTTTTTCCAGGTAATTCTGTTTTTGTTTTGGATTTCCAGCATCCGCAGTAGCTTTTAGCTTTTTGTTTTTAACAGAATTTCAGTCTATTTGCATCTCATCATCTTGCCAGCCCACCGAAATCATCCCCCCACATCAAATTTACCTCCCACATTGGCGCAACTTCAGAACACCATGATTCACAACAGCATTTAAAAGGCGTGCACCTGGTGAGCTGAACTTCAAGGGGAACTCTAGGTGAGTGCTCACTATCATTGCACAGCACTCGCGAGGGTCGCCTGTTGGACACCGAGGAAGAGGCCCCACACATTCAGGCGAGGGCACGGACAAGTCGCTTTTTCCCGGCTGCCCGACTGTGTGGTGCCGGGGCAAGGGCTGCCCTGCGATTGGGACAAAGTGGTGGGGGGCAAGGCAACCCAACCTGATGGTAGTGCACAAGTGTATGTGCGGTGAGAGGGAAGGGAAGTGGCCACACATTAGGGAAACCTTGTGCAGCTGAGACAGTTCAGCCACAGCCACATTGATATGATTGGAGTTGGGCCTCCAGCTTATCTGCCCACTCAAGCAACGCAGAGATGTGAATGTGCCACCAGATGCTCCAGAGTTTTTCACCCCTCAGGCACAGACTGCAAACTAAGATCATTCTAGTGGACTGCAGGACAGTTGGATGACTGAGCACATTGTACAATCTCCTTGCTAAAGCTGGCCATGGAAGCGCTCACAGCCCCTTTGCAATATCATCATCCCAGTTTGGACCAGTCTCCCCCATGGTTCAAGCTAACAGTGCAGCCTTGCAGTGAGGGTTAGGAGAATGCCTGTGCCTGAGCTGAGAGCATAACATGCAGTCCAATGGGCAAAGCTGCTGCCAATTGGTCAGGTGGAGTGGGGCAGAGGAGGGTGAGGTTTCGGGCAGCCATGCAGTGCATTAAACTCTGGCCATCCAAGTGGTGGCCAGCACTCTCCGGGATACGTTAAGGGCCCTTGGAATGGAGCCGGAGCTGCACACATAACCATGAGAGATCCCGAGGAGACCAACGCTAACCCATGCATCTCTCTCTTTCATCCTGCAGGAGGAGTACATCAGGATCATGGAGCCTGGTGAACTAGCTGTATGCCCCGTGGCTTACAGAGAGTGGAGATGAAGGAGAAAAGGGCGACTTAGGGGCCTGGCTGCGCAGAGAGTGGAGCAGCAACCTCAAGAAGAAGAGGTGACTGGAGATCTTACGCATGCCACTGAAGATCCACAGAGAGCCATTGCTGTTCAGCGCCTACCCAGACCCAGGGTCTATAGATGGCACTGGTCATTCCTGCGATGACCGAGAACCAGTGTCACCGAAGACTGTGCATGTCCAAGGAACTGGTTGGTCACATCTGCCACCTGCTGCAGGACTTGGCACCAAGGGGACATGGAGGGCATCCACTGCCAGTGGCCATAAAATTGACTGCAGTGCTCAATTTCCATGCCAGTGGCTCCTTCCAGGGCTCCACAGGTGACCTATGCAGGATCTCATAAGCCTCCATGCACAAGTGTATCCAGGAGGTCGTGGATGCCATAATCGCGAAAGCAAACAACTTTGTGTATTTTGCCCGGGATCAGGAAAGCCAGGAAGCAAGAGCACTGGGATTTGCACAGATCTCAGGTCTTCCACAGGTGCAGGGAGTCATTGACTGAGCTCACATGGCACTTAGATCCCCATGGCAACAAGCAGTCAACTATGTCAACCACAAGGCCTTCCACTCGCTGAATGTTCAGCCGGTCTGTGACCACCCAAACACATCCTACAGGTCTGCACACGATTCCCAGTGTGCATGCTGCCTACATCCACAGTCAGTCACAGATTCCTGACATCTTCCAGTGTCCACAGAGGCTGTAGGGTTGGCTCCTCGGGGACAAGGGCTACCCACAGAGGCCGTGGCTGATGACACCCATGCGGCGGTCTCAGACTGCAGCAGAGCGACGGTATAATGAGGCTCATGCTGCAACTCGCAACTTGGTGGAGCAAACCATCGGGATGCTGAAGATGAGGTTCCGGTGCCTAGACCGGTCTGGTGGAGCCCTGCAATACAGTCCACAGAGGGTGTCGCGCACTATCATCGCCTGCTGCACTCTTTACAACCTGGTCCTGCAACGGGGAGAGGAGCTGGCTGAGGAGGAGATGGAAGAGCTGGAGGTCTCCTCCGATGAGCAGGATGCCGACGGGGATGAGGGTGAGGGGGTCCTCGGAGTTGAAGATCACATCGATGAGGCCATTGTGTTCTCCAGACAAGGCAAGTGCATTTGGGATGCCCTCATGGCTGCTAGATTTGTGAAGGATGATGACGACAGGCAGTGAGGAAACTCCAAAGAGCCTCACATTGCATCTGTGAATGTTTGACTCCTGTCTGGCTGATGGCAGCGGACATACCCTCTGTGATAAGGCTCCTGTCATGGAGATGCAGTGGATGCCCATAGTCCCTACATTCCAGGAGGATGATGACGACATGCAGTGGGGACACTCCATGGATCCTCACACAGCTTATGTGATTGTCTGACTCCTGTCTGACTGATGGCGCCTCGTTTGTGCTCTGTGAACAGGGTCATATCATGGAGATGCAGCGGGGAAACTTTTAACTTGTCCTGATCCTATGGCATCCTTTGTGAGCTGAACCCTTCAGGACCACACTGTCACCGGACACAGATGCTGATGAGATGGGGGGCCAGCCACACCTCAAAGATGCTGAGAACACACAGAGAGAATGAGGGAACTCTGTGTTGCTGGCCCAGGACATTCTGTCAACACTGATAAACCCCATCGAGGTGCAGGCATGACTGATGTGCCCAGTGACAGTGAAGGCGCATCATCAGTGTGCGGGAAGGCTGCACAAAGCACAGGGAAGAGGTCCTGGACTGAGACACCTGCCTTTATCTTGTCCAGGGTTGAAGGTTTCACATCTGAGTGACACAAACACTGCTCATCAGAACAAGGAGCCATAGGCAGGGAGACATTCTTGGGAGTTTATTTACAATAGTGAACAGTATGTACAAGTGATTAACACCCATGCCCACGTGGTGAAACTACATCTTCTTAACCTTCCTAACCCTGTTGCTACGTCTTGGTGCTCCCCGGACATCCACAGTGGAGATGGAGGCAGCCTGCTGACTGCGACGCCCTGACTGTGATGACTTTGGCAGGCGTCCACTGGACAGCCGAGACCTGGAGGGCCCTGGCCTGCTTTCAGGGTCCTGCTGTGTGGCAGTGACACCCTCCTCGGCCTGTGAAGCTGGAGCTGCCGGGGTCACAGGAAGAGGGGATTCGGATGGGCTGAACTCTCCCAGAGTCACCTGGGTAGATGGCTCCGGATGTGCACCTGCTGATCCTCCTCCCTATGGCTGCCCGAGGGCCCCTGGCTGACTCCTTGAGGAGAAGGGGTAGCTGGAGTGAGATCGAGCTGCCCCACTCCCCTCTCGCATTGACATTGTTGGAGGCCAACTGTTGCATCAACAATGGAGTTCAGCCCGTGCAGCAGTGCAGGGCCGGTGTCCTGGACCAAGGTCTCCATGGCGGCCGCCATCCTACCAGCGTTGACTTCTGTGCATTGCAATCCTGCGCTATCACCTTAGACTGAAGGCTAGTGGACTTCTCCATCATGCCTTGCAATTAGAGGAGTGCAGCAGATATTCCTTCCTGATTTTCCCGAGCTTGCCTTTGCAGCCCCAGCAACTGTGACATGACCGAGTCCAGAGATTCATCATCTGACTCAGACTCAGCAACGTTCTGGCCTCCAGCAGTCCTCTGAGTGTCGGGGACCTGGGAAGTCCCTGTCTCCACCTGCTGTGGATCAGAAAGTGCAATGTGCTCACCAGATTTTGATCCCGAGGCTACTCTAAAGCTAGGTCCCAGCGAGGTGCATGTCTCTGCACTGGTGGAGGGTGTGGGCGAGCACTGTGCTGTTACAGGACTTCAGGGAGGGTGCCTCCAGATTCCTCTTCAGAGGTGTCTTCAGGGCTTGAGTTTAGGACCTGGCTCGTGGACTCCCTCGGCTGTTCCCAGATGTGCCTGCGAAAGCAAGGGGAGATAATTAGTGCATGGCAGTGGCCTGTGAAAGAGGACACATCACTCACAGCATGGCTGTCTGATGGATGTTGCACTGCTGGATCCTCACTTGGTAGAGCAGCTCTGACCTCACTGTCAGCACAGAACCGGTCCCAGTGATCGCCGGCCAGCTGGATGGCGCTGTTTTCAAAGACCGTGAGGCCCTTGATTTCACACATTCCTCCACCAGTCTGCGACCTCTCCCTCTTGTTGTGCGCCAGCTTGTCCTGCATGAATAGAGATGGAGAGATTGTAAGCAGGACGCCTGCCAGGCCAGATGATAAGTATGCCTGGCATGTGTGGGTGGTGATTGGTGCCATGGATGGGATGAGGACAATGAATGTGTGTTTGAGAGAGTGAATGTTCCTTGAGCTGGCAGTGAATGAGATCCCTATGGGTGTGTGATGGGTTTGTGAGTGTGTGAGTTGAGAGTGATGAGAAGAGTGACTTACCCTGGCGGAATAGATGAGATCATTTGCTTTTTTGGCACTGGGTAGCTGTCCTCCTTTGCAGGGTGTTGGCGCTGACTGCTGGACTGGTGACCTTGCTTGCTGGTCTTCGCCCAGACTGGGGGTAGTGGCCTTCACCATCGGCCTTCCACTGTGTCCAGCAGGTGCCCCAGAGAGGCGTCATTAAATCTGGGAGCTGCTGTCTTCTTTGCTTTCGGGGCCACCTGTCACCTGGAGGAGTCCGGGTCTGGTGACATGAAGTAGGCTGTGCTCTGATACACTTTAAATATGGGGGCGCCTAGAACGATGAAGCGCTGAGGTCATGGCTTGGTGGGCATTTCATGCCTGCTCACCAGCAATCTTGCGTGTTCCCTATGAATGCATAATTAATGAGGAGGGACGAGTTAGGAATGGGATGATACAGCACAAAAAGCCGCCATTGCGGCCGGGGGACAGAAGTCCCTTTACCCGCCGGCTACTGCACTTTGTGCAAATCTGGGATGGTTCTGCACAATGTGGATGTATAAATAGAAATTCAGCCATCCCAAGGGCAGTTAGTGATGGGCAATAAAAGCTGGCCTTGCCAGCGACACTCGCATTCCAAAAACAAGCAAAAGAAAAATCTGCAACAACCATTTACAGTTTCTTTCTCTCCACAGATGCTGCCCGGCCTGCTGAGGGATCCCAGTATTATCTGCTCCCATTGCAGATTCCCAGTGTCTCAGTATTTCGCCAAAATTTGTTATATTGCACTCTTCTAGGTCTGAAAATTTACATCGAATTCTATACAACCTGGACAATTCAAACAGGCCATTCAGCCCAAGTGGGCGGGGAGAGGCTCTGGTCTTCTGACTTTATAATTCAGTGGGTGACACTATCATTTCAGTTAGAATGTGGTTTCCAACTCCTTGCCGGAGACTACCAAAGCTGAAGTACCGATGGAGGGTTGCAATGCTGGAGGTGACTGCCTTTGCATAGTTAATAACCATCAGTTAAGGGACCTCAGAGATGCCTCATTATCATTTCTGTACTACATGTAGACTGGACAGAGATGTTTGATTCAGAGTGTTTGGGTTTTGCTGATGTTGGTCTTCACACTAGTTACAGTGTCGTTCTAGATGTGAGTGACGTTAAGTTGGGCTGAAGCCCACCCCTTCAGTAAGAGGAAACTTGCAATCAGATGAAAAACACTTCCAGTGCTAATTCCATCTCTGAATTGCCATCTGTTTGCACAATCCAATTCAAACCCCTTACAATTCAGATAGGGCCAGGGATAGCGTCATAGCAGAAAAGCCACGTCACCAGTACAGAGATTTCAATCAGGCCCTCAAACAGTGACTATGACTCCATGAGGCTTGAGATAAAGTCATTAACGCAGTGAAGCACAGACACAAGCAATAATCTCCCTCTCTTTGTAACCTGCTTCAGCCCCTACAACCCTCCTCACCCCTGTAACCTCCTCCAGCCCCTACAACCCTCCCTCTCTGTAACCTCCTCCATCCCCTACAACCCTCCCTCTCTCTGTAACCTCCTCCATCCCCTACAACCCTCCCTCTCTCTGTAACCTCCTCTAGCCCCTACAACCCTCCCTCTCTCTGTAACCTCCCCCAGCCCCTAAACCCTCCTCACCTCTGTAACTTCCTCCAGCCCCTACAACCCTCCCTCTCTCTGTAACTTCCTCCAGCCCCTACAACCCTCCCTCTCTCTAGAACCTCCTCCAGCCCCTACAACGTTCCCTCTCTCTAGAACCTCCTCCAGCCCCTACAACGCTCCCTCTCTCTGTAACCTCCTCCAGCCCCTACAACCCTCTCTCTCTGTAACCTCCTCCATCCCCTACAACCCTCCCTCTCTCTGTAACCTCCTCTAGCCCCTACAACCCTCCCTCTCTCTGTAACCTCCTCCAGCCCCTAAACCCTCCTCACCTCTGTAACTTCCTCCAGCCCCTACAACCCTCCCTCTCTCTGTAACTTCCTCCAGCCCCTACAACCCTCCCTCTCTCTAGAACCTCCTCCAGCCCCTACAACGTTCCCTCTCTCTGTAACCTCCTCCAGCCCCTACAACGCTCCCTCTCTCTGTAACCTCCTCCAGCCCCTACAACCCTCCCTCTCTCTGTAACCTCCTCCAGCCCCTACAACCCTCCCTCTCTCTAGAACCTCCTCCAGCCCCTACAACGCTCCCTCTCTCTGTAACCTCCTCCAGCCCCTACAACCCTCCCTCTCTCTGTAACCTCCTCCAGGCCCTACCACCCTCCCTCTCTCTGTAACCTCCTCCAACCCCTGCAACACTCCCTCTCTCTGTAACCTCCTGCAGACCCTACCACCCTCCCTCTCTCTGTAACCTCCTGCAGACCCTACCACCCTCCCTCTCTCTGTAACCTCCTCCAGCCCCTACCACCCTCCCTCTCTCTGTAACCTCCTGCAGACCCTACCACCCTCCCTCTCTCTGTAACCTCCTCCAGCCCCTATAACCCTCCAAGACCTCTACATTCCTCCTATTCTGGCCTCTTGCACATCCTCCATTTTAATCGTTCCACCATTGGTGGCCCTGCATTCAGCAGCCTTGGCCTTAAAGCTCTGGAATCCCTCCCTAAACCTTTCTGATTTTCTTCCCTTATCTATCCCTTCGACAAAGATTTCGACCAACCATCCAAAAATCTCCTTCTGTGAGATGTGCTAAATTTATTTTGATAGTGCCCCTGTGAAGCACCTTAAGCTGTTTTACGACATTGTAGGCGTTGAATAAATGCAGGTTGTTGTTCCATTTAAGGCTGTAGCGAGCTGCAGTGTTCCCGAAACAAAAACAGAAAATGCCGGAAAAACTCAGCAGGTTTAACAGCATCGTTCCTGTCTTTCCTTAATTATTCCCCGTTTGTTAATTTTGTCCCAGATTATTGCTCCTAAGAGCTTTCTTGCCATAAAGGTTAAACGGACTGGCTCATAATTTCTGGGCTTATCCTTACACTTCTTTGTGAACAAGGACGTAATATTATACAGGTTTGGAATTGGCTGTGAAGGGATGTGGAAGACATTGGCTGCAATTTTCCCATCCTGCCTGTGGCGGGTGAGAGCAGAGAGTCCATTGGCAGGCCAGAAGTCCCAAATCCATCCTTGTAAAAACAGGTGGCAATTCTCCTGATGGTGTGTTCATGGCAGGTCAGTTATCCCACTAACTAGCGGTGCTAACGCCATTTGCATTCATTAGCATGTCATGAATGCTCATTAAAACAGCGTCTCACTGGAACCTTGCCATGCCTTCCAATCTTCCGACACGCCAGCTGGAAACTACATCAGCCTCAAATCCATCTGGAAAAGGGACGGCTCACACAAATCGGACCTCAGTTCGCTGGTAACTTGGAGGTGAGTGGAACATACCTGCCGTAGCTCTCCGCTGGTCTTGTTGTGATTCTGCTGGGGGCTGTAGGGTTGGACTGCTCCTGCTCTTTGCTTTCATTGTCCCGAGGAACACCGCTGTGCTGTGGCGCTCATGCAGGCCTCCACTTTCTAGTGGAGTTCCGCAGGGATCAGTGCTGGGACCTTTGCTGTTTGTAGTATACATAAATGATTTGGAGGAAAATGTAACTGGGCTAATTAGTAAGTTTGCAGACGACACCAAGGTTGGAGGAGTTGCAGATAGTGAAGAGGATTGTCAAAGGATACAACGGGATATAGATCGGTTGGAGACTTGGGCGGAGAAATGGCAGATGGAGTTTAATCCGGACAAATGTGAGGTAATGCATTTAGGAAGGTCTAATACAGGCAGGAATTACACAGTAAATGGCAGAACCCTTAAGTGCATCGACGGGCAGAGCGATCTGGGTGTACAGGTCCACAGGTCACTGAAAGTGGCAACGCAGGTGGATAAGGTAGTCAGGAAGGCATATGGCATGCTTGCCTCCATCGGCAGGGGTATTGAGTATAAAAACTGGGAAGTCATGCTGCAGCTGTATAGAGCCTTGGTTAGGCCACATTTGGAATATTGCGTGCAATTCTGGTCGCCACATTACCAGAAGGATATGGAGGCGTTGGAGAGGGTGCAGAGGAGGTTTACCAGGATGCTGCCTGGTCTGGAGGTTATTAGCTATGAGGAGAGGTTGGAGAAACTCGGATTGTTCTCACTAGAGCAACAGAGATTGAGGGGCGACTTGATAGAGGTTTACAAAATTATGAGTGGCATGGACAGAGTAGATAGTCAGAAGCTTTTTCCCAGGGTGGAAGAGTCTATTACTAGGGTACATAGATTTAAGGTGAGAGGAGAAAACTTTAGAGGAGATGTGCGGGGCAAGTTTTTTACGCAGAGGGTAGTGAGTGTCTGGAATTCGCTGCCAGAGGAGGTGGTGGAAGCAGGTACGATAGTAGTGTTTAAGAGGCAGTTTGACAAATACATGAATAGGATGGGAATAGAGGGATACGGACCCCGGAAGTGCAAAATGTTTTAGTTGACGGGCAATATGATCAGCGCAGGCTTGGAGGACCGAAGGGCCTGTTCCTGTGCTGTACTTTTCTTTATTCTTTGTTCTTTGTTTCAGAGACTAGCACTTCAACCGGGGATGGGCTGGGAGGCGAGGGTGGGGTCGATGAACACGACGGGAGCAATGGGGAGGGAGGGCTGTGGAATGACAGTCAGGGGGAAGGGCGAACGTGAGGGGGGTCTTTCTGGAGTCGTCCTCTAACCTCTTGTTGCCGCAGGAGTGAGCAGGAGTCTGCTTAGAAAGAAAGGAGGAAGACCTCCTTATGTTGAAAGCCATTAAAGCCAATGGCTTCATTCACATTGTTAAAGGGTTACTCAGAACTCAGTGGCTTCACATCAGTCGCTGCATCACAAAAATAACACAAAGGAATGCAGAGGCCGGAGAGGGGAGGTTACTCTGCTTCCTGCAGCCATCCCTGGGATAGAGCAGTTGCCTGTGCACCTGCACTCCTCTGATCAAGGCCTGGAGAGCCTGGTGGGTGAAGCAGGGTGCTGCCTTCCTGTTCAGGCTCTTGGCCTTCCTCATCTGGCTGCCAGACATCTCTGGTGGGCTGGACAGAGTGAGGTTGTGTGTTGGGCTGGCGTTTAAATGTGGTGCCCGGACCTTTGAACACACCAGCTGATGGCAGGCGGATGAGTCATCCCCCGACCCGCCAGGTCCATACCCACCTCTGCATAATTAATGAGGCTCCAAGCACAGAATCGGGTGTGAATTGCCACCATTGCGGACAGCAGGGGGGGGGTGCGAGGGGGTGGAGGGGAAGGGGGTGCGGGGGGAGGGAGGGAGGGTGTTCCGTGGGGATGGAGGGAGGGGGTGCGGGGGGAGGGATGGGGGGGTGCGGGGGGAGCGAGGGAGGGGGTGGGGGGATGCGGGGGTTGCGCGCAGGGTGCAGGGGGGTGGGGGCTGTGGGTGGGGGTGTGGGGGGAGGGATGGAGGAGGTGTGGGGGGGGAGGGGGCGCGGGGGGTGGAGGGGGAGGGGGCGCGGGGGGTTGGGAGGGAGGGGGTACGGGGGGTGGTGGGGGTGTGGGGGGAGGGAGGGAGGGGGTGTGGGGGGAGGGAGGGGGTGTGGGGGGGAGGGAGGGAGGGGGTACGGGGGGTGGTGGGAGTGTGGGGGGAGGGAGGGAGGGGGTGTGGGGGGGAGGGAGGGAGGGGGTACGGGGGGTGGTGGGGATGTGGGGGGAGGGAGGGAGGGGGTGTGGGGGAGGGAGGGGGTGTGGGGGAGGGAGGGGGTGCGGGGGGGATGGGGGGAGGGGTCGTGGGGGGAGGGAGGGAGGGGGTGTGGGGGGGATGGGAGGGAGGGGGTGCGGTGGGAGGGAGGGGGTGCGGGGGAGGGAGGGAGGGGATGCGGAGGGGCTGCTGAAATCGCCCACCACCGCACTCAGTCTCATTTTGGGAAAATTCCACCCATCGTGTCAAAGCAAATCCATTAATTTTTCTTTCCTTGTAGGAGATGATGGATTGAGATTCAGATATTAGTCTAAATTATTTCCCTCCCACAGTGAACTGCACAGTCCCAAGATTAACTCAGGAACCTCTCCCTAGCTCTGTAACCCCTCTGATATCTCTGCTCTGTCCTCCTCCAATTCTAGTATCTTCTCTATCCCTGATTTTCATCATCCTTCAGCCACCAAAGCCCTGAGCTATGGAATCCCCTGCTCAACCTCTTAGCCTCTCTACCTTTCTCCTCCTGGAAGACACTCCTTGAAACCTGCCTCTTCAACAAAGTTTGTGATCACCTGGCCTAAAAGCTCCTTATGAGTCTCAAATGCAAGTTTCATTCGATAACACCCTCGTTAAGCACCCTGGGACGCTTTACCGCCTTAAAGGCGTTATCTAAATGCAAGTTGTTGCTGCTGAGATTGGCGGCCTATGTGTTATGTAGCACGTGTGTGAACAATGGCTACACAGTCACTTGAAGCCTCTCCAAGTTATTGGGGATCTTCAGCAACGGTACATTAATGTATGTCAGGCTAGTGGATCTGAAATGGGGGGAGTCAGTTCAAATGTCTCTCCTGTCGGAGGGAAAAAGTAAAAGATCTATTTCACAATTAACATATCTGCATATTCATGAGTGTACAAAAAGTACTCATTTTACAGTAGATATGAAGATGATCTAAGACAGATTGAGGAAAATGGATGTTTGGGGCATGAAAATGTGTTTAATGGAAGAGCTGGCTGTTGAAAATCAGTCTGTACGACAAAAAAATTACTAATGTGCTGCCTCAGAGTCTCAGCGACTATTTGCATCAGTTCTTACAGTTTCTGCTTTGTGCTTTTCTTATTTAAATTGCTGTGAATGATTACAAGCACTGTGAGAGAAGTCCAAAGTACAGAGTGCAAAAAGCTCGATAGCACTATTACGTGCAGCACTTGGCATGAAAATGACTGTAACTGTCTGTTTGAACGCAATGATTTTATTTGGAGTCTGTGTCAGTGATGTAGAGAAAGAAAAGAGCTTGCATTTATATAGTGATTTTCACTACCTCAGGATGTTTCAAGCTGATTTACAGTCAATGATGTCCTTTATGAAGTGCAGGTGCTGATATAATGTGGGAAATGTGACAACGAAATTCTGCACAGCAAGCTCCCACAAGAAGCAATGAAATAAATGAGCAGATAAACTGTGTCTAGCCTCTGGCCCTCCATTCACCACAGCATTTCTGCAGCTACTGAGCTGCTCAGCTACACCCTCATCTCCCCCTCCGATGCTCTCGCCCCCATTAAAACCATCTCGTTCTCTTTCACCTTAGGGCAGCTTTCATCTGTGGTCCCTTAACTCAAGTGGTGCAGACTTGGACAGCTATGGCAGACCACTGGTTTAACCATCCACCATCAGATCTGGCTGGCTCACATCCATCCCAATCGGGTCCCACTCTCATCTGCTAGAATGGCTCACGATTCCAGGATTATCCTGAAGTGCAAAGAGAGCCCCTGGCTTCTTTCCTCTCCAGCAAACTGTCCCCTTAAACCGCTCACCCCTGTCTCCTCCACCCTCACCTCCAACAATAGTTTTGATGAGATCAAGGATTTCTTTATCATCAAGATTGACTTCATCCGATCAGCTGCCTCTGGCACCTCCCTCCACTAACCCACAGGGCTAAACTTCCTCAAACGTTCCCCTCTGTCCTACTACTAAAATTGTATCTTTCTCTAGTTTCTCTCCTATGTCTTCTATCATGCCGTTACAGCAAGACTAATGGATGCCTGGGCTCTCAGCCAAGTATACATAATGAGACTTGGTTGAGAGCCCAGACATCCATTACTATTGTTGAAACAGCTGCACCCTAGAGAAAACATTGCTTGATTGACAGCTCTTGCTCCCTGTTCTCTGCAGTCAATTTCACAATACATATGAACATACAATGGCCGGAGTAGACCATTCGGCCCCTCGAGCCTGTTCTGCCATTCAATAAAATCATGGCTGATCTCACTGTGGCCTCAACTCTACTTTCCTTCCTACCCATTATACCCTTTAACTCCCTTGTCAATCTAGAATCTATTTAACCCAGCCTTAAAAATGTTCAATGATCCTGCCTCCACTACTCTCTCGGGAGGGGAACTCCAGAAAGACACGACCCTCTAAGGGAAAACATTTCTCCTCATCTTCTTAAATGGGGGACCCCCTATTTTTAAACTGTGTGCCCTAGTTCTAGTTTTTCCCAGAAGGGGAAACGTCCTTTCAGCATCTACCCTGTCAGGTCCCCTCAGGATTTTATGGACAGGATTTTCCGGTCGTTGGGCGGGCGCGATGGGCGGACCCGGGAGCAGCGCCAGCGATCGCCCCCCACCCCCCACGGCCAGCCAGCGTGAAAGGTGCTCAGCGCTGCTGGGGTGGGGGCAGGAGGAGGGCAAGTGCTGAGGTCTGCACATGCGCGGGGGAGTGTGCGCTGAAAGCTCCCTGAGGGCACTGAGCTGCCGCAGGGAGCTGGAGAATTGTACACACAAAAATAAAGATTTCAGAAATGGTAGAAACATGTGACTCAGTCACACGAAAAGGGACGTGTTAAAAATGATGTCTAAAATTTTTAAAATTTCTTTAAAATTACTGTTGGAAACCTCATCCCGCCTGTGGATGAGGGGTCCTAAAAAATGCAAAGGCTGCCTGGCCAATTCTATTTGCCTGCTAACCGTAACGGGCAGGGAAAAATAGGTGGAACTTAATTGATTAAGGGCCTTAGTAGGCCTCTTAATTGTCGGCGGGCATGCTGCCGACTCTCGCGCGTGCCCGCTGACCAAAATGTGGCGTGAGTGTGCGATGACGTCAGGACGCTTGCCCGATGTCATCGCGCGCTACTTTACGCCCGACTGGGTCAGGCGTACACCCGCCTGCAGGACGTAAAGTTCTGCCCTGTATGTTTCAATAAGGTCGCCTCTCATTCTTCTAAACTCCAGTGGATACAAGCCCAAAAAGGTTTATTTATACAAGGTTAAGTGGTTTAAGGGTTTGTGGTTTCTGTTACTGATACATTAAAGTGTCTGGATGATTGACACTTTTATTGCTTTGTACTGAAATGACTTTTTTTTAACATTGTGGAAAGCAATGAATGAATGACTGACTTTTTCAAAGCTTTTTTTTTCACACACCCAATTGTCATTATAGGGTTCATTGGTTCTAGACATTTTATAATGGGTCAATGGGCATGAAAGTGCTATAGCTTGGTATGGGGACATGAGGGGCCATGGGGAGTGGATGGGGGGGCCTTACTTTGGCATGGGGGCATGAGGAGCCATGGGTGTGGTGGGGTGTCATAGCCTGGCATGGGGGCACGGGGTAGCATGGATGAGGCATTGGAGAGGGTGGGGTGGGCCGAACTGGGAATTTTCCTGACTCCTGCTCCCCACCTCTCGCATGAAGATTCAGGCCAATATCTCGTTATGTGGCTCAGTGTCATAGTTTGCTGCTGTGAAGCATCTTGAGATCTTTTATTATTTTAAAGGCGCTAAATAAATACCGTTGTTGTTATTCTTTTGGTTGTGGGCAAATACTTGTCCAGGACACCAGGGAGAATGCCCCTGCTCTTTTTTGAAAAATGATCATGTGGAGCAAGAGAGACTCATTGAACAGTCAATAGAACAAATTTTACAACAACCATGAAATCCCAGTTAACAACTTGTCCATCTTTTGGATGAGACATTAAACTGAGGCCCCATCTGGCCTCTCAAGTGGATGTAAGGGACCCAAGGCACTACTGGAAGAACAAAGGAGTTCTCCCTAGTGTCCTGGCCAATATTTAACCCCAAACCCACAACACAAAAACTGATCGTCTATTCATTATCACATTCCAGTAGTGGGAGTTTGCAGTGCACAATTTGCTGGCAGGATTTCCGACACTACAACAGAGACGACATGTAACCTTCAATGGTGGTGAAGCATGTTGGGATATGCTGAGGTCAGCAAAGGTGTTACATAAATGTCAATTTTTCAAGCCTTTTAGACAAATGTCAACCAAATAAGAGAACATCATAAGACCTTGGAAATGAGATAAATCACATTCTCTTTACACACTCACTGATAGTGTACACGTTAATCAATCACATCCTCCTTACACACTCACTGTCAGTGCATAGGTTAATGAATTACATCCTCCTTACACACTCACTGTCAGTTTACAGTTTAATGAATCACATGTTCCTTACACACTAACTTTTAGTGTTCAGATCAATTAATCACATTCTCCTTACACACTCACTGTTAGTGTAAATATTAATGAATACCATTCTCCTTACACACTCACTGCCAGTGTACAGATTAATCAATCAAATTCTCCGAACCACTCACTGTTAGTGTACAGATTAATGAATCACATTCTCTTTACACACTCAATGTTAATGTCAAATTAATTAATCACATTCTCCTTCCTCACTCGCTGTTAGCATACAGATTAATGAATCACCTTACACGCTAACTGTTGGTGTACAGATTAATGAATGACATTCGCCTTACACACTCACTGTTAGTGTACAGATTAATGAATCACATTCGCCTTACACGCTAACTGTTGGTGTACAGATTAATGAATGACATTCGCCTTACATACTCACTGTTAGTGTACAGATTAATGAATCACATTCGCCTTACACACTCACTGTTAGTGTACAGATTAATTAATTACATTCGCCTTACACACTCACTGTTAGTGTACAGATTGATGAATCAGATTCTCCGCACACACTCACTGCCATGGTACAGATTAATGATTCACATTCGCCTTACACACTCACTGTTAGTGTACAGATTAATGATTCACATTCGCCTTACACACTCACTGTTAGTGTACAGATTAATGAATCGCATTCTCCTTACACACTCACTGTTAGTGTATAGATTAATGAATGACATTCTCCTTACACACTCACTATTAGTGTACAGATTAATGAATCACATTCTCCTTACACACTCGCAGCCAGTGTACAGATTAATCAATCAAATTCTCCTTAAACACTCAGTGTTAGTATACAGATCCATGAATCACATTCTCCTTACAGATTCACTGTTAATGTCAGATCCATGAATCACATTCTCCTTACAGATTCACATTTAGTGTACAGATTAATGAATCACATTCTCCTTACATACTCACTGTTAGTGATAGATTAATGAATCAGATTCCTGTCACACGCTCACTCTTAGTAAACCGATCAATGAATCACATTCTCCTTACACACTCACTGTTAATGTCAGATTAATGAACCACATTCTCCTTACACAGTCACTGTTAGTGTACAGATTAATGAATCGCATAATCCTTACACAATCAATTTTAGTATAAAGGTTAATTAATCACATTCTCCTTACACACCCACTGCCAGTGTACAGATTAATGAATTACATTCTCCCTATACACTCACTCTTAGTCTACAGGTTAATGAATCGCATTCCACTTACACACTCATTGTTAGTGTATAGATTAATGAATCACATTCTCCTTACACACTCACTGCGAGTGTACAGGTTAATGAATCAAATTCTGCTTACACACAAACTGTTAGTATACAGATTAATGAATCACATTATCCTTCCACATTCACTGTTAGTGTACAGATTAATGAATCAGATTCTCTGCACACACACTGCCAGTGTACAGATTAATAAATCAGGTTCTCCTTACACACTCACTGTTAGTGTACAGATTAATGAATCACATTCTCCACACACACTCACTGCCATGGTAGATTAATAATTCATATCTTCCTTAAACACTCACATTTAGAGTTCAGATCAATTAAGAGCATTTTCTTTTCACACTAACTGTTAGTGTACATATTAATGAATCATATTCTCCTAACACACTCACTGTTAGTGTACAGATTAATGAATCACATTCTCCTTTCACACTAACTGTTAGTGTAAATATTAATGAATCACATTCCCCTTACACAGTAACTGTTAGTGTTCAGATTAATGAATCATATTCTCTTTTCACACTAATTGTTAGTGTAAATATTAATGAATCACATTCCCCTTACACAGTAACTGTTAGCATACATCTTAATGAATCATATTCTCCTGACACACTAACTGTTAGTGTACAGATTAATGAATCACATTCTCTTTTCACATTAACTGTTAGTGTAAATATTAATGAATCACATTCCCCTTACACAGTAACTGTTAGCATACATCTTAATGAATCACATTCTCCTTGCACACTCACTGCCACGGTACCGATGAATGATTCACATCCTCCTTAAACACTCATTTTTAGAGTTCAGATCAATTAAGAGCATTCTCCTTTCACACCAGCTCTCAGTGTAAATATTAATTAATCATATTCTCCTTACACACTAACAGTTAGTGTGCAGATCAATGAATCACATTCTCCTTACAGATTCACTGTTAATGAATCAGATTCTCCTTACACACTCACTGATAGTGATAGATTAATGAATCAGATTCCCGTCACACGCTCACTCTTAATAAACCAATCAATGAATCACATTCTCCTTACACAGTTACTGTTAATGTCAGATTAATGAACCACATTCTCCTTACACAGTCACTGTTAGTGTACAGATTAATGAATCACATTCTCCTTGCACACTCACTGCCAGTGTCAGAGTAATGAATCACATTCTCCTAGCAGACTCACTGTTAGTGTACCAGATTAATAAATCAGATTCTCCTTTCACACTAACTGTTAGTGTACAAATTAATGAACCACATTTTCCTTACACACTTACTGCCAGTGTGCAGATCAATGAACCACATTCTTTTTACACAATCAATGCCAGTGTGCAGATTAATGAGTCACATTCTCCTTGCACACTCACTGTTAGTGTACAGATTAATGAATCAGATTTTCCTCACATAATCACTGCCATGGTACAGATTAATGATTCACATCCTCCTTAAACAATCAGTTTTAGTGTTCAGATCAATTAAGAGCATTTTCCTTTCACATTAGCTGTTAGTGTAAATATTAATGAATCATATTCTGCTTACACACTAACTGTTGGTGTACAGATTAATGAATCATATTCTCCTTACACATTCAGTGTTAGTGTCAGATTAATGAATCACATTCTCCTTACACGTTCACTGTTAGTTTACAGATTAATGAATCACATTCTCCTTACACACTTACTGTCAGTGTGCAGATTAATGAATCACATTCTACTTACACACTCGCTGTTAGTGTCAGATTAATGAATCACATTCTCCTTACACGCTCAATGTGAGTGTCAGATTAATGAATCACATTCTCCTTACACACTCACTGCCAGTGTACATACTAATGAACCACACTCTCCTTACAAACTCACTGTCAGTGTGCAGATTAATGAATCACATTATAATTACACACTCATTGTGATTGTCATCTTAATGAATCCAATTCTCCTTACACACTCACTGCCAGTGTTAGACTGTTGAATTACATTCTCCTTACACACTCACTGCCAGTATACACATTAATGAACCACACTCTCCTTACACACTCACTGTCACAGTACAAATTAACAAATCACATTCTCCTTACACGCTCACTGTCACAGTACAAATTAACGAATCACATTCTCCTTACACACTTACTGTCAGTGTGCAGATTAATGAATCACATTCTACTTACACACTCACTGTTAGTGTCAGATTAATGAATCACATTCTCCTTACACGCTCAATGTGAGTGTCAGATTAATGAATCACATTCTCCTTACACACTCACTGCCAGTGTACATACTAATGAACCACACTCTCCTTACAAACTCACTGTCAGTGTGCAGATTAATGAATCACATTATAATTACACACTCATTGTGATTGTCAGCTTAATGAATCCAATTCTCCTTACACACTCACTGCCAGTGTTAGACTGTTGAATTACATTCTCCTTACACACTCACTGCCAGTATACACATTAATGAACCACATTCTCCTTACACACTCACTGTCAGTGTACAGATTAATGAATCACATTCTCCTTACACGCTCACTCTCACAGTACAAATTAACGAATCACATTCTCCTTACACACTCACTGTTAGTGTACAGATTAATGAATCACATTCTCCTCACACACACTCTCAGTGTCAGATTAATGAATCTAATTCTCCTTACACACTCACTGAGTGTCAGATTAATGAATCCAACTCTCCTTAAACACTCACTGCAAGTGTACTGATTAATGAATCATATTCTCCTTACACGGCTCACTGTTAGTGTACAGAATAATGAATCACATTCTCCTGCACACTCACTGTCAGTGTACAGATTAATGAATGACATTTTCCTGATGCACCCACTGCCACTGTCCAGATTAATGGATTACATTCTCCTGTGTGTGTGTGTGTGCGTGTGTGTGAGATTCATTAATCTGTACACTAACAGTGAGCATTTAAGGACAATGTGTGTGTGTGTGTGTATGTGCGTGTGTGTGTGTCTGTGTGCGTGTGTGTGTCTTTGTGTGTGTCTGTGTATGTGTGTGTGTCTGTGTGTCTGTGTCTGTGTGGTGTGTGTATGTGCCTGTGTGTGTGTGTGTGTTTGTGTGTGTGTGATGCGTGTGCATGTGTGTGTATGTGTGTGTGATGTGTGTGCACGCGCGCGTGTGTGATGTGTGCATGTGGATGTGATGTGTGCACATTTTGTGATGTGTGGTGTGTGTGTTGTGTGTGTGATGTGTGGTGTGTGTGTTGTGTGTGTGATGTGTTTGTGTGTGTGTGTGTGTGTGTGATATGTGTGTGTGTATGTAATGTGTGCACGTATGTGTGATGTGCATGTGTGTGATGAGTGTGTGCGCATGTGTGTTTGTGATATGTGCATGTGTGTGTGATGTGTCTGTGTGTGATATGTGTGTGTGTGAATAATGTGTGTGTGTGTGATGTGTGCGCTTTGTGATGTGTGGTGTGTGTGATGTGTGGTGTGTGTGATGTGTGTGTGTGATGTGTGCGTATGTGTGTCTGTGTGTGTGCATGTGTGTGTATGTGCGTATGTGTGTGCGTATGTGTGTCTGTGCGTGTGTGTGCGTAAGTGTGTGTGTGTGTGTGTGCGTAAGTGTGTGTGTGCGTGTGTGTGTGTATATGTGTGTGTGTGTACATATGCTTGTGTGCATGTGCATATGTGTGTGTGTGTATGTGTGTGGTGTGTACATGTGTGTGTGCGTATATGTGTGTGTGCATATGCATATGTGTGTGTATATGTGTGCGTGCGTGTGTGTATGTGTGCCTATGTGTGTGTGCGTATGTGTGTGTCTGTGCGTATGCGTGTGTGTGTGCGTGTCTGTGTATGTGTGTGTGTATGCGTATGTGTGTGTGTATGCGTGTGTGTGTGTGCGTATGTGTGTGTGCGTATGTGTATCTGTGTGTGCGTGTGCATATGTGTGTGTGTGCGTATGTGTGTGTGTGCGTGTGTGTGTGCGTGTGTGTGTCTGCATTTGTGTGTGTGTGTGTGTGATGAGTCTGTGTGTGTGTTTGATGTGTGTGTATGTGCGTGCGTGTGTGTGCGTATGTGTGTGAGTGTGTGTGTGTGTGTATGTGTATGCGTATGTGTGCGTGTGTGTGCGTATGTGTGTGTGTGTGCATATGTGTGTGTGTGCGTATGTGTGCGTATGTGTGCGTGCATATGTGTGTGTGTGTGTGTGTATGCGTATGTGTGCGTGTGTGTGTGCGTATGTGTGTGTGTGCATATGTGTGTGTGTGTGCGTATGTGTGTGTGTGTGCATATGTGTTTGTGTGTGCGTATGTGTGTGTGTGTGCGTATGTGTGTGTGTGTGTGCGTATGTGTGCGTATGTGTGTGTGCGTATGTGTGTGTGTGTGTGCGTATGTGTGCGTATGTGTGTGTGCGTATGTGTGTGTGTGTGTGTGTGTATAGGTGTGTGTGTGTGCGTATGTGTGCGTATGTGTGTGTGCGTATGTGTGTGTGTGTGTGTGTATAGGTGTGTGTGTGTGCGTATGTGTGTGTGTGTGTGTGTGTGTGTGTGATGGCTCAACGGGTTGGACTCTGACCTGATCAGAAGGTTATAAGTTGAAATCTCGCTCCAGGGACAGAGTTTTACGTCCTGCGGGTGGGTTTGCACCCGACCCAATTGGATGTAAAATAGTGCGCGATGTCTTCGGGTGACCCTCCTGGTGACATTGTGTGGGTGCAAGCGGGAGCCTGAGGCAAGCCCACCATTAATTAACAGGCCACTTAAGGCCATTAAAAAGCCAACTGATGCCAATTTTTCGTTGTCTGTGTGAGTTCACACTCGTCACACGAGCAAAGTGGGCGGCCAGCCGATATTTTCAAAAATCTCATCCACGGGCGGGATAGAAAGGATCAGCAGCATTGCCAGTGTGCGTAGTGAGGAGTTTGGGAGATAGTTTGCTCCTGGTTGCTTATTAGTAATTGGCAGCTTCACCTCTGTTCGGGACTTATTGTTAGCATTTCCAGGCTTCATTTCAGGGCTCATTGGTGTCTCCAAAGCCACTGGAGAATTCAGACCGTGTGGACCCTTCCAAGTATCAGACAGCCTTCCCTTACCCTGGGTAATGGGGATTGTGGTCTCCGCTGGTGGCACCTCCTCTGAGGAGGAAGAGAGGGGCAGAAGGGAGAGGAGGCCAGGCCTGCAGCTTCCAGGGGAGGGACCTGTGGGAGGAGAGGCGCAGGCACAAGGGGCGCAGGGCCAGCAGGTAGTCCAAGGCAGAAGGGGCTGCAGAAGATGCCACTATCCTGCTGCCAGGGTTTACATGCGGCGATGCAGCTACCCCAATATATCCGAGGTGCAATGCCGATGGAAGCCCCGTCTCTCAAGGGAGACAGTGACCTCCATTTGTCAGATGATTGGGCCTGAGACCAGCTCCTGTGTGTGGGGACACCCCATGCCAGTGACTCTGAAGGTCGCAGTGACCCTCAACTTCAATCCCTCTGGCTCATTCCAGGGCTCAGTGGGAGATCTGTGTGGAGTCTCCCAATCAGCTGTCCACAGTTGTGTCAAGCTGGTGACAGAAGCTCTGTTCAGGCAGATACTGACCTTTATTCATTTCCGTATGGATGAGGCCAACCAGACAGAGCGAGCCAGAGGCTTCGCAGCGATTGCTGGCTTCCCCCGTGTCCAGGGTGCTATAGACTGCACACATGTGGCCATCAAGGTGCCAGCAGGTGAGCCCAGTGCCTTTGTAAACAGGAAGGGCTTCCACTCCATGAACGTGCAGATAGTGTGTGATCACAGGATGCTGATTCTACAAGTCTGTGCAAGGTACCCAGGCAGCTCCCACAACGCCTACATCCTCAGACACTCCCGGGATCCGGGGCTCTTCAGTGCTCCAGCCCGACTGGATGGATGGCTGCTGGGTGACAAGGGCAAGACCAAGGGCTGAAAAAGTGGCTCCTGACGCCTCTCCACCATCCAAGAACAGAGGCTGGGCAGTGTTACAACAGGAGCCATGACTCCACAAGGGCAGTGATAGAGAGAACCATAGGTCTTTTCAAGATGCGCTTCCGGTGTCTGGACCATTCGGGGGGTGCACTACAATACCCCCCAGAGTGGGTGTCACTGATAGTGGTTGCATGCTGTGCTCTCCACAATCTGGCACTGGCAAGGGGGGACCCACTGGAGGAAGAGGGTCTTGAGGCAGCTCCACAGGCCGCAGGGGATGAATCCAGTAGTGAGTAGAAGAGGAGCCTGGTGAGGAGAACGCTGGGGGTGTGGAGGCACCTCCAGGGAGGCAGTGACACCAGTGATGTCTTGATTCGATGCTCCTTCAGCTAGGCTGTCAAAGATCTACTTCCACCTCATGTCAGGGCTGTCGCCTCCATCCCGGCTGTCTGAAATGACCCTTTCATTTGAACCCAAAGTCCACCCAGTACCTGTGTAATAAAGTTCAGAGCCGCTCAAGTCCAGCATTACATACTGGTGTACCCTGCACCAAAAAAATTAAAAGGTGAAGCATACTCAGGCCATTACGACAAAAACAAAATTTATCTCATTTTCACAATCCAAAAAATTAACATCACCTTCTCTGGCATTCATTCTCAGACCAGTAAAGATAAACCAAACATAAATGAACAGAAAATCATCTGTGATGTGTCCCTCTTGTGCTCATGATGCCTTAAATTTACATTTGTGAATGCCCCCCCATCACTGGCAGCAGCATTGGAGACAGCCTGCTCACTCTGCTGTCTTGTTGGCCTTGATGACCTTGACAGTTGTCCTCTGGTCAGTGAAGCCTGTGCTGGCCCCGCCTGGGAGGGAGCAGCCAGTGGCATGGCTGGCATCTCCCCAGTCATCGCAGCCTCATCAGATGCCACGGTCACTGGCAGAGGGGTGGAGGAGCTGCTTCCATCATCCAGAGCGCCCTGAGAGGAGCCCGCAGAGATGACAGGCAGCTCGTGTGCCAACGTGAGTTCAATCTGGACCTCCCTGCTCACCATTGATGGACGGGCACCTAGCTGGGACACTGGGTGCATCATCCATCTCCCACACTGACACTGACCACCTGAGGTCATTGCCTGTGTGCAGGATTACAGGTCCGAGTGCAACACCAGGAGCCCCTGATTGTGTCCCTGGAGCTGCCTCTCCATGAGAGTCACCACCCTCTCAATGGGGATGGCAGGGCGCTCGGCCATGAGGGTCAACGTAGTGCTCACACTTCACATGGACTCCTCCACAACAGAGAGCATAGCCAGAATATTGCGCTCATCGGGGGCGCTCAGTGGGGGTGAGCGAGAGCGGTCAGGAAGTCGATTGACACCCGTGACTGGGCCGCAGCCGCGATTTCACCGCTGGCGGGTCAATTAAGGCCAATCAAGGCCCGCCCGGTGTGAAACACGTGCTGCTGCGCTGCCTGTGTGGGGTGACGGTGAGGAGGAGGGAGAGTGGGGAACTTTGCACATGCACAAGGACGTGCACAGGAGTATCTCCCTGAGGCACAGAGCTACCTCAGGGAGATGAAGATTTAAAAATTAAAAATAAAGAATTTTAGAGGGTAAAATAACATGTCCCCTCATCTGACTCTGTCACATGAGCAGGGTCATGTTGGAAATGAAAAAAGAAACAGAAATACCTGGAAAAACTCAGCAGGTCTGGCTGCATTGGCGGAGAGGAACACAGTTAACGTTTCGAGTCCTCATGACCCTTCAACAGAACTTGTTAGAAATGAGCTTGAAATTTTTTTTTTAATGACGGATCGAAACTTCATCCCGGCCGTGGATGAGGTTTCACAAAAAGTACAAAGGCCGCTTGGCCTTTTCACCTCCCCGCCAACCATCAGTTTGGACAGGCAGCGAAAAATCTAATTCAATTAGATTTTTAATGGCCTTAATGGGCCTGTTCATTTTCGGCGGGCATGCTGCCAACTCCCACACACGCTTGCTGACCAAAATATCGCACTAATGCGCATTTTAGGCTTGTTCAGCTCGGGCCTGCAATATTCTGGCCCATAGCACACAGACCCTCATGGATCTCCACCAGATCTTCCCGCACATCCCACTGGACATCCAGCATCTGCCGCCTAATGGACAACTCCAGAGACTCATCATCTGCCTTTGACTGAACATCGTCCTGGTCTCCAGCAATCCTCTGACTGCCGGCGTCCTGGGCACTCTCTGTCTCCGCTTGCACCTCAAGCGAGTGTGAAGTGCCCTCACCATTGTGCACTGACATTCTAGCCGCCAATTTAATGCCCACCGAGGTGCTGGTGTCTGCGCTGGTGCCTGGTTCAGAGAGCGGGTGAGATGCAGGTGCAGGTGAAGCCCAGTGGCCCCCCAGCATCAGGGGTGGCCCTTCGGGGTTCAGAGAATGAGTACGTGCTGGTGAATCTGAAAGGGAGAAGAAGGACATGACATTAGTTAAAGTCATCACACTGTCACTGTGCATGCCAGGCACCCTGGTGAGACAATGGAGATCAGCATCATGGAGCCATCGTCTTTCAATGATCAATGGGGACTCCAGGTTTGAGGCTCCCATCAATGAAGAGACTACTCTAGAAAGGTTGCACAATCTGAAACTCTCACCTCTGTGCGTTGTGTTCTTACCTTCGTCTGACACCCTCGCCTCTCCACACCCGGTTGTATGGGGTACATGCCAGCTCTCCAGCTCCGGGGGGGTCCTGCTCGAACCTGGTCAGCAGCAGCAGGTTGGGCAGGTCTCCCCCTGTCCGTGACCTCTCCAATTGGTTATGGCTCATCTTCTCCTGAAAGGACAGAGGAGCATTGATCAGTCCCCTCTCTACCTGCAGCACCATTGCAGCCTGGCCAACTCCAGCTGAGGAACACCTCCCAGGGCACATCCGAGTCGTGGCCCTCGAGGCGCAAGGCACTCAGTCCAAGCAGCCAGGGCTCACCCCCTTGGCCAGCTCCGGCATCATCGACAGCTGGCACTCAGACTCTAACAGCCCTGAGCTCCACGGAGGGACAGCCAGACCTTAACACTTCAACACACTGACCCATGCCAACACTGTACTCACCTTTCCTGAACACACTCTTCCAGCACTGCACCCATGTGCGCCACACCACGTCATGGCTGCTCACCAGCATTGCCACCTCCTCCCATGCCCACTTGGTGAGGTGTGGTGGCCTCCTCCCCCCATTTCTGGGGACAAGCAAGTCCCTCTTGGCAGCCACCTCCTCCAGGAGGACAGTGAGGCACTCATCAGCGAGGCGGGGGGCTGTGTGCCCACCCAACCTGCCCTCCCGCCGGTTGTTAGACCAGCCTCCGGGTCGCCATTGGACCTGGTGGCTGACAGGTACCTGCCCCTGCTCGGCCCTTCCCAGCCAGTGACGAGCCCCGTTTCACGCTGGGTGGGCCTTCATTGGCTGGCCAGCATGACATCATGGTCAGGGGCCAATTGCAGGCGTTCGCCCAAGACCTCAAAATCCTGCCGCACAGCACAATGTTTAGACTGACTGATACTCCCAGTGCAGTATTGAGGGTGCACAGCACTGTTGGATGTGCCATCTTTCAGCTGAAGGCTGGGATCATCCCAGATTTGCACTAAGTGCAGTAGCGGGCAGGTAAAACAACGGTTTTCACACCATATCGTCCCAAACCCCACCACGTTATTTATGCATTCCCGGCAAACACGCAGTGTCAATGGTGGATAGGCTCTCATTCACCCACCTGCCATCACCTTATCGCTTCATCATGCCTGGAGCCATATTTACAGACCAGCTGCGTGCACATCTCAGAGCTTCCAGACTGCAACTGCTGCAGGGAAGATGTCCACGAAAGGCAAAAAGACAGCAGCCCCCAGGTTTAGCAACACATCAGTAGAACACCTTTTGGATGCCATGGAGGCCCACCACGATGTCCTCTACCCCCGCTCTGGCCGCAGCATGGGCAGCGGCATCACCAACCAGGCTTGGGAGGTGGTCAGTGCCAATGACCTACAAAAGAGGACAGGCACCCAGTGCCACTACAGGATGAATGGTCTCATCCATTGCGCCAGGGTAAGTCACTCTTCTCATCCCTCTCAACTCACACACTCACAAACCCATCACACACCAACAGGGATCTCACACCTCAAGGGACAAGACCACTAACTCTCACACACGCCCTTACATCTCCTTCAGGCTCATGTCCTCCTGAGCTCACATCCTCATCCCGTCCATGGCTCCGCTCACCACACAAACATTCCACGCAGTGCCATGTGTCCTGCTCACACTCTCTCCATCTGTTTTCATGCAGGAGAAGCCTGCACACATCAGCAGGGAGAGCTCCCAGAGTGGGGGTGGGGTGGCCTTTGGGTATGTCCAGGTGAACGTGCACATTCCCGTCCTTCCCGAAAATCCCACCCCCATGCACATTCACCTCCTCCCTCCCACCCCCAGGGTCCGTGTCTGTCTCTGGGTCTCCACCAACCACCCTCGCCATCCCTTCTATCACTACCTTCAAACCCTCACCCTCCCACTCTGCCCTCAGCGATTCTCACCCTTCCTCCATACCACACTCACCCTCAGTTCGCTCCCCAGGAGGCAGACATGGACCCATCTGACCACTCCCGTGATTGTTCATTTGCACATCCCCCTCTCTGCACCCCTTCCTCCCCCTGAACACCCTCCCCTCTCCGCACCCCTTCCCCCCCCGAACACCCTCCCCTCTCCGCACCCCTTCCTCCCCCCGAACACCCTCCCCACTCCGCACCCCTTCCTCCCCCTGAACACCCTCCCCCTCTCCACACCCCTTCCTCCCCCCGAACACCCTCCCCACTCCGCACCCCTTCCTCCCCCTGAACACCCTCCCCCTCTCCACACCCCTTCCTCTCCCTGAACACCCTCCCCTCTCCACACCCCTTCCTCTCCCTGAACACCCTCCCCTCTCCGCACCCCTTCCACCCCCTGAACACCCTCCCCTCTCCGCACCCCTTCCCCCCCGAACACCCTCCCCTCTCCGCACCCCTTCCTCCCCCTGAACACCCTCCCCTCTCCGCACCCCTTCCTCCCACCGAACACCCTCCCCTCTCCGCACCCCTTCCTCCCCCTGAACACCCTCCCCTCTCCGCACCCCTTCCTCCCCCTGAACACCCTCCCCTCTCCGCACCCCTTCCTCCCCCTGAACACCCTCCCCTCTCCGCACCCCTTCCTCCCCCTGAACACCCTCCCCTCTCCGCACCCCTTCCTCCCCCTGAACACCCTCCCCTCTCCGCACCCCTTCCTCCCCCTGAACACCCTCCCCTCTCCGCACCCCTTCCTCCCCCTGAACACCCTCCCCTCTCCGCACCCCTTCCTCCTCCTGAACACCCTCCCCTCTCCGCACCCCTTCCTCCCCCTGAACACCCTCCCCTCTCCGCACCCCTTCCTCCTCCTGAACACCATCCCCTCTCCACACCCCTTCCTCCCCCTGAACACCCTCCCCTCTCCGCACCCCTTCCTCCCCCTGAACACCCTCCCCTCTCCGCACCCCTTCCTCCCCCTGAACACCCTCCCCTCTCCACACCCCTTCCTCCCCCTGAACACCCTCCCCTCTCCACACCCCTTCCTCCTCCTGAACACCATCCCCTCTCCGCACCCCTTCCTCCCCCTGAACACCCTCCCCTCTCCGCACCCCTTCCTCCCCCTGAACACCCTCCCCTCTCCGCACCCCTTCCTCCCCCTGAACACCCTCCCCTCTCCACACCCCTTCCTCCCCCTGAACACCCTCCCCTCTCCACACCCCTTCCTCCCCCTGAACACCCTCCCCTCTCCACACCCCTTCCTCCCCCTGTACACCGTCCCTTCTCCGTACCCCTTCCTCCCCCTGAGCACTCTCCCCTCTCCGCACACCTTCCCTTGCACCTTCCACCCCTCCCCCACCTTACACCTATCTCCCCAGTTGCTGTCTTCTCCCCAATCACCCCTCGTCCCCCATGCTCCTCCTCCCCCAGCCTCCCCCCATCCTGACACCTTCACTTCCCTCCCTTCCAACCTCACCCCTTCCCAACTTTCCACCATCCTGACACCTCCATTGCCTCCCCCCAACTTTCCCCCATCCTGACACCTCCAATGCCTCCCCCCAACGTCCCGCCCATCCTGACACCTTCAATCCCCCCCTCCAACCTCCCCCATTGACACCTCTGCCTCTCCCAGCCGGTCCGCCCCCTCAACCATCACCAACTGTCCAGCTTCCGTGAGCTGCTTCACAGCAGAGCCGTGTTCATGAGAATCCGCCCGGAATGCCATGGACATTCCTCCAGTGTGCCGTTGCTGTCGGGCTCCAGCATCTTCTGCTCCTCGGATGTCCGCGACGTGAGCGAGGCCCTGGTGGGTAAGTCCCGACTTCTGTACATCACACTTGTCCAGACGTGTTCAACACCGGCATGTTTTCCCGTGATGTGGGCGGACGATCCAGCAGTGGAGGGGGTGATTCCGGCCTAATAATGATATGCTGATGTATTACAATGAGGTTCCCAATGTCCAATGGCAGAGAACACGGCCCGCTATCGGTGGGCTGAATGCCGTCGTGAAAGCAACCACGCCATATTTGCCCGCTCACACCACAGAACATGCCCAACGCCAGCAGGCACGGAAAATCCCAACCAAGATGTCGAACTGTGAGGTAGATGTAAAAGATTCCATAGCACTCTATTATAGAAGAGCAGGGGAGTACGCACAAATTTTTGTAGCGTCCAATCCGAGTGTTTACGTGGCTCGTCCACGTTGTGTCTTAACTCCAGGAAACCACAGCCAAGGGCAGTGAGGAAACCGCAGCCGAGGGCAGTGACTCAGGTGGGAGCGGAGCTCTGGTAAATTGGTCTTGATTTTCAGTATGAAGCAAACATAAATTTAGGCAAGCGTGGAAGTTCGTCACCTAGGTATTGATGAAACTGGGAAGCCGACGACATGTCCCGGACAATATTCATCCCTTATGCAATTTCACCAACAACAGGTTATCTAGTTATCAATTCATTGTTATTCATGGGACCTTGATTTCTGCAAATTGATTGCCCTGATTTATCTATTGCATACGTGAGAAAACTTCAAACATTACTTCATGTGCTGAAAAGCACTTTGGGACTTCCTGAGGATATGAAAGGTGCTATATAAATGCAAGTTCTTTTTAATAAACCTCTGACGTTCTTGACTTTCATGTAATTCTTTATAATCTTACGGTGTCATTGTGGATGCTTATCTCCCTGATTATGTTGTCAATTTTAACACAGTAAACATTAGCTCAGCTCCTGGGTCCCAGTCCTGTTGGAGATAAGGGGGTTGGGATGAATGATTTACAACCTCTGGTCACAGTAATGAACTGTTAGGTGGAGGGGCCAGTAAAAGGGTCCTATTGTGAGAATAGATGTTGACTGTGACTCCTGAGGGGCTCAATTTACCTCGCAAATACTTTTGTGAAGTAGCATCTAGCAAGAGGTGAATCAAATGACATCAGACGCTGTATTGGTTTTTCTTGAGAGCCTTCCTGCTATCCGGTTACTATAGTTACCGGATACTGCTCATGTCGTGGTGAGTGTGTCATTCATATTTACTGGGCTACCTGTCTCTGATCCCATCACATTACAGAAACAAGGACAAATGTGGCTTGTAATGATGCAACAAAGGTCAAGCTTTCTCTCTATAGCCTGTTGTTTTCTCAATTTTTGTTCACCTCATCTTGCTGTGCTAAAAATGGCCGTCCTGTTTCTGAAATTACAACAGTAGCTACGCTTGAAAAGTACCTCATTGTCTGGAAAGAGCTTTGCAATGGGTAGGCGCTACCGAAATGTCCCTTTTTCTTTATTGAGATATTTCCTTTTGGTACATATTAGTGCGGGACTTAAAGGGACAGGCACTGGGAAAAAAGTCTGCTGATACAAAAGCAGAAAGATTCTGACATATACATTGTTTGCAGATGAACACAGAATAGAGCCAGGTGAGCAGCTTATGGCTTGTGAAAGGGGACAGTTGGTGCTGTCAACCGGCACAAGGAGTTTAATGACCTCACCAAGGCAGGCAAGGTAAGAGGAGCCATCCCTACCTTCTAAGGCTGGTTCTATTGAACACATCAGCTATTGATATGCACCCATCCCTCACACAACTAAAAGATGGCTTTAAAGTTATGAAGGAATTCAGTAACTTTTTGCACAAAGAGACGTTTCCACTTGCAAAACGAGCGGTCATAAATATTAATCCAATTCAGGAGAATCTTACCCAGAGAGTGTTTAGAATGTGGAACTCATTGCAACACGGAATGGCTGAGGCAAATAGCATAAGGGGAAGTTAGATAAAGACATGAGGGAAAAGGGAGTGGAAGGTTATGCTGATTGGGTTAGAATGAAGTTGCTTGTGTGGAGCAGAAATGCCATCATAGTCCAATTGGTCTGCGTGGTAAGTGCAAATTCTATGGCCAGAATTTTGAGGTTGGCGGGTGCAGTTGGTGTGCCTAGGAGTAGCCGGGAAACAGCACGCCACCCACAATCGGCCCCCGACCGCGATTTCACGCTGGCAAGCCAATTAAGGCCCACTGAGCGTGAACGGCAGCTCCCCAATGGTCGGGAAGGGGTGGGTGGGGGTGGGGGTGGGGGAGGGGGCCTGTTGGCCACCAGGTCTAATGGTGACCCGGCGGCCTGTTTAAAACCGGCACAGTCAGGCCCTGAAAGGCTGCCAGCAATGAAAGCATCTTCGGTGTTGTCAGCAGGAGAGCAAAACTTATGGATACAAATGCGGCTGCAGATGCCAGGCAGGAGGGCAGGTCACGTGGGAACTCAGCCCCCCGGTTTTCGGATGAGTGCCTGGCTGTCCTTCTGGAGGAGGTGGCTGCTAGTAGGGACACCCCTGTCCCCAGGGATGGAAGGAGGAGGCCGCTGCACCTTACAAAATCTGCTTGGGAGGAGGTGGCAGTGCTGGTCAGCAGCCATGATGCGGTGCAGCGCACATGGGCCCAGTGCCGCAATGGATTTAATGACCTGCTGCGCTCACGAAGGGTGAGAATCATGTTGGCATGGGTCAGTGTGGAGAAGTGTTCAGGTCTGGCCATCCCCTCATGGAGCTCAGGGGTGTTAGAGTCTGAGTGCCAACCGTCAAAGATGCTGGAGCTGGCCAAGGGGGTGAGCCCTGGCTGCTTGGACTCAGTGCGTTGCAGCTCGAGGGCCACAACTCAGATGTGCCCTGGGAGGTGTTCCTCAGCTGGGGTTGGCCAGGCTGCAATGTCGCTGCAGGTAGAGAGTGGACTAATCAACGCTCCTCTGTCCTTTCAGGAGAAGACGAGCCATAACCAATTGGAAAGGTCATGGGCAAGTGGAGGCCTCCAAAAACCTCCTAATCCTAACCTGACTCTAACAGGATAGTCAACCGGCCATGGAGAGGAGGGGGTGTCAGACGAAGGTAAAAGAATGCAATGCACAGAGGTGAGAGTTTCGTATGGTGTAAACACTCTCATGCAGTCTCATCATTGATGGGAGCCTCAAAACTGGATTCCCCCATTGATCATTGAAAGATGATAGCACAATGATGCAGATCTCCACTGACCCGCCAGGGTGCCTGGCATGCACAGTGACAGTGTGATGACTTTAACTAATCACACATCATTGTTCTCCCTTAGGCTTGCCACCATGCACCCAATCGCAGGACCCCGAAGACCCACCCCTGACGCCAGAGGACTGCCAGGTTCCAGATGCACCTGCGTCACAGCTGTCTCTGAACCAGGCCCCATCACAGATACCACCACCTTGGTGGGTGTTAGATCTTCAGCTAGAATGTTGGTGCACAGCGGTGAGGGCATTTCACACTCACTTGAGGTGCAGGTGGAGGCAGAGAGTGCCCAGGGCGCCAGCAGTCGGAGGGCTGCTGGAGACTAGAACGATGCTGAGTCAAAGGCAGATGATGAACCTCTGGAGTTGTCCATTAGGCGACAGATGCTGGATGTCCAGCGGGATGTGCGGGAGGATCTGGCGGAGATCCATGAGGGTTTGCGTGCCATGGTCTCGGTTGTGGAGGAGTCCATATGGAGCATGAGCACTGCGTTGACCCTCATGGCCGAGTGCACTGCCTCCTCCATTGAGAGAGTGGCGACTCTCATGGAGAGGCAGATCCAGGGAGAGAATCAGGGGTTCCTAGGGTTGCGCTCGAACCTGCAAACCCTCACACAGACACTGAGCTCAGGTGGCCAGTGCCAGTGTGGGCGATGGGTGAGTCACCCAGTATCCCAGCTAGGTGCCGATCCATCCAGGCCAACAGGACAGCAGAGTCAGCAGGCTGTCTCCAATTCCGCTGCCAGTGAGGGGGGTGCACCAGGACATAGCACTGGCAAACGTAAGTTTCAGGCACCACAAGCACAAGAGGGACTGGTCGCGAGTGGTCTTCTGTTGTGCAATGTTTTGTTTATTTTAACTGGCCTGGGGTTAAAGGCCAGAGAAGATTCTGTTAATTTGTTTTGACTGTCAACATGAGATAAATATTCTTTTCTTGTCAAGGCCTGTGTATGTTTCACCTTTTTTATTTAATGTGGTGCAGGGTATGCCAGTGTGTAATGCTGGACTTGGGTGGCTCGAAACTTTATTGCGCAGGCACTGAGTGGACTTTGGGTCAAAGGAAAGGGTCATCTCAGACATCCCGGACAGCCCGGGCATGAGGTGGAAGCTGGTCTTTGACAGTCGGGCTGAAGGAGCGTTGGATCAAGGCATCCCTGGTGTCCCTGCCTCCCTGGAGGTGCCTCCATGCCCTCAGAATTCTCCTCACCAGGCTCCTCTTCTGACTCTCTACTGGATTCATCCTCTGTGGCCTGTGGAGCTGCATCAAGACCCTCTTCCTCCAGTGGGTCCTGCCTTGCCAGTGTCAGATTGAATGCTGGTTTCCCCCGTATCCAGGGTGCAATAGACTGCACACATGTGGCCATCAAGGCACCAGCGGGTCAGCCGGGTGCCTTCATCAACAGGAAGGGCTTCCACTCCATGAACGTGCAGATAGTGTGTGACCACCATCAGTGACACCCGCTCTGGGGGGTATTGTAGTGCAGCCTCTGAACAATCCAGACATCGAAAGCACATCTTGAAAAGACCTATGGTTCTCTCTATCACTGCCCTTATGGAGGCGTGGCTCCTGTTGTACTGCTGCTCCACCTCTGTTCTTGGATGGCGGAGAGGCGTCATGAGCCACCTTTTCAACAGATAGCCCTTGACACCCAGCAGCCATCCATCCAGTCAGGCTGGAGCACTGAAGAGCCTTGGCACCTGGGAGTGTCTCAGGATGCATGCGTCATGGGAGTTGCCTGGGTACCTTGCACAGACTTGCAGAATCAGCATTCTGTGATCACACACTATCTGCACGTTCATGGAGTGGAAGCCCTTCCTGTTGATGAAGGCACCCGGCTGACCCGCTGGTGCCTTGATGGCCACATGTGTACAGTCTATTGCACCCTGGATACGGGGGAAGACAGCAATGGCCGCGAAGCCTCTGGCTCACTCAGCCTGGCTGGCCTCATCCATACGGTAAAGAATAAAGGTCAGTATCTGCCTGAACAGAGCATCTGTCACCAGCTTGACACAACTGTGGACAGCTGATTGGGAGACTCCACACAGATTCCCCACTGACCCCTGGAATGAGCCAGAGGCATAGAAGTTGAGGGTCGCTGTGACCTTCAGAGCCACTGGCATGGGGTGTCCACCCACACAGTCGGAGCTGATCTCAGGCCCAATCATATGACAAATGGAGGTCACTGTCTCCCTTGAGAGGCGGAGCTTCCTTTGGCATTGCAGCTCGGATATATTGAGGTAGCTGCATCGCCGCCTGTAAAACCCGGACAACAGGATAGTGGCATCTTCTGTGCCCCCTTCCGCCTTGGACTTCCTGTTGGCTCTGCTCCCCTTGTGCCTGCGCCTCTCCCCCCACAGGTCCCTCCCCCGGGAGCTGCATAGGGACACCTGGCCTCCTCTCCCTTCTGCCCCTCTCTTCCTCCTCAGAGGAGGTGCCACCAGCGGAGACCACAATCCCCATTACCCAGGGTAAGGGAAAGCTGTCTGATACCTGGAAGGGTCCACGTGGTCTGAATCTTCCAGTGGCCGTGGAGACACCAATGAGCCCTGAAATGAAGCCTGGAAATGCTAACAATGAAGCCCCGAACAGAGGTGAAGCTGCCAATTACTAATAAGCAACCGGCAGCAAACTATCTCCCAAACTCCTCACTACGCACACTGGCAATGTTGCTGATCCTTTTTATCCCGCCCATGGATGAGGTTTTTGAAATTGCCGGCTGGCCGCCTGCCCATTTTGCCCGTGTGATGAGCACGAAATCATACAGGCAATGAAAAATCAGCATCAATTGACTTTTTAATGGCCTTAACTGGCCTCTTAATTAATGGTGGGCAGGGTTCTGGCTCGCTGAGTGAAATTTCACATGAGTGCACGATGACGTCGGGATGCTCACCTGACATACGTCACCGCGCACTATTTTACACTCGAGTATGTGGGGCACACGCTCACACACCGAGCAAAAGATTCTGCTCCATTCAATTTTATGTGATGTTGTGGTTGCCTGAACGGTTTAACATTCGTGCCCATGACACAATCCACTGCCCTTTACACCCTCAACCCTCACCTGGAAGTGCTTCATCACACACATCTTTACAGGTATTGACCCCAGGTATCTGGGGCATTCATCTCATCGCATGTCACATCATTTGATCCTTTGGAGGGTTTGCTTGTTAAGGGGCGGATGTTGTCAGGACCAGGAAAAATTTCTTCTTCAAATAGCATTGTTCAGCTGAACAGGCAGACAGGTTTAACATCACAGCCTCCAGCAGTACAGCACTCCCCCAGCACTGCACTAAAATTGAACATTGAACAGCCGTGTTCTGTACTCAGTGAATCTTGCTTCTCACTAACATAAGATTCCTGAATGTCAATCTGGTTGTCTTATGAGGAGAGGTTGAGCAGGTTCTGCCTAAACTTATTGGAGTTTAGAAGAATGAGAGATACTGTACTCTTGGAACATTTAAGGTTCTGAGGAGGCTTGACGGGGTAGATGCTGAGAGGATTTTCCCCTTGAGGGAGAAGAATTAGGAGGGCACAGTTTCAGAAAAAGGGGCTTCCTATTTAAGATGAAGATGAGGAAAAGTTTCTTGTCTCAGGGGATCGTCAACCTTTGGAATTCTCTCCCACAGCGAGCAGTGGAGGCTGGGTCATGAATATATTCAAGGCTGAGGTTGACAGATTTTTGATCAACAAGGGAGTCAAGGGTTTTGAGGGGCAGGCAGGAAAGTGAAGTTTGAGGCCACAATCAGATCAGCCATGATCTAACTGAATGGCGGAACAGGCTCGATGGGCCGAATGAACTACTCTTGCTCCTATTTCTTATGTTCTAATGAGATCTTGGGCGTAAGATAATGGCTGTCAACTCTGAGTGGACATATTCCTGGAGGTGTCACCACATGCCCTCCAACCTCTGGCTACCCCGCCCCCAAACTCCTGCCATTGGTCGGCCAACATGTCCATCCTCGTGTCACTCTGACTTCACACAGCAATCAGAAGACCAACATTATCTGATCGAATGATTCCTGACTGTCAGGTTCCCTGCGATTAAATGCTTTTTATAACTTATGAGCAAAGATGTTCAAAGGGAAATTTTTGTATTTTTTTAAAGTTGTAATGATTGTTCTCTTTGGTATTTTTGCTCGCAGCAGTGTCCTGGAAATTAGACATGTTCCTGCAGACTCCAGGGTAATCCTAGAGGATTGGCAACCTCAAGTGTACAGGTTGAAAATCTGGACTCAGCTAAACAACAAATTGTCAGTGCACAAGCATTGACAGCGATACTAACGAGAAACACAGAACAGGCAAGCAAAAATTGAGAAAACAACAGGCTATAGAGAGAAAGCTTGACCTTTGTTGCATCATTACAAGCCACATTTGTCCTTGTTTCTGTAATGTGATGGGATCAGAGACAGGTAGCCCAGTAAATATGAATGACACACTCACCACGACATGAGCAGTATCCGGTAACTATAGTAACCGGATAGCAGGAAGGCTCTCAAGAAAAACCAATACAGCGTCTGATGTCATTTGATTCACCATTTGCTAGATGCTACTTCACAAAAGTATTTGCGAGGTAAATTGAGCCCCTCAGGAGTCACAGTCAACATCTATTCTCACAATAGGACCCTTTTACCGGCTCCTCCACCTAACAGTTCATTACTGTGACCAGAGGTTGTAAATCATTCATCCCAACCCCCTTATCTCCAACAGGACTGGGACCCAGGAGCTGAGCTAATGTTTACTGTGTTAAAATTGACAACATAATCAGGGAGATAAGCATCCACAATGACACCGTAAGATTATAAAGAATTACATGAAAGTCAAGAACATCAGAGGTTTATTAAAAAGAACTTGCATTTATATAGCACCTTTCACAACCTCAGGAAGTCCCAAAGTGCTTTTCAGCACGTGAAGTAATGTTTGAAGTTTTCTCACGTATGCAATAGATAAATCAGGGCAATCGATTTGCGGAAATCAAGGTCCCATGAATAACAATGAATTGATAACTAGATAACCTGTTGTTGGTGAAATTGTGTAAGGGATGAATATTGTCCAGGGCACTGGAGAGAACTCCCCTGCTCTTCCCCAAAATAGTGCCATAGGATCCTTTACGAACACCTGAGAGGGCAGACAGATGGCACCTTCAACAGTGCAACACTCCCTCAGCTCTGCACTGGGAGTGACAGCCTGGATTTTGTGCAGAAGTCTCTGGGGTGTGATTTAAATGGTGACCCTTTGCCTGAGAGGTGGCTTTCTGTTCATTAGAATTTTTCTTTGGTGTGTTTACCATCTGATTCCACCCCTCCCCATGCAATGTATGGTATGTTCCACTGGTATTGATGAGAATTGTCTGTTGCCAAGGTGACTGTTCATGTCGGTCACGTTGCGCTTTCTGTGTGCCTGCCTGATAGCTATTGACTAGATTGGTCAAGAGATGACTGATGTGGAAAAAATTAGCTAAGGTTTAGTTCCTGTGCTGTTACAACAGTGCTTCAGCAATAAAAGCCAAAGAAATCTTTTTTTAAATTGTGAAACAAAATGTTTAAGCAACCTTGCTGCTAAAACAAAGATTTTTATTTATATAAAGAAATAATATAAATGGGACAGGGGGCTCAGATATCTTATTGCTGGTTGGAGGTTCAAAGTAAAGTCACACTCGCACATTCAGATATTGGCCCGGCTTTTTGTGTTGAGAATAATGGGGAGGCTAATTGTAGCTAATACTAACTGGCATTATGGAGTAAATCAAGCAGAAAATTCCACATTTCCACGTATTACTGCACATGTAGAATTATAAAATTTACTGCCCAGTTTATCTGGTCCTGCACAAGCTGTGCGATACCACCACTTTGACACAAGGGTCAGCTTTGAAATACATATAAGGGTGTGAAGTTGCTGTGTGTACCCATTGTTACCCACTAAATCCCCCGGAAAATATTAGGGCTTGTCCATCCCAATGTAATAGAATTTTTAAAGTCAAGGTTATTGTTAAACAACTGCTCTGGTACTGAAAATGTACTTTTACAAGTGTGAAGTCTCATTCCTTCAGGTTTTAATTATTATGGGGGAAGTTTTTTTTTACTTTGACTTTTCTGTCTCTTGTTTCTCTGGGCGGAATCATCCCAGATTTGCACTAAGTATGGTAGTGGACAGGAAAAAGGACATTTTACCCACTAGCCAGAATGATGGCTTTTCATGCCATATCATCCCAATCCCTCCACATTAATCATGCATTCCCAGGAAACACGTTGTTTCGCTGGCGGGTGGCCTCTGATTCATCGCCATGCCATCACTTCGCCGCTTCCTCACACTGGGCGCCATATTTAAAGTGCAGCCACGCACACACCTCTCAGTGCTTCCAGCCCAGGACTGCTGCACAGAAGACATGGCCCCAAAAGGCAAGAAGACTACAGACCCCAAATTAAGTGATGCATCCCTGGGGCGCCTTCTGTATGCCATGGAGACCCGCCGCGATGTCCTTTACCCCCGCTCTGGCCGCAGGAGGCCCATCAGTGTCACCACTCTGGCTTGGGGGGTGATGGCAGAGGTGGTCAGTGCCAATGCTGCACACAGGGGTTTGCCATCCAGTGCAGAAAGAGGATGAATGATCTCATCCGTGCAGCCAGGATACGGCAACTATCTCATCACTCTAAACTCACACACACACAAGCCCATCACACATTCACTGGCACCTCACTCACTCCCAGCTCAAGGGACATCACCACTCACTCTCTCACACACACACCCTCACATCTCCATCTGACCTCATCTCCTCTGGAGACTGCCTCCTCAGCCCTCACCTTCTTGAGGCCATTTGAACAGACCAACATGTGTCCCCACACACACCCTGGGATACCCTCCTTCCCCAGTAATGTCCTCACCTTGCAGCCCCTTCCCTTGCCTGAGGCCAGTTCTCCCCCTTACCCAAGTACGCCCTAGCCCTGCAGCCATTAAAAAGCCTCCCTGCCTTACGGCTGGTCTTGTAAGTAGAGACCTGCCCGTGAGCCCCCCCTAAGAGTGATGTGGTGCTGTCTGCGAAGCCTGGCGCTGATGACTGCGAGTGCTGCCCAAAGCAAGGTAGGCAAACAAACCTCGAAGTCCCGAGCAAAGTTCAACTCGCCAGGTGCATGTCACTTATGTTCAGTTATGAAACACATGGGCATGCAATAATGCCAACCTGCCTGGATGATCCAGCATGGGGGGGATGATTCTTACGAGCAGGGCTTATAATGAGATGCAAATGTATTAAATGATGTTCCCAATGTCCGGCAGTGGGAAACAGGGCCCGCCACTGACAGGCGGAGCGGACGATCGCAAACTAGTTTCACAACATCGTGAAACCAATTTTTGGCCTTCCCACCATATTGTCCACTCATGCCCGCCATGACACCATCAGTACCATCTTCCTTTCCCTCTCTTTAGTTCACTATCAATACAATAAAATTTCCGTTATCCGGCACTCTATCAACCAGATTTCTCTATTAAGCGGAATTCTGGGGTCGAGTCTGTTTATCAATTGGGGATGCCAAACTCATCAGTAATAGTTATAGGTGGCCTTTCCTCACTCTGGTCTCAGCCTCCTCCAGCTCTGCAGCACCATCTGCCCTCAGTGCCATTCACTGTATTCGCACGCTCTTGCATCTCTCAAGCCGTCAACACCCATATGATCATCCGGGAGTTTTCTCATCGGATGAAAGCATGGAGCTCACTCTCAGTTAACCAGCATATTTTTTTCACCAGCGCCTCCCATTCCAGGAACATGCCGGATAACAGAGATTTTCCTGTACATTATTTTACAATGAATTAAATATTCTAATTCATATCTGCTGGTTTAGACTCTGCGTGTCTCAGTGACGATTCTTCAGAATGCTTGCATGATCAGGCTGCTGTTGTTTTCCCTGCTCATGCAGGCCACAGATCCCCGGCAGAAGGGTTTCGAGCTAGAATTGGTCTCTATAAACCACAAGTTTCTCTTAAAAAGCCTATGAGGAGTCTGTGGCTGCTGTCAGCACTATGAACGATGAGCACTGTTGCTTCACCATTGACCACAAAATCGGGGTCATTTCTTACACATCAAAAAGCATGACATATATGTTTCATCGATGGGCCGAAATCCTGGAATTCACCACACAGACTGCAGCGGTTCAAGAATCACATCTAATGTCTAGCACAGAAAAAGGCCATTCAGCCCAACCTGTCCATGCTGTTGTTTATGCTGCATATAAAGCAACCGTACTTCCTCTTACTCTGCCAGCATATTGAGAAGCAGTTTCACCATCACCTTCTCAGGGCAACTAAGGATCGGCAATAAATGCTGGCCCTGTATGCAAAGTCCACATCTCCAGAATAAATATGTTGAAATTATATTTAGTTTTACATTCAAAGATTTGAGAACAGAAGTCAGAAAACAAGTGTGGGTTTGTGGTCAGATGTTATTTCTGCGTAAGTGGAAACCCCCTTGCTGAGATGATGGCCAGGCTTAACTCTATTTTTCAGTGTGCCATTGAAAATGGTGCCCTCAGGGTTCGCAATCTATCAGGCAAAAGATATCAGGACCTTCAGAGACAGAGACATGTATGCATCCCAATTAATAAGCTGCTTCTGTTAACTGTTTTTGCAATCTGGTTACGTGCCCTATGCTTGGTAACTATGCGGCTCATCCCTTCTCTCTCCATTATCTCCTCCATCCCTAAAATCCTCCCTCTCTCTGTAACCTCCTCCATCCCTACAACCCTCCCTCTCTCTGTAACCTCCTCCAACCCTACAACCCTCCCTTTCTCTGTAACCTCCTCCAACCCTACAACCCTCCCTTTCTCTGTAACCTCCTCCAGCCCCTACAACCCTCCCTTTCTCTGTAACCTCCTCCATCCCTACAATCCTCCCCCTCTGTAACCTCTTCCAGCCCTACAACCCTCCCACTCTCTGTAACCTCCTCCAGCCCTACAACCCTGTCTCTCTCTGTAACCTCCTCCAGCCCCTACAACCCTCCCTCTCTCTGTAACCTCCTCCAGCCCCTACAACGCTCCCTGTCTTTTTAACCTCCACCAGCCCCTACAACCCTCCCTCACTCTGTAACCACCTCCAGCCCCTACAACTCTCCCTCTCTCTGTGACCTCCATTGCCCCCTGGTAGCTCTGTGCTCCTCCAATTACACCCCCTTGCACATCCCTGATTTCAATTGCTGCACCCACAGGCAGCCATGCCTCCAGCCTCTTTGCCCAGGAATTCCCTCACTAACCCTCTCTGCCTCTTTCCCTCACTCTCCTCCTCTGAAATCTGCCTCTTTAATCAAAGTTTCAGTCACCTGTCCTGAGGCCCCATTAAATGGCTCAGTGTCAAATTTGTTTGATAACACCTGGTGAAGTGCCTTGGGATTTTTTTTATCACGTTAAAGGCACTATATAAATGCAACCTTTTAAACAGCAATATACCACTACAGTCTCTTTTTTGGGGTCTCTCCCACTCAATTTGAAGCACAGGATGGGAGTTGAGCTTTGCTCACAGCTACTCAGAATTATGTCCGTGAGCATATTGTTAAGAGAATGACTATATCCCAGAGAACCACTCAACAACTCGCGGCTGTGGAACCAGCGAGAAAACCCATTCAACATTAATGCTGTGAATCACACACATCAAAACATGAAATAAATAACCAGAGGGGATGGTTCTGTGAAGAACCTTGCGTTACCAAGGAAACAGTGACGCAAGTGTGTTCCACTTCTGCTGCCTGGCATGCTGCCAGGCACTGTTCTCTTTAGCCGATTACTGGAGTAATGCCTAATGCCCGCCTAGATTTAACCTTCCTGTGTCTGCCACCTCCAATTCAAAGCATGAACCAGTCAAGAGTGATGTCCTTTACAGGCAGGTCTTGAGCTAGCAAGCTAGACTATTGAAAGGAAAAGGGGCTAACACGCACCCACTATCTGAACATGCTAGTTGCACCAGTAATTAGGTCACAAGCAAGGGAGGCATCTGAAAGGTGGGGGTGGGGTGGTAGTTGAGGACTGAATGGAATAAACAAGCACGTCTCTTTACAATATTTTTTGCCCACCTAGGTTTGATTCCTAAAGCCATCCGTCCTGCTCAAAGTGTTTTAATGATGATCTGACAATTTCCATCTCAATCGCTTCCCAGAGTAAGGCCCTGGCAAAAAAGTCAAGCCTCCATTTTAGTCTCATTGCAGGATTACAATGGGGCAGCCCATTCAGCCCCTCCACTGTTCAATTGGATCATTGCTGATTTGTACCTTCACTCCATTTACCCAGCTTGGCCCATAACTTTTAATATCCTTGCTTGACAAAAAATCTTTCAATCTCAGTGTTGAAAATTTCAGTTGACCCCAAGCCCAGCCTTTTAGATGGGGGGGAGAGAGTTCCAAATTTCCACTCCCCTTTGTGTGAAGAAGTGCTTCCTGACATCACCCCTGAACAGCCTGGCTCTAATTTTAAGGTTCTGCCCCCTTATTCTGGACTCCTCACCACCCCGCACCCCCCTCACAAGAAGAAATAGATTCTCTCTATCTACCCTATGAAATCCATTAATCATCTTAAACGTCTCAATTAGATCACCCCCTTTATCTTCTGTACTTGTGAGAAAGGGCCTGGTTTCACTTGGCACTAAGTTTACAGGCACCCATCAGCTAGAGTTGAGTCACGCCCACATCTTTAATTGAATGTTCCGCAGGCAAACCGAAAGCAACATACTTCACGTGGCTGTGAAGTATAGTCATGAAACAATACAGGAGGCCTGCATTTCCTGAGTTTCTCTTTACTGTATTCTGCAGTGTGCATTGTGATTCAAGTCAAGATCAAAATTAATGATGAATTCAGACAACACATGGAGTGTGGGGTTGCCGTCCAATTTCTGCAATCCTGCAGCAGGAACATTAGAATCATGAATATACAGCAATTACTCACTACAATTCCCTGCCTGTCCCTCTCACTTTATGGCACTCCTTAAAATCTACCTCTTTCCTGTCTTGATACCTCCCCATGTGACTCAGTGTCAAATTTTTGTTTGATTACAATCCTGTGAAGTGCCTTATGGACCTTTCACTACATTAAGGCTGCCATATAAACACAAGTTCTTTTTGTACAATGATCTCTGGAATGAGCAGTTAGGATTCTGAAGAAATGCTGAAGAAATGAGGGTTCTTTCCCCCACTGGATTTAAGAAGTTATGGAGAGGTGCAATTGCGGTTTTCAAAATGATGGACAGGGTAAATAAGGAAAAAGAAAGGCTTTGCATTTATACAGCGCCTTTCACAACCTCAGGACATCCCAGCCAATGAAGAATTTTTTTGATGCGTGGTCACTGTTGTAGTGTAGGAAACACGGCAGCCAATTTGTGCGCAGCAAGCTCCCACAAATAGTGAAAGATGGTTTCCACTTATTGAGTCACAGGGGTTTGAGCTCAGCCTAAGGATTCTCAGAGAAAGGGAGAGGTGGGGGAGATTTTTTTTTCACACAGAAAGTTAATCAAGCATAGAATGAGCAAGATGTTATAGAGGCACAGATCATAACATCATTTAATTGGAACTGGAGAAGTATTTACAAAAGAAGAAGATGGAAGGATGAAAAAAGCTGGAATCCTCTCCATTTTACAATAGCCAGTCTCTGCATGTTACATCGAGACTTAAGACTCAAGTCTTGCGTAAAATGATGGGGTGAATTTCTACTTCATTGGTTGAGATGATATTATGTAATAGTTGTTTGAGCAATTTTAGGCTGTAACTGTAGCTTCACAGCAAAGCAGATTTATAATGTGAATATAACCTGACACCAGAGTTAGGATCTGAGGAGAAATGAGACCTCCATTCCCCCCACCAACCCCCCAGCCCCACCCCCATACCCCACCCCCATACCACGCCCCCACCCCCATACCCCACCCCCAGCTGGGTTTATCAGCCATAGCTCAGTGGGCTTTACCCTTACCCCCTGATTTGAGTACATAATCCAGGCTTCCATCCCAGCAGAGCACTGAGGGAGTGCTGCACTGTCAGAGGGGCTGTCTTTTGAGTGAGATGTTAGACCTAGGCCCTGCTTACCTTTTCAGGTTGACAGAAAAGAATTCCCTTGGCACTATTTTGAAGAAGAGCAGCAGAGGTCTCCCTGGAGTCCAGGTTGGTATTTATTCCTCAGCTAACATCTCCAAGGCAGACTGTTATCTCATTGCTGTGTGTGGGGTCTTGCTGTGAGCAAATTGGTTGCTGTGTTTCCTACATTACAAAAGTGATTGCACTTCAAAAAGAATTCATTGGCTGTAAGGTGCCCTGAGACATCCTGGGCGTAATTTTCAATCAGGGGTCAGGAACCCAACAGCTGAATCACTTCTGGGTCTCAATTTAGCGTCACATCGGTGTCACATACACAATACTTCCTCAGTGTACACAGGCCCTAATTGGGCTGCAGGCAAGTTTGGCACCCAATTAGTGGCACCGGGCACTACCCTGGAGGTAGGAATTGGCTCTAGAGGGTGATTGTCAAAGGCAGGTGACAGTCAGAACTGGATTTGCTGCTGTCTTGCAGAATGGAGCAAACAATGGTTCAAACATGTGCCGAAATGCTCAACCATCAGGCGATGGGAACTTTATGCCATTGCATGAGCACCTCAGTTTGACTCTCCTTTTTGCCTCAAGGTTTTAAATACGTCATTAAATAATAGCTTCACAGTCTCTTCCCCACGGCCACACATTAACACGTCTCAGACTATTCACTCTTCCTAGAAAAACTCAGCAGGTCTGGCAGCATCGGCGGAGGAGAGCACAGCTGACGTTTCGAGTCCTCATAATCCTTCAACAGAACAGTTCTGTTGAAGGGTCATGAGGACTCGAAACGTCAGCTGTGCTCTCCTCCGCCGATGCTGCCAGACCTGCTGAGTTTTTCCAGGTATTTCTGTTTCTGTTTTTGTTTTGGATTTCCAGCATCTGCAGTTTTTTTGCTTTTATTCACTCTCCCTGTTCTGACCTCTGAAAATTGGATTCTGTCCCCCATCCAGCTCGTTAACAAGCTCTTCAACAAGCTTAACAGCTGGTTAATTGAAAGCGTGCAGGTTTCTGGTTTATCCGCATCCCCCCTTCCCCAGCCCGCACCCACCCCCCACCCCTCACCCACCCACACACCACCCCCCCAAGCCCCAACCCTCCCTTTGAAATTAGCAGTGCATCACAGGGGTGTCAGAAGACAGGCACGCCACCTGGGGGCACAATTATCAAAGTGCACCCGCACATACCTTGCCCAATGGGCAGTTGAAAGCCCACCCCCAAGTCTGTGAAAGGTGCTGCACAAATGCAAGTCCTTCTATTTTTTGATACCAAATGCCCTCCTTCAACATGAAGTTGAAGAGATTTTTTTTTAAACCAGTACCATCTTTGCAGTGTAAATGTGATATCAGTTCAGTTCCTAGAAGACAAAATCAGCCCTAATTAATCACTGATCAGCAATCTCACACATACAAGCCAAAGAATGGCCTTGTAGGAAGGAATTAGAAACTTTCGCACTGCTGTAACAAGGGTCCTTTTCTAAAGTTATGATTGAAACATTAGACTGTCTTTGGCCCAATCTTTGTGATAAAAGTAGACATAATATTTTAAAGTAATGCTCGTGGAGAGACTAATGGACAATTGAGTCAGCGCAGTGCTGAGCTGAGGGCTTCCACTCTTTCCAAAAACAATGAAAAATGAACCTCACTGAAAAGGAAGGAGAAAAGACGCTCGGGTTTAAAATACGTTTGGACCATTTGTGTGAAATATGCACAACCATGAAAAGCTGAACCATCTGGGGCTCTTTCCCTTAGGAAAAGAAGGGCTGAGAGGTGGGTTGATAGAGGTCTGTAAAATGATGATGGAGTTTGATAGGGTAGACATAGAGAGGATGTTTCCACTTGCAGAGGAGACCATACTAGTTACCATTAATAGAAGATAGCCACTAATAAACCCAATAAGGAATTCAAGAAAAATGCCTTTACCCTAATAGTGGTAAGAATGTGGAACTTGTTACCACATGGAGTCATTGAGGTGAATAGCATAGCTACATTTAAGGGGAAGCTAGATAAAGACATGAGGGAGAAAGGAATAGAAAGTTAATTGTTAGGGCTAAATGAATGTGAGTGGGAGGAGGCTCATGTAGAATATCAGGCATGGACCATTTGGGCTGAATAGCCTGTGTCTGTGCTGTACATTATATGTACATCTATGTAATTGCATTGCATTGTAAGGAGAATCTTTGAGAAGTGGGTGTTGAAGAAAAGATTGGACTTAAAGCTAACTTAGTGAGTGGGAGGATCTGAAGCAGCCCCACAGCAGTAAAGGAGCTGACGAAGAAGCACAGGCATAGTGATCAAGGCTGCTCCTCTCTTGGTGGGAGAGAAAGCCCAGTAGAGAAGAAGACTCGAAATTCTTGACAAGGATCCACCAGTCCCACATCCCATGCGGTGGGCAAACCCTCAACAGAGACGACAGCCTGAACGTGGCGGAAGAGTCTTGTCTCAGAGTGAGGATAGGGGTGCTTAGATTCAGCAAAGAGACTTTGCCTGAGGCTGCTCATCTGATCTATAAAGGCTTCAGGGTCAGTCAACATAGGGTTGCCCACTCTGGTTGCAAGTATTGCTGAAGGTTTCATTGCATTATCTCCTGCCTCACGCACCTTGTCCCAGTCAAATAGCCTACCATCCCACCTACCATCCCTGATACTTTTATCATTAATAAATGAAAATGTACAAAGCAAATGGGGAAAACACTCCTTTTTTAAAAATACCAATAATTCTACTTCCGAGCTTTTGCTCACAGCAGTGTCCAGGGCATTCATTTCTGGGGTCTCCAGGACAATCCTGGAGGGTTGGCAACCTCTAGGTTAATCAGCCAGACTGCACAACCAAGGGCACTAAGGGTCATCACTGCAATCAACATTCATTTTCCTAATAGGGTCATCACAGGAGTCAGCTGGCGTATTAAACCTCTGTTGTGCCACATGCCTAACTACATTCACCTCAGAAGTGAATACCACAGTGTTTTCTTTTCAAATTACTGTTTACATAAGGAGTAAAGCAAAGACTTGCATTTATACAACATCTTAAATGACCTCAAGACATCCCAAAGCAGTTGACAGCCAATGAGGTACCCTTGAGGTGTGGGCTAGACATGGCTGGAATATTGGAAAAGGCTGTAGACACTGAGCCAGTGTCAACTATACCGTGGCTCAGTGGGTAGCACTCCTGTTCCTAATATACAAGGTTGTGGGTTCAAGTCCCAGAGCAGTGACCTGACCAAGGCTTAGTCAAAGAAGGTGGTTTTGAGCCCCTTTTTAAAGGAGGGAATTATAGGGCTCCTATAGCTAAAACACATACATGACTATCAATGGCCAAGTGATTAAATTCAAGGCTGTGCAAGAGGCCTGAATGGGAGAAACATAAAAATCTTGCATGGGGTAGGGAGGTTGAGACAATGGAGGGTTGTAATGAGGATGGGAATTTAAAAATCAAGCAGATGTGGAAAGTTAAGTATTTGCACCATTGCCACAGATTTTACAAAAAAACTGCAAGCTGAAGATATCATGATTGAATGTCCCCGAAGAGTAGATCCTGAGTACTTTGCCACATAAATGTTGGCAAGTATGATATATGTTCTAATTAGCTCTTTGTGCCCCTCCTGTTCTGATGCCTGTGCCACTACCAAACTGAAACACGCAAATAGCTAAACCATCTGGTACAGGATTTTTGTTTAGAATGTATAGCCTCATCCTTTAATTTTGTGTGTGTGTATTTTGGCCTTGCTGGCTGATTTAGTTGATTTATAAGGTACATAAATGTACACAGTGAATCCTGCAAGCTAAGTGGCTCGATTTCCATGGCGCTGAGTAATTGCGAGGGAAAATGGCCTTTTCTGTCACCGTCTCCCTGTCAGCTTTTACAGTGTTGTAAAAACAAGCTTTGCATATTTCTCTTTCTCTCTCTCTCTCTCTCTCTCTCTCAAAGCTTTGTGACACAATGACTTTGTGCAAGAAAGGAAGTGGTTAAAAGAAGTTGTGGTGTTTTTTTTGGTGAAACACAGCTGTAACTCAGCAAAAACAGGGAAACCGTGGGTTTAAAATGGGGTGAAAGCTGAATCCCTCCCATTGCCAAATAGGAGAGGCAAATGCACCGTTTTTAATCCATAAATAACAATATAGGGGTTTTAGTGACTCATATGACAGCTCCTCTTCAAATCAACAGCTCAGAATAGGAAGTGAGAATAACACTACAAATACGCTTTTTTTAAAACTATCCCTGGGAGATTGCTAAAGTGAGTTTAAAAATGGAAGGAATGAGAAAAAGATAGGTAGTCTGTGCTTTGGACCTCTTCAATGAACCCTGAAAAACCTCTTTTCCAGTCTGTGTTAGTTGATTCTTGCACTAGATTAATTCAGAGCAGGCTTGAACACGGAATATTCTAGATGCGCTTACATGCTAGCAACAATGAGCTCACGCCAGCCCACATTCTTTAGCAATCCTGGCTGAGTGCCCAGCTGAATGAGTGTGTGTGTGTGTGAGAGAGAGAAAGACAGCAAACAAAATATAACCTCAATAACTCATTGCCTACATAGTTAAGTTTCCATGGTCTTACACCCTAAATCCATTTATTATTTCTAATGCACCACCACTTATGTCATCCCTGTACTTAACAGTACGGGTTGCCAACCTCCAGGGTTGCCCTGGAGTCTCTAGGATCCTTTAATTAGTTAATCTCACAGAAACACTGCTGAGAGCAAAATAAAGATCCCCAGGAGAAAAATCATAAAATCATTTGAGGGGTGGGGAGCATTAAACCCTAATCTTTGTTGTGTTCTTTTTGTTTAACGTTTTCTTTTGAGCATTTTTCTTCATCAAATTGGAGCTGGGGAGACTTTGTCTGGGGGAGGCGGGAGGTCATGTGGTGAAACCTCCAGTGTTGTCCAACCAGAGTTGGCAACCTTTAGATGCAGCAGGCTGTCTGAACAGTCATAAACATTGCTGCTTGGATGTTTGTTTCCTTCTCTTCCTGTTCGTCACCCCACCCCTTTCCAACAATTTCGCAAACCCTCTGCTTGATGGATTGAATAATATGTAAGTGGGTAGCAGTGCCCTGCAGTTTCAGACAGGAGGGGAGTGGTGAGTGTGGGCTTCCTTTGTGAACTGGGTGAAGACTGCGAGAGGAAGCTGTACTGAGCTGGAGAAACATCCCGGTGTTCCTTTAATCCCTTGTGAATCGCCAAACAGGCAGTTCAAGAAGCTGCTCTGTCGAGAAGCTCCTTTGACAAAAGGAAAGCACTACTTCGACAGGCGGAGAGATGGGGGGGGGAGGTGGGGTTTGGGGGAGAGCATGTGTTCCCTGCAAGTGATGTAAATGGCAGCTATAACTGTACAAGTCTTGTCACAGATCCTGCTGAATAACTGCCTGAGAGGCTAGCTGGGAAAAGCAGGGCTGAAATGCTTAACTGTTATTTGCTAGTCATCTTAATCAATGCGCCCCATCAGCTGATGCTAGCATTACATACCATAAATAATGACTCCACAAAGCCCTTCCTGTCAGACGAAAGGGGCCTCTTTCAGCCCTTGGCAGGCAGCCAGCAGCTCACATAGGCACATCATTCAGCGCACAAACAACCTCGCTCTCATCTCCCAGTGCAGCCGTCGTCCTAATTTCCATTTTACAGACTTCGAGCCACGCATGAGAGAGAGAGAGAGAGAGAAACTCCCAGAATCCGAAATGAAAGCAGAGACGTTACTGAAGCTGATTCAAGCCTCTTTGTAGGTCATGACTTTTAGCGATGGTTTTACTCTGCTGCTGGGAGCTGCTGATGGATTTAATTCTCACAGCTCAGGTACACAAATGCTCTTCCCCACACACTCCCTTCATTATTTACCAGAATCTCTAAACAACAGTGATATCAGCTGCCTTAAAATAGCAGCAGCTATTCACCGCAGCTAATACAATGGAATAAAGGGCATAGGGCCATGGAATTGAGATTTCAAGTACTGTCACTTTTTGCCCCTGATATTTCCCATGGCCCTCCATATGCTGTTACCCCCATGAGGGCCAAAAGAATTTGGACTTCCCTGGATACAACAGCAAGAGAAAAACTAACCCACCTGGTCAAAGCAGGCACCTAACAGTAGTCAGCTTATGATTCAATGATCAGCAATCTTGCCTCTGAGAGAGAGGGACATGAATTCAAGGCCCAAGACCCAAGTACATAATCCAGGCTGACACACCAGGGCAGTCCTTCGTCTTTCAGAATTTCAACTGAGGCCCCACTGCCCTCTCAGGTCAATGTAAAAAATCCCTTGGCACTACTTCAAAGGACAGCAGGACAGTTCTTCCTGGTGCCCTAACCAATATATATCCCCTTACCAATACCACTAAACAGGTGATCTGGTCATTATCATACTGCTGTGTGTGGGAGCATGCTGTGAACAAACTGGCTGCCACAATTCCTTCATTACAACAATGACTGTTTCAAAAGTATATCATTGGCTGTAAAGTGCTTTGGGATGTGAAAGGTCTATAGAAATGCTACACACTGCTGACACAAGATGACCAATGAGTCTGATTTGTCCCATTAACTGTTAGTGACTTTGAAGTCCTATGTCACAAGAGTCTTTTTCCAACTAAAGAGGGAGTATTGCTGGATCTAGTAATGGGTAATGAACCAGAAAGACAAGAGAAGTAAGTTTAGGAGAACATCAAGGCCTCTTCTTCTCAGGCAGTCCCTCAGGATCGAGGATGACTTGCTTCCACTCCAGTTCGATGGGTTCTGAGATGGCTGATAAGTGAGTCCAATGTGCGCACTGCAAACTCTACCACATGCTGGGCAGGTGGTACTTGGAGGGTTGGGTGGGTGGGTTGTTTGGAGCTTTGTGCGCATCTCCCAATGCCTTGACTTCGTCTCTGCATATTCCTGACAAAGTCACACGATGTGCTCGGTGCCCTCCCGAACAAGCCTTCTAGTCTTTGGTCAGTCACGGGCCAGGGACTCCCAAGAGTTGGCAGGGATGTTTGACCTCTTCAGGAATGCTTTGAGGACAACCCTTGAGGCCATAGCAATCACACATAATAAGGTTTAAGATAAAGATTGAGCAGGGCATAAGTAAGGGAAAAAAAACAAAGTAATAAATTGGCAAAAAGCTCATTTTAAGTGGCTGAGAATGGAACTAGGGGAAAATAAACTGGAAAAATTTATTGACAAGCAAAGAAATAGAACAGCAGTGGGAAACATTTAAATCCGTGGCCAATATAGTCCAGGAGAAATATATCCCACTAAAAAGCAAGAGCAAACAAACCAGTAACAGCACACCAGAAATGAGGGCAACATCAAAATGGAAGAAAAAGACAAACACTAAATGCATAGACAACAAAGGAGATGATGACAAAAGGTAATATGAAATTTCAAAATTTGTGGATGATACCAAATTTGGGCATGTAGTTAATCACGGTGAAGACAAAATACAGAAATTTTTTATGAACTTCCAGAATGAGTTTGTAATTAGTAAATGAATTTCAATGTAGTTTAAGTGTGAGGTAGTGCAGGTTGGTATGAAGAATAAAGAGGCTACATACTGCTTGGATAATGAGTCTAAATGAGGCAGCTGAGTAAAGTGATCCAGGGGTATAGATACACAAATCACTAAAAGTAGCGACAAAGATTAATGTGGCCATATAAAAGCACCGGGGTTCATTTCTAGAGGGATGGAGTTCAAAAGCAGTAAGATTATGTTAAACTTGTGTGGACGATTAAACCACACTTGGTATATGAACAGTTCTGATCTCCACATTAGAAAGATAATATAACGGCACCAGAGAAGGTACAAAAAAGATTCACTCGAAGGATGCAGTACTGTGAGGTCATGCCTAACAAGAAATTGGGGTTCTTTTCTCTCGGTGTGGCCTGATAGAGATCTTCAAGGTTATGGAGAGGTTTGATCGAGTTGATGTCGAGAAGATACTTCCACTTGCAGGCAAGACCAGAACGAGGGCCATAAATACAAGATAGCCACTAATAAAGCCAATAAGGAATTCAGGAGGAACTTTTTTTACTTAGAGAGTGGGGAGTATAAAGAACTCACTATCACAGATAATAGTTGAAGTGAATAGCACTGATGCATTCAAGGGGAAGTTAGATAAACACATGACGGACAATGGAATAGAAGGATATGTGGATAGGGTTAGATGAAGTTGGGAAGGAGGCTCGTGTGGAACATGAACATTGACATGGACATGTTGGACAAATGGCCTGTTTCTGTCCTGAAAATACTTTCTAATTAACATTTCTCTTCATTTATACAAATTAATGGATAGTCCATGCCCCCTCTTTCCATCTAATCCAGTCTATTTAGTATAAAACAAAAGCAAAATACTGTGGGTTCTAGAAATCTGAAATATTGCAGCTTGCAGCATATAAGGTGATTTGGTGTCTATGACAACCCCATTTATTTGGCCCCAAAAATCATGTTTTTGCATGTACTTGGCATATAAGTCGACCCCCCCCCCCCCCCGCCCCGCCTCAACCCATTCAGCCATAACATGCTGTACTCAATTTTTCACCCCACAAATGGATGTTTCACTTACCGGTCCCTTATAACTAGGCACAAGGGATCAAATAGGCTAAATTCGGCTGTGTTGTGAAGATGAGCAGGAGTTAAAGACGCGCCAAGTCTTTGCATTGGATGCTGATGACATTTCAAACTGGCTTTCCTACTCAGTGTATAAGCCGACCCCATTTTTGGAGGGATTTTTTGAGGCTTCAAAGGCCGACTTATATGTCGACATAAACAGTAAAAGCTAAAATTGTTGGAAATGCTCAGCAGATCAGATAGCATCTGTGAAGACACTGTTAACATTTCAGGTCGATGATCTATCATCAGATGAAGCCCAGGGTGCAGGAGCAGGGACAGAAGCCATTGCAGGTGATTCTCTGACTATATCTAGATGGATTAGAATGGAATGCAGTCCCACCCAGCTGGACGACACTGGAGACGCACTAGGAGAGGATGGTGTGGTCAACCGTGTCAAAGGCTGCTGACAGGTCAAAGGACAAGGAGGGAGAGTGTCAGAGCCACACAGGATGTCATTGGTGACTTGATAAGAGCCATTTTGACATTATGGCAGAAACAAAAACCTAATAGGAGGGATTTCAACATAGAAAGGCGAGAATGGATCTGAGAGGCGGAAGCATGTCCATGGTTTTGGTAAGAAAAGGGAGGTTGAAAATTGGGTCTTAGTTTGCAAGATCACCGGAGTCGAAGATTGGTTTTTTTGAGGAGAGGGGTGATGCTGACAGATTTGAAAAAGTGGGAGACAGTACCAGAAGAGAAAGAACTGTTCCCAAAATCAGCTAACAGGGGAGGGAAGTTGGGTGGTTACTAGTTTAATGGGAATAGGGTTGAGGCATCAGGAGACAGGTCCCATGGACAAGATGAGCTTGGAGAGGGCTCGAGGGGAGGTACTGGAGAAACTAGAAAAACATGTGAGTTCAGGCCTAGGGCAGAGAGGGGAATCTTAGAGGAAGTTGTCCCTCTTTTCGCCTATATTAATTCCATTAATAATTCCCATATTTTCAACTATACACATCTATTTATCATATTTTCTGTTTTCTATTTCACTCTCTTTGCAATATAGCTCTTTGCATCTACACCAATCTACTAACGGTATCCCTCTTTCCATCAATCCCAATCTATTTCCAATAAAGCCTCTTTCTATTAACAATATCCCTCTATCTACATCAATCCTTTAACAATACCTCTCCATCTGTATCAATTTATCATAATTTGTGAAATCAAGGGGCCACTATACAATCTTTTATGCCAATATAAATGAGAGATAAAATGCAGGTGTCCATAATGAATAAATTGGATGGGCAAAACTAATGTGATGGGTAATTGACTTTTACTTTGTTGGTGGGGAGCCAGTGTAGCTGACTTGTTCCACCTCAGTCATTAGTTGATCGTATTTTGTTTCCCTCCATTGCTGACTGTTTAGTCTTTGGTTTCTTTGACAAGGTCCCACATAGGAGACTTATAAAGAAGGCAAACGCACATGGGACACAGGGTAATTTGAAAAGGTGGATTCAAAATTGGCTTAATTGTAGGAGACAGAGGGTGATGACAGAAGGATGCTTTAATGACTGGAAGCCAGTGTCCAGTGGCGTACCACAGGGATCTGTGCTGGGTCCCCTATTATTCTTCATTTATATAAACGACATGGATGACTATGTGGGGGGTAGGACTAGTAAGTTTGCGGATGACACAAAGATTGGCCGGGTGGTTAACAGTGAGGTTGAGTGTCTTGAGCTACAGGAAGATATAGGCGGGATGGTCAAATGGGCAGCTAAGTGGCAGATGGAATTTAACCCTGAAAAGTGTGAGGTGATACACTTTGGAAGGAGTAATTTGACAAGGAAGTATTCAATGAACGGCATGACACTAGGAAGTTCTGAGGAACAAAGGGACCTTGGTGTGTGTGTCCATAGATCTCTGAAGGCAGAGGGGCATGTTAGTAGGGTGGTGAAAAAGGCATATGGGACACTTGCCTTCATCAATCAAAGCATAGCTTACAAAAGTAGGGTGGTCATGTTGGAGTTGTATAAAGCCTTGGTGAGGCCACAGCTGGAGTACTGTGTGCAGTTCTGGTCACCACATTATAGGAAGGATGTGATTGCACTGGAGGGGATGCAGAGGAGATTCACCAGGATGTTGCCTGGGATGAAACATTTAAGTTATGAAGAGAGGTTGGATGGACTTGGGCTGTTTCTGTTGGAGCAGAGAAGACTGAGGGGCGACCTGATTGAGGTGTACAAGATTATGAGGGGCATGGACAGGGTGGATAGGGAGCAGCTGTTCCCCTTAGTTGAAGGGTCAGTCACGAGGGGACACAAGTTCAAGGTGAGGGGCAGGAGGTTTAGGGGGGATGTGAGGAAAAACCTTTTTACCCAGAGGGTGGTGACGGTCTGGAATGCACTGCCTGGGAGGGTGGTGGAGGCGGGTTGCCTCACATCTTTTAAAAAGTACCTGGATGATCACTTGGCATGTCATAACATTCAAGGCTATGGGCCAAGTGCTGGTAAATGAGATTAGGTAAGTAGGTCAGGTGTTTCTCACGTGTCGGTGCAGACTCGATGGGCTGAAGGGCCTCTTCTGCACTGTGTGATTCTGTGATTCTTGGACCTGTGATAGACCTCTCCTCCTGCAACTTTGATCAGCATTAGGCTAGTATTCCCTTGAATATAGAAAATTGAGGGATGATGTAGTTGAGGTGTTTAAGACAATTAAAGGGTTTGATAGGGTAGACAGAAAGAAACCATTTCTTCTGGTGGAGCAGAGGCCAGAACAAGGAAACAGCACATTTTCTTCACACAAAGGCTGGTGGAAATTTGGAACTCTCTTCCGCAAAAAGCTGTTGAGCCTGCGGATCGATTGCAAATTCCAAAACAGAAATGGATAGGTTTTTGTTGGGTAAGGGTATTAAGCAATGCAGGAACAAGGAGGATAAATGGAGTGGAGATGGAGATCAGCCATGATCTCAATAAATGGCAGAACAGGCTGGAAGGGCTGAATGGCCTCCTTCTGTCCCTGTGTTCCATTATCCAATTACCTTGCCTCTATGCCCCAGATGAGTTCGGTAAACTGAAGGAAGGGAGACCTTTTTTTTTTGCACTGAGTAATTTATATGACTTGAGGGGGTTAGAGAAAGATTTGTTGCAGTGGGAAATAAGATCACAGCTTTCATTGCTGCCTTAAGATTAAATATGCCATACTCAATGAGGCAGCAATGCAGAGCTGGTTACGGATGCATATCCAAGTGTAACCTGCCTTAAAGCGATTTGTGTGGGTTCTAAAAAGACCTTCTGAGCAAATGTCACATGTCGAGAGGAAAGGCTCCTTAAGGTTAAATGGCGACAGGGATCTATAACGGGAACAAGCTGTAAATAAGCAACTGAAAATGACATTGGCGAGCCAATCGACCACTCGCACCCGTTCCTTTATTTTCCCTTTTCGAGTTGGGCAGGGTGGCTGATTTCAAAAGGAGCTAATGTAGAAACTAGGAAATATTCGCAGCTTTGAAAACCAGAGGGGCCACGGGATACAGGAAAGGGGATCGGTTTCCCCGCTTGTAGCATCCCATCTCTCCGGGTGAAATGCGTTGATACATTTCCCAATAGCAAGAACTGGAGGAGTGTGTGGTCTGGGCAAAATGTTGCAATGTCCCTGCGTGGACAAACATTACAACAACTGGAGCGGGGGGGTGGGGGGGGGGGATAGTGATTACAATGTATTAGTTGTGGGTGGTTGAAATAAATATTTCCTCATTAGATGAAAGCGGCGGCTGTAAAGAGCCTGGGTTGCATCTGTTGAATAATGATTTACGTTTGCACAAACTTGCACTGGCGGAGGCGGGGAGTTTTTTTTCCTCTCTTTTTAATTTCGTCATCCTGCCCATACAAACTGTTTGCAAAAGCCCCGCACCCGCTGTAACCGTGGCAACTGCAGCGTGCTCCTGCCAGCCTGTCCAGTGGTCAAAGCCCTGCCAGTGTGGCTCATGGGGAATTAGGTAACTATGCAGTCCCGGGTTCTGTGGCAGCACAAGGAAATTAAAGGGATGGATCACTATTTCTGTTTCACAATCGACCTCTTTTGACTTCCAGACATATATATATATATATATATAAAGAATTAAAAAGGCGAGTAGGCAACTGAACAGAAATTCCTTTCTTGGTGTTAGCTGCAGTGATGAATGGTTGTTGAGAGGCAAGTCGTTTATCTAATTATAGTTTGTCCAGCTGGTCAGATTAGTTACTATTCCTTGTTTAGTATCGAACACAACCCCCTCCCCGCCGTTTCTCTGTAATCTCTGGTCCCGGAATGCAAGGGCACATGTTTTTGCCCAGTTGCACTGCGTCAATAAGTAAAATTAGCCCCGGTCCCGCAGCTCCCAGGCGGCTGAGGTTTGGAATACCTTCAAGCTGCTATTTAACCACGCCTTGCTTGCTTGCATTTTATAAACGATTATTATTCTTTCAACTTCCTGATGGCAGCATTATTTTTCCCCCTTCTCCGCCACACAGTTTGCTGTTGGGGGAGGGGGTCGTTATTCATGGGGAATGCAGGAATGAGGGTCTTCAGTTATGTGCAGAGGTTGTTCTCCTCGGAGCAGAGAAGGCTAAGGGGGTGGGGTGGATTTAATGGAGGTATTGATTCATGAATGGTTTTGATGAAGTAAATAAGGAAAAAAATATTTCCACTAGCAGGAGGACACGGATTTAAAGCGGTTTGACAAGAGAGAGTGTGTGTGTGTGTGTGGGGGGGGGGGGGGGGGGTGAGGGCTGGGGTGATGAACATTTAATTCACACAGTAATTTGTTGTGATCTTGAATACGATACTTTCAGAAGGAAACTGGATCAATGTTCAAGGTGATAAAAAAAATGCAGGGCTGCGGGGAAAGAGCAGGGGAATGGAGTGAAAAACCAAAGAGCCAGCACAGACACGTTGGGCAGAATGGCCTCCTTCTGCACTGCACCATTCTATTATTGCTTTTTGCACTGTAGGGAGCAGGTCATGATAAAGATGCAACCAGGTGTGTGGACCTTATTGTGTTAGTGGGATTTAAAGTTTTATTGAGGGGCCATGGCGAGTAGTAGTGTCCAGTTAAGCAGTATGATGTCAAACATTCTCAGAGCTCGGGAACTGGTACCGAATTGGTTTTAACAGATAGGGGAAATACGCGAGGATTTTGAAATATCCTTTCGAAGAAAAAAAATGTATTACTATATAGTGCCTTTCATAACCCCAGAACTTCCCAAATCGCTTTCCAGCCAAGAAAGTACTTTGGGGGTGTAGCCTCTGCTGTAAGGTAGGAGACGGTCATTAAAAGTGTGAGATAGTGGGAGCTGACAGCCAGATGGATGGGTTTTTTTGTCTGCCAATGTTCCATAGGAAATTCACATCTCAAAAGCACCAAGGATAAATAAACTATCTCCTCAAAACATGCCCACATACCTTGGCAAAGGACAGCTGGTTTTCCAATTCTCTTTTCATGCAGGAACTTGTTCTCTTCCGCATCCTCACGCTGTGTATAATAACATGTGGGTGTCATATGTGCACACACGCACACAACGCCTCGGGGCTTTGACAGTTTTCTATTAATCCCTGTCTGGTTCCGCTCTTCATTCAAGTTTCAAAAAATACACCCAAGGTGATTTGGCTCTCTTTCAGTCACGAGATCAACTCAAAACTTATTCCCAAAAACAAAGCCCACCCCACAACACCAATATCCGGAGGCAAGATATGTGAAAATGTACCCCGTCAGTGTCATTGGGTCTACTAAACTGCACCTATTTTGAAGTCTCTTGGTGTAGTTTGCAGGCTCAGCTACTACACTACAAGGAACCCGTTTGGACTTGCCAATATTTCAGAATGGAATTGCGTACTTCACCTTTCATCTTACGCTCCAGTTGCACTCAAATCGCTGGCGAGCCTGGTATTGGTAACAAATTGCGTGTCTGATCGACGCTTGAGTTTACAGAAAGTAAGTTACTAATTCACAGAATGGTTACGGCGCAGAGAGAGGCCATTCGGCCCATCGTGCCTGCACCAGCTCTCCGAATGAGCAGTTCCCTTAGTGCCATTCTCCCTGTAATCCTGCACATTCATCCTTTTCAGATAACAGTCTGATTCCCTTTTGAATGCTTCCATTGTTAAATGCTTTTTCGAAGCCCACGAATTCTTTATTGGTAGGTGTCCCGGATTACAAACAGCAGTACTGTTTGTCATAACCTGTTACATCTCATGTGAAAGAGCAGTGAGAATAAGCACATGATTTTCCAAAATACACACGTTCTGGTGGCTCTTAAGCTTACCCTCCTCCTTGTGGAGTTTTGCACTCTTGCAAGTCTCAAATATTACCCTTTCCTCCTATTCAAGCTATTGCACAGGGGATCTCAGCTGGAGCTTTTGTTTGGTTTTAAGTTGAAATAAAGTTTCATTAAAACAAAACGCAGGGGGAGGTAAACGAAAAGAAACTTTGCACACAGCAAGGTAAAAAACAAGCTTACAGCTGCAGGCCAGGTAAGCTGTAAAAGCAATGTCTAAAAAGGTATCTGAAATTATAACACGAGGAGTGTTAAAATTACAAGTGTTGTGCGGGGGTTTTACACGCGACCATTGTCTAGTCCCCGACTTCTGATTCGATGCAAGGTTGTCAAACATCAGGAAGACGTTTGGTTATTGGGGAAAGTATCTTAAAAGTTGTCAGATCTCAGGAAAGCAACAGGTGCTTAGAAACATGGAACCACTTACGAACAGCTCACATTAAAATACATTCTTGTTTTTCTGCTAAGATTCTTTGTAGATCGAGTCGAGGTTAAAAGCCGGGGGTGGTGGGGGGTGGGTGGCTGAGAGTTGGAAATGTTGGACTGACTGGGAACGGCAGGGAAGCCAAAATAGGAAATTGAAGTGGACAGGTCAGTCACTGCACCATCGACGAATGAGCAACTGCATTTATACTCTCCCCTGAGGGGAAAATGCATTACTAGGCAGTCTCGCCCTACATAGTACTGCTCAGTTCCCTGAACAACTCTGCACTGATTGTTAATCCTGGTTAGTGACACTACTAGTTGGCCGTGGTACTGATTAAGGCACGTTTCAGCTCAACAGTTGTCAAATACTTCATCATAATTCAGTGCTGAGGCTACCTACTGAAACTCACATCAACACCATCCTCAGCTGAAAATGAGAGGAAATTGTGACCAATAATTTCAGATGGAATTAGATGCACTCACTGTGCAAAGCAGCAGCTTGTGTGGGAGAGGGTGCTGTGTTGGGGAACAGTATGTCTGTATGCATTGCTCTACCCCCCTCCCCCTATTGTTAACTGTCTAAGGCTGCCAACAATGCACATTGAATGTTACAGTGGAGGCCATTCAGCCAATCATGCCCATGCTGGCTTTTTAAAAGTAATCCAATTAGTTCCATTCCCTTATTCTCTCCCCTGTTAAGTTTTTCATTTTCAAGTATTTATCCAACTTCACCTCGGAAGTTCCTTCCAAATCTGATTGCACCATCCTTTCAGGCAGTGAATTCCAGATTGTAACATGAGGCTTTTTTTTAAAAAAAAGAATCAAACAACAAATTGGTCCAGGGGTTCCTCAAAGCAATACAGAGACGTGAATCTATATCTAGACAAACACTCCCAGTGAGAATAATCACCAACTGCACCTCATTTGGAACTGGTCACAGTTACATTTGAGAACAATCAATTATGCTATGAAATCCAAAACAACAAAGGCACAAGCTGGTCAAATGACTGTGACATTAAGTGGCAGCAATGGGCAAAGGATGATTACAGAGGGCAATTTAAGCATTTTAATTCAGGAAATGGTCCCTAAATCTGCCATGCTATTGTGATGAACTTGATTTCACACATTGCTTGCTCGCCATTGCATAATTGTACTGGAATTCTGTCTCCCCTTCTGCCACCCACTCCCCTTGCCCACAGAAGGCTGTGGATGCTGGGGGGTGGGGGGGGTCAGGACAGAGTTGGATGTATCATTGTTGGATAAGGGTATCAAGCGATGTGGTGCAAATGGGTGGTAAATGGAGTTGAAGTGCAGATCGACCATGATCTGATTGAATGGTAGAGCAGGCTCAAGGGGCCGAATGGCCACCTCCTGTTCCTATGTCCCTATTGAGCGCCAGGCAATGTAAAGTCAAGGTTGAGGTTACTAACAACACAGCCGTCCTACTGAACCAAATCAATCCGTCAACCTGTAAGCTGGCATTGCAAAACATGCCAGAATGTGTTTAGAAAGTCCTAACTGACTTCCCTAATGCCACACCTACACAGTGCAGCCCGTGTAACAGACTCTCATTGTCCTAGATATACAACGCTACTGTCTAGGGGAGAGAGAGGGAGGAGGGGCAGTAAATGCAGCCTTGAAGAAACAAAAAGAACATTTTGAGCGTGCATTATATATGTCCCTCTCACTGAACTCAGCAGCCACGTTAAACAGTACAGCTCCATGCTGCATTTCCCACCCACCTCACAACAGCTGCAATGGAATTGATAGGCCTTGCCTTGCACAAAATGGGTAAAAGTGCGGCATGCCATTCCTGCAGCCACGTCACACACAGGGTACTAGCAATAGGAGGACTTATGGACTGCTCTCGATGGGGTAAACATCACGAGCAAGTCTCTTGAATCCTTTGTAGCCAATCTTAAACCAACATGTCAGAAAGCTACCGTTAAATGAGTGACCTTTGAACGTATGATTACAACACTAATCGTGGTATTACTGTAATGTAGTGAATACGAGTACAGTATTAGGGAAGTGGTGCGTTAGTGTCAGACCCGGACACACATAGAAGATGGGTTGTCCACCCCTGCGACTTTGCAATAAAAGGCCAAGCCCCCAGAAATATTTAATTTCTTAATAAAAGGAAACTGGAGGGAGATTTTTTTTTAGGAGGGGGGGGGGGGGGGGGGTGCGGGTAGGAGGTTAAAAATTGACAGGGCTTCAAGCTGTCCTTGTACAACAGCCTCTGTTTTAGCACTGATATTATTGTCCTGTCCCTCATGTATATCTCAAGAAGTGTGTCTTTTTGAATAAAAAAGTTAGCTTGGCAACAAATTAAAAATATCCATTTGTTCTAAACTGACAGGGCTTGAATCAACAAACATTGAACCATGATTTGAAAATATACCCGGGGGTTTTAGTAGGTTAGCTGCACAATGTTTACGGTGGCATTCCCCCCACCCCCTCTCCACCCAAGGCCAATAGCTCATTGGCTTTATTGAAAGGGTTCTGGGATGACCATCATGGTGAGGCTATAATTAATCCTTCAGATTGCATTGAACTGGCGTGGTGAGAGTGTGTGACGGGGAGGCGCGTTCGCACCACATTGTACCAGAACAAAAGGCATTTGAGTGACTCAGGGATTCCAGGAGCTGTCATCTGATCAAGTACTTTTTTTGTTTAAAAAAAAGTGCTGAATGATTCCACGTCTTCAGCTGAGAATCAGGAAGAATAGGGCAATGTAACTGTACAATCAGAATATCATCTGGCAAAGTAACCAGCTTCACTTTGTAGGAGATTTTTCTTTCTGTACGACCTTGGGGGGGGGGTGGGGGCGGGAAGGGTGGGGGTGGTTTGCGAGGGGCTCTGAAACCTCTCTCTGGGTTAAACAGAAATACAGCACCAGCCAATCTCTTCAGCCTGACACCATTTCCTTTGGGGCAATTTTGAAAATTGGGGTCCACAATTTGTCATAGCTTGTTTTGTTTTGCTATTCAATCTCACTTGCACACATTATGGAGATTAGATTGAGCCTTCCGTTTCATTCAATCACCATCAACCAAAAGCACATATCCAGAAATCTAGGGAAACAGCAAGTGGGCTGGGTAAATGAGGTAGTTTAAAACATTTTGTAACGTTCTTCCTATTGCAATGGTCAGTCAATGCCCTCCCTTCTGTCTCTAGCACTGAAGCCAGCAGATACTGATCGAGCAGATTAAAAACTATGAACGTACATCTGAGATCAGTCTTGTTTGTCAAGGGAAGTCACATGACTCTGCCCTACTGCTGATGCTGCAGATTCCCCTCCCCACCCCCCCGTGCCGAAGTACAGTGATGCAGCAAAACATGCAAAGTGCACCATTTTTTTTTAAAAACAGGGCCTCTTCCAAAAAAGGTACAGCAGTACCATCTTAAAAGGGGTCAAATTAGTTTACTTTCTACTAAAGGAATTGCTTATGGTAGTGAAGTTCAAAAGTCAGTATTGCACAGAAGGTGAGCTTTGTGGGCTAGTGATACTTTTAATCCCCCATTCCCCGTCTTGTTTGTCCACAGTCACTGTAAATATTAGCAGAGAGAAAAAAACGCTCCTTTCGTGGCAGTACCCTGTCTGGCAAGTACAAGTGTTCAAAGTCATTCTCAGCTGGGTCCTGGCACAGTGATAAATGGAGGCTTTGTTAAAAATGTAAATCACCTGCCAAAATCTAAACATTGAATTATGCCAAGCAAGTATAATAGCCCATAGGGGAAGGGGGGAGGAATTTACAGATTTACTCCACCCAACTCAGGGGGGGGTGTGTGTGTGTGTGAGAGAGAGAGAGAGTGTGAGTGTGAGAGAGAGAGAGAAAAAGATGCCATAGGCAATTCTGGCACTTCCTGAGTAGTTGCTACACAGTCAGTCAGTCAGTCTAAAGAACAAAAATCAACAGCTAGACAATAAGAGTCATGCTACTGAAGTCAAAGTACATGCATACTGCCTTGCTACTCATTAAAACAGAAACGTCTGCAGTTTTCAAGGTCAAACCATAGCAGTTTTTCATTTTATATATAACCACGCCCTACTGTACCCAGTGACATCACAGCACTCACCAACACTGTCATTGTACACCCTCTCCAATCAAGCCTTACTCACTACAAGGAAGAAGTAATCACAGACACTAACAAAGGTATTAATAAAATGCCAGAAAACTGTATTTGGCAATTTTAACAAGTGCATACAGGTACAACTAGAAGCATTCAGTTTTTTTTTTGCCAAGTGCTCTGAAAGCAATGTTAGTCACAGTCTACATTAAACAGTTACTGTCACCAAGAAAAGGCCAGTACAGAAAGATTTTTCCAATAATGTATAATAACGATTTACATCAGAGAGAGAGAGAAAGAGCAGAAAAAAACGATCATGAGTACATACCTTCTTAATCTTCAAAAAATATAGAAACACAATGTATTGAAAATCAAAATTGTACAGCCATGTTTACGTGTTGAGTATATACAATTAATCAGTTTTTTGAGGGGTGGTTTCAAGAGTGTCTTTCTCTTTTTTTTAAAAAAACACAAACACACAAACGAATCATGGGTCTCTCTCCTTTTTTACTTTGACATCCCCAGCCAGGATGGTGGCAATCTCTCCTTGCATGAAAGCCCATGGCACGTTGGAGCCAACCAGTGGGCATTTCTCTCCGCTGGGGCAGTACACCTCGCCCGTGGCCCCCTGTTGCTTGATGCTCTCCCTCGAGCAGGGGAAGCAGAATTTGTGCGAGGGCACCGATGGGCACTGCACGAAGTGGGTGTCCTCCAAGCGTTCGTGGCATATTGTACAGCAGAGTGGCACACTGCTGGGCACCGAGGAGTCTGGAATGTTTGGCGGGTGCACCGGCTCTATGCCCGGGTGAGGGTTACCCCCTGATGCCGAGGTGTCCCGGTGGCCCATCCGCCTCTGGCTCAGGGACGATGGCGATAGGGGGCTGCTGCTGTTGCGTCGGGTGGTCGAGTGGACCTGTCCAGCTTCCTTTGGCGAGTGCACGCTGCCCGCATTGTCCGCCACCAGGATCAGGGCGGCCATGGGAGACTGTCCATTCTGCCCGGCGTCCGGCGGCGTGGAGTGGGGGGATGGCGAGGGGGCGTAGGGCGCCGGTGTCATTTTCAGGCTGTCAGTTGGCATCAGGGGCCACGGTTGCCCCTCTCCGTTGACCTTGCTGCCGAGGGGTGGCCCGGTCCCTTCTGATTCAGGCTCGGGTGACGCTTTCCTCTTGCGGCCTCCTCGGGTACCTGGTGAGGGATGAGGAAGGGGGGAGAGGAAGGGTAGGGACGAGGGGATGTTACATTAAAGGCTGTTTGGCAACAAAAAAGGATAACAGCAAGCACCTTAAAAACTGGCTCCCACTGCAGTCAAGGCCACTTCCTGGAAGTGGCACGCTGCTGCTGTCACAGGCCTGACGGGCCGAATGGCCTCCTCTTACTAGATATCATCTCAAGTCGAGCAAAAGGTAACCCCCGCCCCATTTCCGCCCCCTACCCCCCCCTCCTCCTCCCCCGAGCCTAACTTTCATTTCACACTGACCCACTTCTTGCACCCACAGATATATGGTTCCCCTTTTGCATGCAATGCAGCCTCCGCTGGCCTAGTTTACACCAGTCACACTTTTTGCATCAAGACACTTGCAGAGCCGGGAAGCTCCTGCACAAACTCCCATTCAGTTTGCATACCTGATTTAGCCGCTGCGGCCGCTGCTGCTGCCGCCGCCGCCGTGGCATCGAAAGCCAGCACCCGGCCGTGCTGCAGCGAATGCTCCTTCTTGAACCTCACGTCGAAGGGCGGGTGTCCGGCCAGGCTCATCAACGTCTCCTTCACCGTCTTGGGCTTACCGGCCCACTCCTCCCCCCGGCTCTTGAGGCTGTCGGCCAGCTCGTCGGCTCGGTGTTTGCTGTCCTTGGCCGCCTCGTGTTCGGCGGGGGCGCCCGAGGAGCCGCCGCCGCCTCCGGGCCGTTTGTTTACATCCAGGAGGCGCCCGTTAACGCCGTGCGGCTGCGAAGTAGGCGGCGGGGGAGGAGGCAGGGGGTGCGAGCTCCCGTTCACCATGGGCACCAGGTTGGGAGGAGGCGGCGCCCCGTGCGCCCTCCTCGAGTTGGGGCTCTGGCGGTTCAGCTCGGGCGGCTCGTCCGCTTTCGAGTAGCCGTTGAGCAGGGAGCCGGTGCCGTTCTGGCGGGCCGGCGGGAACTCCAGGCGAGGGGGAGGCCGGTCCGAGGCCAGCGGGTAACGGTCCAGCGGCTGGGGCGGCCTGGACGAGCAGCCGTCCGCCGGGTGCACCAGCTGCGGCGAGCTGCTCTCTTTGGTCAGCGTGGCTTTACCGGCGGCCGGTCCGGGGGATCGGCCCTCCTGGAAACCGTGAGCCCGCTTCAGCTGGCGGGCGGTGTCGATCACGAACTCGATGCGGTCCGCTCCCTCGTAGTTGACGCATCCTCTGCAGACGGGCTCGGTGAAGTCCCAGATCATCGCCCACGGCATGCGGGGCAAGTCGCACAGGTAACACGACTGTCTCCGGGTGGAGGCGACCGCGGCGGACGACATGGCGGCGGCTCCGAGAGTCTGTGTGTGTGTGTGTGGAAAAGGAAGAGGGAGAGAGGAGGAGGAGTGTGTGTGTTTTGGGGGGGGGGGGGGGGTCTCCGGCGAGTGTGTTGCACTGGCTGCTCTCAGTGTGTCCGGGTGGGTGTGTGTCTCACTGTATGTGTGTGTGTGTGTGTGTAATGCAGGATTCCCCACCGTCTCCCCTCTCCCTTCTCTCTCTCCTTCCTGCTGACTTTGCAACAATCTCAATGCAAACGGATACAAAATAAAAACAAAAAGAAACAAAGTATCTACATGAAATGGTTACTAAGTTGCAACTTCATGGCAGCGCCTGTCCCCGGAGCGCGCGCCCCGGACTCGCTCTCCCTCTCACTGCCCCCTTCTCGTGCTGCTACTCGCTCACCCTGGCCTGACGTCACCTGTCAATCACTCTCCGCTTCCCCCTCCCCTCCCTCCTCGGTCCGTCTTTCTTTCCCTCTCGGCGAACCGTTTTAGTCGACAGCTCTTCGCGCATGCGTCGTCGCCGAGCCTCCTTCCTCATACATAGAGCGGGCGCGCGGGGCCTCTGGTGACGTAGCTCCATTGTCCTTCCCACCCCCCCAAACCAACCAACCAACCCATCCATCCATCCTTTCTCCCTGCTGCGGGAAGCGTGGGGATGGGGGAGGGGTACAGAGGCGCATGCGCTTTGACACCCTCCCCCCCACCCATACTCTGCCACTGTATGTAAATAAGAGGTCCGTTTACCAACATTCCATTCGGAATGCCAGGGCGGGCGGCGCGCGCGTCACCGGAGCCATGCATCGCTTGCTCTGCAAATTTGCAAGAGTAGATGCAATGCAAACCGTACGAGCATACCCAGGCGGAAATGTGAGTTAGTGCAAAGCTAGCACTATTGCAAAAACACACACAGGACAGTGAAAGGGGATCCTTAGCACACTGCAAATTAATGATTCAACCGCTCTAAAATTAGAAGCGTCTATCATGAATGGGACTCTTTTTCCCAATAAATAGGAAGCGTCAAAGTGAAGTTTCATTTGGTGTGTGTGTGTATTGGTGCCTTGCTCTTTCCAAATTACATTAACCCTTTCCGAACAAACCCCAATCATTTATTTCCCTTTTATGATGATTGATGGAATTACTGTGCTAAGCGTAACTGTATTTTTAAAGAAAAGCAATCGCCATCCCATCTCCCCTTCCACGTTGGCCTCGTATTTATGGAGTTTAAGGTGTAAATGGAGCTATTGCAACAGCGTCAAAATATAAAACTGATGGGGAATGTAGAGAACCCGAGAACACTGAATAGTTCCTTATATTTACATAGTGCAGTCCGGGCTGACGTCAGGACCCGGATACAGTGCACCCCTGTTGATATTGGAAATGTCACAGGAACTGGAGCCAAGAGCGTTTGGATCTCTTGTGCGTTTGCACGGCAAACGCAGGCGCCTAATTGTGCATTTATTTGCAAGAAGAAACAACTCCCACCCTTTTTTTTTTGTTGTTTTTGTTTTGCAAACCGCTGAGTATCTGTATGGAAACCCCTCGCCACACCGTTTTCCTATTTTTTACCTCTCAAATAGTTTCGCTTTTAAATACGCAGGGGATTAAATATGGTGTAAACACGCGCTGTTGCACATCGTTAATATTTGACACATGTTTTCTCCCCCAGTTCGCTTGTCAATGGTACATTGTAGCGTGTTTACAATTTACAGGGCACTTCTGAAGATTTCCCTTCTGAATAATGAGCTCATTGCAAAATGTGTCATCAAAAAAATTACTCTGGCGCTGGCGGGGCTTGGACAAATGTCAACATTCAACCAGAAATGCGGAACATTCGTGTGTTACTATTTCCAAATGCAATCGCATTAATTCTCAAGTAGCAAATCATTCTGGTTTTTTTAAAAAAAAACTTTCTGCAAGATATAGTTACATACATGCAAAACAAAACTATTACCCATTCTAAATGTACAAAGGATAAATATAATCAGAAGAATCAACATACGCGACTAATTTTCGAAACAAAGTTTACAAAACGACTTGAGTAAACAAACGGGATACATTTCCATTTTAAGAAATGCGTGCTTACTAAAAATGAATGGCTATTTAAAACTGCAGTTACATATCCAAGCTGGCTTCAATTAAAGGGAGCGTTAGGGCAAATGGAACTGAATATTTGTGACTTAAAAATGACCACGTTCTGACTAGTCTGCCTAAAGCAAATGTTTGGTAGGTTCCATTTCCCCTTTACTCGCGGATTGAGAGCGGAGATGAAACAAGTAATCTGTCCCCTGCGTGTTTTATTTTCGGTTGTTTTTCCTGTTTCGATGCGATTGAGCGGCTGCCAGAAAGGTTCTCAGCCCCCGGTACAAGGGGTGGGTGGGGGTCGTGAGGCAATGCGTCTGAAAGATGTGCAGACACAAAGCAACAAGAAGATATAATATGGGGGGTGGGGGGGGGAGGGGCTGCTTGTGTGCGTGTGATGATTACTTTTATGAAAGAGGATGTTGGACAGTTGGGTCACGTACACACTCTCTCAGTGCCCCACCCCTGAGGCTCTCGCTTGAGCTCTTGGGCACTGAGCCAAGTCACAGCGCGCAGGCGCTCTCCTCCCCTTCGTCGCCTGCCTGAGGAAAACCTGGAGTGAGGCCAGCAGGAACTGCTGCACTGAATCACTCAGGCAATCTCTATAATCCTACTCGCTACCCTACTGCTTCTATATATAAATACAAAGAGCTGGAGCTTCTAGATATCTTTGGCTCTTATATACATATATAACTTAAAAATACCAAAATACTGCCTTAAATCATCTGTATAAATAATTATCTTAGATTATTAACATAACATAATTTAAAAAAAAACATCTCTTTGTCCATATTCTAGCTTTAGGTGAAGTAGGTTGGCAGAAGGCTTGTGTGTAGCATAGACCAGTTGGATCGAACGGCCTGTTTCTGTGCTTTTCATTTTATTATGATGTTATAAGCTATATATCTGTGCATATTGCTTATGGACACATAGGAAATAGAAGCAGCATCCATAAGACCATAAGACATAGGAGCAGAAATTAGGCCATTCGGCCCATCGAGTCTGCTCCGCCATTCAATCATGGCTGATAAGTTTCTCAACCCCATTCTCCCGCCTTCCCCCCATAACCTTTGATCCCCTTACCAATCAAGAACCTATCTATTTCGGTCTTAAATACACTCAATCACCTGGCCTCCACTGCCTTCTGTGGCAATGAATTCCATAGATTCACCACTCTCTGGCTAAAGAAGTTTCTCCTCATCTCTGTTCTAAAAGGTCTTCCCTTTACTCTGAGGCTGTGCCCTCGGGTCCTAGTCTATCCTACTAATGGAAACATCTTCCCCACGTCCACTCTATCCAGGCCTTTCAGTATTCTGTAAGTTTCAATCAGATCCCCCCTCATCCTTCTAAACTCCATCGAGTATAGACCCAGAGTCCTCAAACATTCCTCATATGGTAAGCCTTTCATTCCTGCAATCGTTCTCGTGAATCTCCTCTGGAACCTCTCCAGGGCCAGAACATCCTTCCTGAGATACGGGGCCCAAAATTGCTCACAATATTCTAAATGTGTTCTGACCAGAGCCTTATAAAGCCTCAGCAGCACATCCCTGCTTTTATATCAAAAACAGAAATACCTGGAAAAACTCAGCAGGTCTGGCAGCATTGGCGGAGAAGAACAAAGTTGACGTTTCGAGTCCTCATGACCCTTCAACAGAACTAAGTAAAAATAGGAGAGGGGTGAAATATAAGCTGGTTTAAGGTGGGGGGGGGGAGAGAGAGGGTGGGGGGGGTGGGTGGGGTGGTTGTATTGACAGGCAAGCAGTGATAGGAGCAGATAACCAAAAAATGTCACAGACAAAAGAACAAAGAGTTTTTGAAGGTGGTGATATTATCTAAAAGAATGTGCTAATTAAGAATGGATAGCAGGACACGCAAGGTACAGCTAGCTCTAGTGGGGGTGGGGTGACATAAGACTAAAAGGGCATAAAAGGTATAGATTTAAAAATAATGGAAATAGGTGGGAAAAGAAAAATCGATATAAATTATTGGAAAAAACAAAAGGGAGGGGGAAGAAACGGAAAGGGGGTGGGGATGGAGGGGGGAGTTCAAGATCTAAAGTTGTTGAACTCAATATTCAGTCCGGAAGGCTGTAAAGTGCCTAGTCGGAAGATGAGGTGCTGTTCCTCCAGTTTGCGTTGAGCTTCACTGGAACAATGCAGCAAGCCAAGGACAGACATGTGGGCAAGAGAGCAGGGTGGAGTGTTAAAATGGCAAGCGACAGGGAGGTCTGGGTCATTCTTGCGGACAGACTGAAGGTGTTCTGCAAAGCGGTCGCCCAGTCTGTGTTTGGTCTCTCCAATGTAGAGGAAACCGCATTGGGAGCAACGAATGCAGATGAAATGCTGCTTCACTTGAAAGGAGTGTTTGGGCCCTTGGACGGTGAGGAGAGAGGAAGTGAAGGGGCAGGTGTTGCATATTTTGCGTATGCATGGGGAGGTGCCGTAGGTGGGGGTTGAGGAGTAGGGGGTGATGGAGGAGTGGACCAGGGTGACACGGAGGGAATGATCCCTACGGAATGCCGCCAGGGTGGGTGAAGGGAAGATGTGTTTGGTGGTGGCATCATGCTGGAGTTGGCGGAAATGGCGGAGGATGATCCTTTGAATGCGGAGGCTGGTGGGGTGATAAGTGAGGACAAGGGGGACCTTATCATGTTTCTGGGAGGGAGGAGAAGGCGTGAGGGTAGATGCGCGGGAGATGGGCCGGACACGGTTGAGGGCCCTGTCAACCACCGTGGGTGGAAAACCTCGGTTAAGGAAGAAGGAGGACATGTCAGAGGAACTGTTTTTGAAGGTAGCATCATCAGAACAGATGCGACGGAGGCGAAGGAACTGAGAGAATGGGATGGAGTCCTTACAGAAAGTGGGGTGTGAGGAGCTGTAGTCTAGGTTGCTGTGGGAGTCGGTAGGCTTGTAATGGATATTGGTGGACAGTCTATCACCAGAAATTGAGACAGAGAGGTCAAGGAAGGGAAGGGAAGTGTCAGAGATGGACCATGTGAAAATGATGGCGGGGTGGAGATAGGAAGCAAAATTAATAAAATTTTCCAGGTCCCGACGAGAGCATAAAGCAGCACCGAAGTAATCATCGATGTACCGGAGAAAGAGTTGTGGGATGGGGCCGGAGTAGGACTGGAACAAGGAATGTTCCACATACCCCATAAAGAGACAGGCATAGCTGGGGCCCATGCGGGTACCCATAGCCACACCTTTTATTTGGAGGAAGTGAGAGGAGTTAAAGGAGAAATTGTTCAGTATGAGAGCAAGGTCAGCCAGATGGAGGAGAGTAGTGGTGGATGGGGATTGTTTGGGCCTCTGTTTGAGGAAGAAGCTGAGAGCCCTCAGACCATCCTGGTGGGGGATGGAGGTGTAGAGGGATTGGACGTCCATGGTGAATAGGAGGCGGTTGGGGCCAGGGAACTGGAAATTGTTGATGTGACGTAAGGTGTCAGAGGAATCACGGATGTAGGTGGGAAGGGACTGGACAAAGGGAGAGAGAAGGGAGTCAAGATAACGAGAAATGAGTTCCGTGGGGCAGGAACAGGATGACACGATCGGTCTGCAGGGACAGTCCTGTTTGTGGATTTTGGGTAGGAGGTAGAAGCGGGCCGTCCGAGGTTGGGCGACTATCAGGTTGGAAGGTGTGGGAGGAAGATCTCCAGAGGAGATGAGGTCAGTGACAGTCCTGGAAACAATGGCTTGATGTTCAGTGGTGGGGTCATGGTCCAGGGAGAGGTAGGAGGAAGTGTCTGCAAGTTGACGCTCAGCCTCCACGAGGTAGAGGTCAGTGCGCCAGACAACAACAGCACCACCCTTGTCAGTGGACTCACCCATTCTAACCTGTCTCTCTCTGAACTTACTGCACTCCGTTCTTCACCATCCCTGTTTTTGTATTCTCGTCCTCTCGAAATAAATGCCAACATTGCATTTGCCTTCCTAACTACCGACTCAACCTGCAAGTTAACATTAAGAGAATCTAGCCTGCTCTCCTGTTCAACTGGATCAGGACTGATCTTCTATTTGAATGCCATTTTCCTGCACTATCTCCATATCCCTTGATATCTTTAATATCTAGAAATCTATCAATCTCTGTTTTGAACATGCTCAACAACTGAGCCTCCACAGCTCTCTGGGGTAGAGAATTCCAAAGGTTTACCACCCTCTGAGTGACGAACCCCTCCCCCCCCCCCCAGTCTTATTCTGAGACTGTGTCCCCTGGTTCTAGACACCCCCCACCCCCAGGGGAAACACCCTTCCTGCATCTACCCTGTAAGAATTTGTATACTTCCGTGAGCTTGTTTCTCATTCTTGGAAACTCTAGAGAATACAGGCCCAGTCTCCATAATCTCTCCTAGGGGACAACCCGCCATCCAAGGCTTATCTGTAAATAGGCTATATATATATTTCTTTATATACGTCATATATATATAACATAGAATATACAGCAGAGAAACTACATGTATCAAAATACAGAGAGCCTACTGTAATTCGGCTATGGTGGCAGGGCGCCTTCCAGTGAAATACGTGTAATGGGAAAGGTAAATCTTGGCGCAATTGCCCCATTAACCGAAAGATTGAGAAACGCCATTTGTTGCATGAAATACTTTCCATAACTGGATTAAAACGAGTGGGATGTTTCAAGCGTTTCCAGGAGTTTGCTGGGCGGGCAGTGTTGTTGCGAACATGCCACGTCGGCTCATTTCTCATCCGCTCTCTGCCTCTCGGACTGGCTCATTGCAACAAGCAGGGTATCAGTGTGAACAGTGGAAATATCCCACAACTCGCACTGACGCGACTTTTGGCAAATGCAATGGACAGAGGCTGGTAAACACGGCACGGGTACCAGCCCTCGCTGTAATGTTCTGCTTCATTACAGTTTGGTACGTGAGGACCAAGCTTGTGCACCGGGAGCTTTTCCCTCAGACACGAGTTCATCCGGACAGAGCCGCTGATATCTGTGATGTGTTCTATCCCCCGACCTTTATTTGAAATGGGAGGTTCCTTTGTGCAGCTTCTCCTTTACTCGAATGGGTTAGAAGAAAATGTATCGCTTGAATCCCAAATTTATTATTTTAATAAATATTACAAGGAGCAATTCATTCCAGTTATGACCTATTCTGTTCCCCCCCCCCCCCCCCCCTAAATATTGTGTCATTGCTGCATTATACAAAATAGGCTCTAATTGTAAGTATCAGTTGCCAGAATTCACTGTCTCGAATTCAGGACAAATAGTGGTGAGGGGCGGAGGGAGGGAAGGGGGGAAAATAACAGAGGAGAGATTGTTTGAACTGATAGGATTATGCATGCGGTGCTGATTTTCTTTATATAAAAAATAAATCCCCTCAGGTACAGATGGGGAAAGAATGATGTTTGAAGATACACATGACTAAAAAGCCTCTCACTCCATTCCTATACAAAAGCATTAGGCTTTGTTTACTGATACAGATGCGAGGTGAATGCTAATTTGGTGAGCGAAACCAACACGTGGTTTTAGTGCAGACAACAGATGGGGACTTCTGATGTAAAGGGTTTTTTTTTAAAGCGATTGTAACCCTTGCATTTCCAGAAGAGTTTTCTGTTGAGCTAAATGGTACCGGAGCGGCGCTTCCCCAAGCCCTCTCAAGTGGAGGCTTTCAGACCAATCCTTTGATTTCATTTTCAACAGCTAAAAAATTAACAGGTTTAAGGAAGGGACTTGTTGTTTATATAGCAGGGCATCCATTCACACAGGGTGTCTATTCACACCACTGCGTCAGTCATTGGCTTGAAGGCGGGCAGGATTTGGATCAGTGTATAAATACTAAACCTACAATAGTGCGCTAGAGTAACTGGAACCCGCAACCTTCTGAGTCAAGCGGGCTGAGTCAGGGGAGAGTGCCCTTAAACGTCTGGACCCGCCATATCATACCTGGCATCGCATGATGTCAAGGGTGTTGCTTAACAAGCAGGTGACCTTCGAAGGATTGGGAGGATCCCAAGGAGCTGAACTTCGGACGCCATGTCCAGCCATCAGTAAGACTGCCTCCAGAACCACCTGTGAGGTGAGAGTGACTGCCCTTGACACCAAGGAGCCCTAGCAAAACTGGAGTCAATGGGAATCAGGGGGAAAACTCTCTGCTGGCTGGAGTCATACCTAGCACAAAGGAAGATGGTTGTGGTTGCTGGAGGTCAATCATCGCAGTTTCAGGACATCACCGCAGGAGTTCCTCAGGGTAGTGTCCTTGGCCCAACCATCTTCAGCTACTTCATCAATGACCTTCCTTCCATCATAAGATCAGAAGTGGGGATGTTCGCTGATGATTACACAATGTTCAGCACCATTTGTGACTCCTCAGACACTGAAGCAGTCCATGTCCAAATGGAGCAAAACCTGGAAAATATCCAGGCTGCCAGGTAACATTTGCGCTGCACAAATGCCAGGCAATGACGATCTCCAAAAAGAGAGAATCTAAGCATTGCCCCTTGACGTTCAATGGCATTACCATCACTGAATCCCCCCATTATCAACATCCTGGGGATTACCAATGACCAAAAACTGAACTGGACTAGCCATATAAATACTGTGACTACAAGAGCAAGTCAGAGGCTGGAAATTCTACGGTGAGTAACTCACCTCCTGACTCTTCAAAGCCTGTCCACCATCTACAAGACCTGGATGAGTGCAACTTCCACAACACTCAAGAAGCTCGACAACATCCAGGACAAAGCAGCTCACTTGATTGGCACCACATCCACAAACATTCACTCCCTCCACCAACAATGCACAGTAGCAGCAGTGTGCACCATCTACAAGATGCACTGCAGTAACTCGCCAAGACTACTTTGACAGCACCTTCCAGACCCACGACCACTACTATTTAGAAGGACAAGGGCAGTTGATAGATGGGAACACCACCACCTGGAAGTTCCCCTCCAAGCCACTTACCATCCTGTCTTTGAAATATATCGCCATTCCTTCACTGTTGCTGGGTCAAATTCCTGGAACTTCCTCCCTAACAGCATTGTGGGTGTACCTACACCACATGGACTACAGCGCTTCAAGAGGCAGCTCACCACCATCTTCTCAAGGGCAATAAATGTTGGCCTAGCCAATGACCCCCACTTCCCATGAATGAATAAAAGAAAATCACCCATCCATACCTTTGTTTCCTGTAAATTTGATTATTGCAACACTCCCCTCGATGGCCTCCTATATTCCAGCCTCCGCAGACTTGAGGTCTTCCAGAACTTTGCTGCTCATGTCCCAGCTCACGCCAAACCCTGTTCACCATCCTCCCTGTGCTTGCTGACCCACATTGGCTCCCAGTCCAACTATGCCTTGATTTTAAAATTCTTATCCTTGTCTTCAAATCCTTGTACGGTTTCATCCCCCTCTATCTCTGTCATCCCTTTCAGCTTTAATGCAACTTTTCAAGATCTCCGGTCATCCAATTTTGGCCTCTCACACATCCCCAATTGCTGCACCATTGCTGGCCGTGCCTTCAGCTGCCAAGGCCCTAAACTCTGGAATTATATCCCTACACCTCTCCGCTTCTCTTTTCTCCTTTAAGGCTCTCCTTAAACTGGCCTGTTTGGTAAAGATTTTGCTCACCATCCCTAATATCACCTCGTGTGGCTCAGTGTCAAAGTTTGTTTGATAACACTCCTATGAAGCACTTTGGGATGTTTTACCGCTTTAGAGGTAATATATAAATGCAACTTTGTTGCTGTTTCAGCTATAATTCAGTCTGCACATTGGATTTGCATCAGTTTTGGGCTTATTCAATGACTGTTACTGACCGTCAATCGAATCAATGGCAGATTGTATCATGTATTGCCATATTTATCCAGCAGATGGAACCCACCACGGAGGCCATTCCTTTGTTAAGCCTCAGGCTGAAGAAGTGGTAGAGAAGCAATAAACACACAAGAGGCCAGGAAATTGAAGGGAAAATGAGTGTGTTTAAAGCCCTATTCAGTGCAGTACTGCACTGTCAGAGGTGCTGTCTTTCAGATGAGGCATTGAATTGATGCCCCAACTGCCAAGATTTCACCATTTCAAAGCAGAGCAGAAGTATTCTCCCTTAACCAACCAAAGCATAGATTATCTGGTTGTTTTCTCATTGCTGTGTGTGGGATCTTGCTGTGTGCACATTAGCTGCTGTGTTTCCTACATTGCAACACTTGAAGTGACGACACTTCAAATAGCACTTCATCGGCTGTGAAACACATTGGAACATCCTGAGGTTGTGAAAGGCAAACAATAAATGCAAGTTTCTTTTCTTAATCATCCACTTAACCCTCCATGCCATGCTAACACAATGACTGAATTTCCTTCATTCATGAGAGAGAATAACAGTTTCACTGAGTCCATTTCCGAATGCTGACTGTGTTAAACGTAATTCCTTCATAGTTATGTCACCGCCCTTATTCACTAAGTTGTCTTCAGATCAAATTGAACGACAGCTTAAAACTCACGTGACTGTTTAGTTCAGACTGTGAGATCTGCAAAGTCTGATAATTAGGGGTTGAAGCAATAACGCATTTGGCATCAGCATGTTTATACAAGATAAGCAAACGTAGCCCATATTAAACAGCATGTTTCATCACCAGTGCGCCTTTAAAACAAACGGTTAGTGTCTTATCGGCCTTCTTGTCTGAAGATTTTGAAAAGGATTTTTGTTTAAACATGAACTCTGATGGCCTCACTGTCGAAATCACCTGGGAGGAGTTACTAATGCTGTGCAGCAGCTGAATCAACATCAGCTGAGATAGTCATTAATACACAATGCCAAAGATTTCCTAGCATTTCATTTGTGAATATTAATTCAGCTCCCCCTCACTGAAGTCTAGAACTCAATAACTCCTTTCATTTCGGTGTCTCTTTTTAAAAATTCATTCACGGTATGTGGGCTTCACTGGCTGGGCCAGTATTTATTGCCCATCCCTAATTGCCCTTGAGAAAGTGGTAGTGAGCTGCCTTCTTGAATCGCCGCAGTCCCTATGGTGTGGGTACACCCACAGAGCTGTTAGGGAGGGAGTTCCAGGATTTTGACCCAGCTACAGTGAAGGAATGGCGATGTATTTCCAAATCAAGATGGTGAGTGACCAAGAGGGGAACTTCTGCTGTCCTTGTCCTAGATGGTAGTGGTTGTGGATTTTGAAGGTGCTGCCGAAGGAGCCTTGGTCAATTCCTGTAGTGCATCTTGTAGATAGTACACACTGCTGCTACTGTGCATCGGTGATGGAGGGAGTGAATATTTGTGGATGTGGTACCGATCAAATGGGCTGCTTTGTCCTGGATGGTGCCCAGCTTCTTGAGTGTTGTGGGAGCTGCACTCATCCAGGCGAGTGGGGGGTATTCCATCACATTCCTAACTTGTGCCTTGTAAATGGTGGACAGACTTTGGAGAGTCAGGAGGTGAGTTGCTCACTGCAGGATTCCTAGCCTCTGACCTGCTCTTGTAGTCACAGTATTCATATGGCTAGTCCAGTTCAGTTTCTGGTCAGTGGTAATGGCCTCGGTGGTGGCACTCAAGCATTCGAGTCAGAGGCAAGAGCTTCAAGATTCACTCATAGAGACTTGTGCACAAAAATCCAGGCCTGACACCTTTGGTGCAAATACTGAGGGAGTGCAGCACTGTCAGAGGTGCTGCCTTTCGGACGAGAAACCCGGTCCACCCCCTCAGGTTGATATAAAAAATCCCATGGTACTATTTTAAGAAGAGCAGGGGAGTTCTCCTCCATCCGGCCCGGTGTCCTGGCCAATATTTGTCCCTCAGCTAACATCACTAAAACAGATTATGTGTTCATTTCTCTCACTGATGTCTGTGGGATCTCACTGTGTTTAATCTCTGCTGCCATGTTTCCACACATTATAACAGTGACTATACTTCAAAGTACTTAATTGGTTGTAAAGTACTTTGGGATGTCCTACTCTACCTCATTCTTTGCCTGAACCTGAGAGGGACAAACCCCTGACCTCCACTCAGCCTTTCCAGCTCACGATGTACTGTCCTTTATAAATCCAAGCCTAGTATCTCAATTCCATGGTTGACCTTCTCTTCTATTGTCTTTTTACTATTGACCCTGGCCTTACTCTTTTCCCTTGTAGTCTTAGCATCACCTGCCCTGGGTTGCTCCTGTAGCAAAGACCCCATTGTAGGAACAAAAGGAACAGAGGAGATGATTATAGCCCCTCGAGCCTGCTCTACTGTTCAGTTAGATCATGGCTGATCTGTACCTTAACGCCAATGACCCACCTTGGTCCTGTGTCCATTCACACTCTTTCCCAAAAAATCTTCAATTACCCCCAACCTCATCGTGAGAAAGTTCCAGATTTTCACTGCCCTTTGTGTGAAAAAGTGTTTCCTGACATCGTCTCTGAATGGTCCAGCTCTAATTTTAACGTTTAGCTGCCTTGCTCTAGACTCCCCCTCTCCCAGAGAAAATATTTACTCTCTATCTACCCTATCATCTCAATCACCCCTTAATCTTCTAAACTCAAGGGGATACAAGCCCAGTCTAGGCAACCTGTCCTTAACCCATTTAGTCTCATTTTCTTTCCAGTACTGTGTGTGGAGAGATCATTAGTCTCATCTCACATCCCACCCTAGTAATAGAACCGGTAAGTTACAACACTGTGCTCCCATCCAACACTTACACTCAGCTATGTTATCATTCAGGCATCCAGAGATCAGAACTCTTATCTTGACTTGGGAGTCGGGCTCAAATCCATAACCTTCCAAGTCCTAGACAGGAATGCCACCACTGAGCCAAGCCTTGGCCTGTAGGTTACTCGTGCCATGTGAGCAGTGACACTGTTATCATTTGCCTGGCTGAGGCAGACAGCCTATAGTGACAGATTGCTATTTATTTCTTGTACTTTCCCTTGAAGCAATAGCAGTCAGACTTCCAGTCAGGTTTGCAGATACCAACTCTCTGTGGCTCAAGGATATAAATATATCCAGTGAATATAACCAAAGCAAATCCGAAGTCATGCATTATAAGTGTGTAAATAGTGTATGCCGATATTTAAATTGATAATAGAAAGCGTTTCGATTTTCTGTTATGTTTAGTGTAATGTTAAAATTGAAGCAATTTAACAATACCCTGCTGTTTCACCTTCAATATTTCTGCCCCATTGTATCACAGTCAGTCTTTATTGAGCAGAATTATTTGCTACAAGTGGAAGGTAAACTGGGTTAGGAAAGGTAATAACGTGTGCCACGCAGACAGGTACAAGTTATTGGCCTTTATTTCAGGGAGAAAATCAATATCTATCAAAGTCCACTTTTGTGATTTTCTTTTCGACAGGAAGGGAGGGTAGGAGATTTGCCTTTGTTACCAGACCAATTTTTGTGACTCAGAGGTTTTAAAAAATAATTTTTCAATAAGTGCAAAGGTCTCAAAACTGCTGAAGCTGGTAACTGGGTGAGGAGAAATGCATTTAGGTGAAGTCACCTCATGTTAATATCATACTAATCCACCTCTGTAGCTTTGTACGCTTCACTGCCCTAAGTTTTCAAAAGCTGATGGTTTCGTCTTTAACTTACACAGATTTTGAAGTTGCTATTTTGCAGTATGAGCAATCAAAGTTCTACGGTGATCATGTGACATTCCTCACCCATTATTTTTGACGTGTTCTCCCATTTCAAAATGGAAGGTTCACGTAGCAGAATGAGGAATGTCACCCACATGCTTCATGCATGTGCATGCTAATGTCAAGTACTGCTGGCTCGGAAGGCTATGGGTTCAAGTCTCACTCCTGAGACTTGGGCACATGAGGAGAGGAAGAGAGAACTGTGCTGTTGGAGATGGTGTCTTTCGGGTGTGACATGAAATTGAAGTCCTGTCAAGAGGATGCAGAAGATCCCTTGGCACTTTTCAAGGAAGAGTATCTTGTTGGCGTCCCAGTTCAGAGAGGCTTCATTGGGCTGATATTGGGATGAGGAGTTTGTTTTATGAGGAAAGGTTGGGCCTATATTCATTGGAGTTTAGGAGATTGAGAGGTGATCTTATTGAATAAGAGTCTGAGACTGCTTGACAGGGTAGTTGCTGAGAGGACGTTTGCTCTTGTGGGGGAATCTAGAACTAGGGGACATAGTTTCAAAACAAGAGGTCTTGCATTTAAGATGGAGATGAGGAATAATTTCTTCCCTCAGAGGGCCGCTGGTGTTTGGAATTCTTTACCCCAGAGAACAGTGGAGACTGGGTAATTGAATACATTCAAGGCTGAGTTGGATAGATTCTTGATTGACAAGGGAGTCAAGGGTTATGGGGGACAAGCAGGAAAGTGGACTTAAGGCCACAATCAAATCAACCATTATCTTATTGTATGGCAGAGCAGGCTTAAGGGGCTGAATGGCCTACTCCTGCTTCTATTTCTTATGATCTTATGTTCTTCAACAGCACCTTCCAAACCCACAACCTCTACCACCTAGAAGGACAAGGGTAGCAGCCCCATGGGTCCACCACTACCTGCAAGTTCCCCTCCAAGTCACACACCGTTCTGACTTGGAACTATATCACCATTCCTTCACTGTCACTGGGTGAAGATCCTGGAACTCCCTCCCTAATGGCACTGGGGGATTACCCACACCGCTGCAGTGATTCAGCATGCAGCTCACCACCACCTTCTCAAGGGGCAACTAGGGATGGACAATAACAGCAATGCCCCTATCCCAAGAATTAACCTTGAAAAAGGTAGCGCATAGCTGTGAAGGAAATAGATTCATATGCTGTTTAGAGATATATGTATTTTACTGAAAATGTAGAGCACAGAAACAGGCCATTCAGCCCAACTGATCCATGCTGGTGTTTATGCTCCATACGAGCTTCCTCCCATCTTATTTCATCTAAAACTATCTGCATATCCTTTTGTTCCTTTCTCCCACTCTGTTTATCTAGTTTTCCTCAACTATTTTTTGCTTCAGCCACTCCATGTGGTAGTGAGTTCTTACCACACTTTGGATCAAGATGTTCCTCCTGAAGTTTAGATTGGATTATTAATGACTATCGTATATTGATGATTCCTTGCTTTGGTGTGTAGGCGAGGTTCTACCAAGCATTGTTAGAGCTGATCTAGAGAGATAGCACTCCTCAAATGATTTTTAAAATTAACAATATGCGTTTTGAGTTCTGACCTTTCTCCCAGCCCAAGAAAGAAGCCTGAACACATTTTCAGTTATTTTATTGGTCAGTTCAAAGAGCAACAGTAATCTGTATTTACAGTCATTTGTTTCCATAGCAACCATGGTACCCAATAATTACCATCCTACTTTCTGGTGTCTGTGCTTATTTTTATATATTTCAGAGAGAGGCTGTAATAAAATGCTTTGTGTGGCCCTGTCTGTCGTGACTGAAAATCCTGTCACGATCTTCTGTCACCTTTCTGCCTTTGAGCATCCATCAATATTATTCCTCCTCATTGGTTAACTCCAGTGTGTTTCTCCTTTCCAATTGGTTATTTTCTCCTTTTGGTTATAGGAAACGATATCGTGCAAAATTGTTCTCTACCCTCTCTGCAAATAAAGTTAATCAAATCACAATCACTAAATACCTGCAGATCCAAACTCCCAGCAAAGAAAATTTCTCAAAGATCACGGTTGCCATGACAATTAAACATCCACTCGACTATCAATAAATATGTTACAAACCTCACTTCCACTCAACTTTTTCCATTAGAAATTCCTGTATCTTTATAATGGACATGTACTATGTAAACATATCACCCTGTAATTACAAAAAGCAAAAAACTGCGGATGCTGGAAATCCAATACAAAAACAAAAGTACCTGGAAAAACTCAGCAGGTCTGGCAGCATCTGCGGAGAGGAGCACAGTTAACATTTTGAAGGGTCATTCGGACTCGAAACGTTAACTGTGCTCCTATCCGCAGATGCTGCCAGACCTGCTGAGTTTTTCCAGGTATTTTTGTTTTTACCCTGTAATTGCACTCTTGCATCAGAGGGTCAGAGGGGAGAGTAACATAGAGAGGACAACACAGAGAAAGGAGAGAGTAACAGAGACAAGAAGAGAGTAACAGAGAGAGGACAACACAGAGAGAAAAGAGAGAGTAACAGAGACAAGAAGAGAGTAACAGAGAGAGGGGAGAGTAACAGAGACAAGAAGAGAGTAACAGAGAGTGAAACACAGAGGAAAAGGGGAGAGTAATAGAGAAGAAGAAAGTAACAGAGAGAGAGGACAACATAGAAGAAAGGGGAGAGTAATAGTGATCAGAAGAGAGTAACAGAGAGAGGACAACACAGAGGGAAAGATGAGTAACAGAAAAGCAGAGAGTAACATAGAGAGGGAAACACATAGGGATGGAAAGAGTAACAGAGACAAGAAGAGAGTAACATAGAGAGGGCAACACAGAGGGGAAGGAGAGAGTAACAGAGAGAAGGAGAGAGTAACAGGGAGGACAACTCAGAGAGAAAGGGGAGAGTAATAGTGAAAGGAAGAGGGTAACATAGATAGGACAACATTGAGGGAAAGGGGTGAGTAATAGTGATAAGAAGAGAATAAGAGAGAGAGGACAACACAGAGAGAAAGGGGAAAGTAACAGGGACAAGATAAGAGTAACATAGAGAGGACTACGCAAGGTGAAAGGAGATAGAAACAGATGCATGAAGAGAGTAGCAGAGAGAGGGCAACAGAGGGAAAGGGGAGAGTAATAGTGAGACGAAGAGAGTAACAGAGAGCATAACACAGAGAGAAAGGGGTGAGTAACAGAGACAAGAAGAGAGTAACATAGAGAGGGCAACACAGAGAGAAAAGAGAGAGTACAGAGACCGAAGAGAGTAACACAGAGAGGGCAACCCAGAGGGAAAGTAGGGAGTAACAGAGACAAGAAAAGAGTAACATAGAGGGCAACACTGTAAGAAAGGGGAGAGTAACAGCGACAAGAAGAGAGTAAAAGAGCGATGACCACGCAGAGAAAGGAGAGAGTAATAGAGATAAGAAGAGAGTAACAGAGAGAGAGGACAACACAGACAGGAGGGGGAGAATAATAGCGATAAGAAGAGAGTAACAGAGAGAAGACAATATAGAGGGAAAGGGGAGAGAAATAGTGATAGGAAGAGAGTAACAGAGAGAGCAGAACATGGAGGAAAAGGGGAGAGTATCAGAGACAAGAAGAGAGTAACATAGAGAGGACAACACAGAGAAAGGAGATAGTAATAGAGATAGTGACATAGAGGGAGCAACACAGAGGGAAAGGAGAGAGTAACAGATACAAGAAGAGAGTAACATAGAGAGTGCAACACAGAGGGAAAGGGGAGAAAATAGAGAAAAGACTAACAGAGAGAGAACAACACAGAAAGAAAGGGGAGAGTACTAGTGATCAGAAGAGAGTAACAGAGAGAGGACAACACAGAGGGAAAGGTGAGAATAACATAGAAAAGAAGAGAGTAACATACAGAAGACAACACAAGAGAAAGGGGAGAGTAATAATGATATGAAGAGAGTAACAGAGAGAGGACAACAAAGAGGGAAAGGGGAGAGTAACAGACATGTAGCAAATAACATAGAGAGAGCAACATGGAGAGAAAGGGGAGAGTAATGGTGATAAGAAGAGAGGAGCATAGGGCAACACAGAGGGAAAGGGGAGCAAATATAGTGATAAGAAGAGAGTAAGAGAGAGGACAACACAGAGAGAAATGGGATAGTAACAGGTAAGAAGAGAGTAACAGAGAGGGGACAACACAAAGAGAAATGGGATAGTAACAGAGGCAAGAAGAGTAACAGAGAGAGGGAAACACAGAGAGAAAGGAGGGAGTAACACAAGAAGTTCATTAGCTGACTCCGGTGACTCTGTTCAGTAGCCACTCACCACGTATCTAAACAAAAAATAAAAGTATCTATCAAGCTGAGTTCCACCCTGGGATCAGGCTTGTCCAGTGGCAACCTCAGCTGGGGATCATAACAAAGTGGGGGCTCTTGCGGGATTTGACACGCGGACAGCAGTTGATTGGACGCAGAATAAATTGGCCCAGGATTATCGTTTACAAGGTGGGATTGAAAATCCTTGAACATAGTTGGGATGTGTGAATCTTTTTTTTTAAAGGGTACATGGAGGTGAGGAGGTACTGGACATAGGAATTGGAATTGCTGTGAGGCATATTATACGAGTTGGAATTCACAATGGCTTTGGAGGTTGCTAAAACTTTTTTACAGATGGAAAATGTAACTCTCGACTGGTTTGCAGAAATTAACTAAGAGTAAACTAATGAAATTGACGGATAAGCTGCAGTTAGATTACCCAAAGGGACGAAGAAAGTAGACATAGTTGAGATAATAGCACAGCATTTAGAACCAGAAGGGATAACAGAGAGACAACATTCTCCAAGTGGTGAGTCACAGCTGGAGGCAGTGAACTAGAGGCAAAAGGGAAAAAAAAGGAAAGAGAAAAGGCAGAAAAGGAAAAATAGAAGGCATCTCATAGGGAGCAAGCGGAGAGGCAGGAGAGAGAAAGGAAGCTGGAAGTGAAATTTCAGGCAACGGAGAAGGATAAAGAAAGAGTAGCAAGGGAAGGAGAGAAGGAACAAGAAAGGGAATGCCGGCTTAAAAGGCTGGAAGTTAAAAAAGAGATCTCAGATGCTGAGGAAGGTTCTGATGATGAAAACACCTTCAACCCAAAACTCAGTGGAGAGATGTATAAGTTTGTGCAAGCTCTCCCAAAATTTGAGGAAAGGGATGTAGAGGCATTCTTTATTTCGTTTGAAAAGGTGGCTAAGCAAATGAAGTGGCCAAAAGAAATTTGGACATTGCTCTTATAGTTTAGGTTGGTAGGTAGAGCTTGTGCTTCACTTTCAGAAGAGGTTTCTGTGGATTATGATGCAGTAAAAAAGGCTATTCTGAGTGCATATGAGTTAGTCCCTGAGGCATACAGGCAGAAAGTTCGGAATGTAAGGAAACAGCCTGGGCAGACCTATGTTGAGTTTGAGAGGGTAAAGCAAAGTAATTTTGACCATTAAATACAATCATTAAAGGTAGAGATGATGTTTGAAGCTCTTAGGGAAATAATTTTCTTGGAAGAATTTACAGGTTCACTTCCTCTTGTAGTTAGAACCCATGTTGAAGACCAGAAGGTTAAAACGCTAAACAGGCAAAGGAGATGGCTGACAATTATGACCTGGTTCATAAATCTAAACCCTTTTTCCATCATCCCCATAAACCCGAGAAGGATAGAAGATGGGAAGGTGAAAGGAAGGCAAGTAGCCGGGGAAGAGAAGTGACAGTTGGGAATTCTCAGGAAATTTCTGCTCAGACCAGAAAGGAAGGTACTGAGGGTGGCAATGACATTCGGAAGCCTAAATGTTTTCATTGTAACAAGGTGGGACATATTAGGGCAGATTGCTGGAGGTTAAATGGTAGACCTATTGCAGTAGTAGGAATGCCTAAGGAATCCTCAGGAAAGGTTGCATCAGAAAAGGAAATGGTTGTAGCAGTAGTACAGGTGAAACGTGTTCCCTCAGAACAGACAGGATAGGCGGGGGGTGGGGGGGGTGGGGGTGGGGTGGGGTGTGGTTTAGGATAGTCCAGAGAATTCTTCTTTGATTACTGGTGAAGGAAGTCAGGCTATTAGAGGGTCTGGATGTTTTGTCTCGAAGGGAGAAGGGTTCCCTTACTCCTCCAACAAAATAAGTAAACAGATTGAGATTTTGAGAGGTACTGGGGCCAAGCAATCATTGATGGTGGCTGTTGATACAATTTGTGTTCCAGGTAGTTTTATGAATGAAGAAGTATTAATAAGGGGTATTATTAGAATTTATGAACCTGTTTCTTTGTGTAAAGTCGATTTACAAATTCACTTTGTAAATGCAATTGTTATGGTGGGAATTATTCCTAAATCACCAATTGAAAGGATAGATTTTATTCTGGGTAATGATTTGGCTATTGGAGACAGTAATGTGGCAATTACTGTATTGCAGCAGGCAAGATCATGTTGATCTTAACAAACTTCAGGAAACTACTGTGGCCAACAATGAGATGGTTATTGCCAATAATAAGCAATTGAAGGAAACCCCGATTAAAGTAGAAAACCAACTTTCATGTACAAAAGAGGAGTTTGCTAATGAAAGAAGAGAATTGATGAGATCAACTGAGAATCAGTCACAGAAACTAGAACACTCGACTGAGGACTTGAAATGTCTAAATGCTAAACTTGTGGAAGCAAATTTAACAAAGGTCAATCGTCAGTTAAAACTCAATGATCTTTAAGCATCAGTAGTTGCTATGAAATATCAGGGAAACTGCCTTGAACAAGGAATTGTTGGTAAATCAGAAGAATTGTTTGAATGCAGAATTAAAAACCAAAACTAACGAACTGTTAGAACTTCGCCATGAAAAGAGCAAAGAGATTCTTGAACTTCAATGCAAACTGGAGAAAATGAAGGGGAGGATGGGTGCTATTCAGTGTTACAATTCCAAAGTTGCTCCTGTGAATAGAAACTCTTTGTTGAATTGTGGTCCAGTTGAGCAAAGAACTGATCCAAGTAACCTTGCTGACATATCAACCTCTGTAATAGACAATATGAAAACAACTGAAGTACATGCAGAATTGGAAATCAAGAATTGCCAACAAAAAGGACTGAAAGCGCAAACTGGCCTGGAAAAGTCAATGACCAGAGCCACTGATTTACAAGTGCTGCCAGTGCCAAAATACAAAATACAGCAGTTGGAATCCAGGGAAGTGGACAGATTGCAATAGACCATCCAAAACCTGTAAAGAAGAGGAATGATATAGTTTGTGGATTATGCAACAGAATTGAAGGGTTGGAATGAACTATGAAACTCCACAGGGAGAACATAATTGATACTGCTCAAAGGGAAGTGGAGAAGACCTGTTCGAAATGGATTTGGAGAAACAGCAATATCATAAAAAGTTCAAAGATCAAACCAAGCAGGAGCATGAAACCCTTTTGTGTGAACATAAAAAGCATCTCAATAACATCCTTGAAACAGCGAAAAGATTTTGACCAGAGAAAAAGTGAGATGTTAACTCACAAAAATACCATTTTGACTTTGCGAAATCGAAATGAGAATTTACCACATTTAAGTTCGGAAAATTAGCTTGAGGATGGAATTACACCTATAGTGAACGAAAAGGGCGACTGGGCTGTAAACTTAAATGAAACATTCTTTGCTGAGTTAAAGGCTAGAAATAAGAGGAAAGAGAAACGTAAGAGTTGAGTCATGATAGTACTATGATGTGCAAATTCTACTAATCTTGTTACATTTATTGACTTTGTTAAGTATGTTTTTGTTATTGTGCAATATGATGTGTAGTTGTGAAACAAAATGGAAAATTTATCTGTACAGTATGTAGTAAGCTATTGTTAGAGGTTTATGATGTTAAGTTTGTGTGAGGCGGATGTATGGCCATTGTAAAGAAACCTTCACTGTTGTGAAGCTTTCTTTCCTCCAAAGGGAAGGTATTAGGAAATAGAGTTAGTTTAAGTAAGTTATATTGGTATTTGTGGGTGTTAGGAATAAGTTTAAACTTTAATGTTTAAATTTGATTTGTATTTCTGTATCTGTGTTTTAAGAAGAGGTTAAGTTGAGTTTTAGTTTCACTTTAAAAGGTGCCTGCATTTCTAATGAGAGCTTATGACCATAAAAGAAGTTAAGTAAATGCAAGAGTAGAAAAACTAGGCTGTTGCCTAGCAACAGGGGTCCAGAGAGGCAGATCCTTCCCACAAACACAGAAGAAACTAGAAACAGCAGTTTTTGAGATCAGGTTTGAAGACAGTTGCCAGGCAGAAGCAGCCCAGAAGGCTCAGATAGCTATTTCCGAGCTAAGTTAGTTGAAAGTAGTTGCCAGGGAGAAAATGGAGCAAAGGGGGCAGGTAGCCAGTCCCAAGCTAAAGAAGAAAGTCCCCAAGAATCCAGGTGAGTGGCACAGGAGAAAGCCCCAAACAGACCTTCTAGTCAAAGGAAGGACAGGAACCTGGAAAAAGTCCTGATTGAGGGGCAGAGAAAGGATCCAAGCTTAAAGCTCCAAGCTGCAGGAAGCAGAGTCAAAGTGAGAAGTCACAAGATTCAAAGAGGCAACTGAAGGCCTGTACCTCTTTGTTATGGGCATGTGAAGCAGTGGTGTACTGTTGACAGCGGAGTCGATGAGAGAGTGTGTGGAAGAAAGCTAGAATGCATGCGGTGACCCAGGGGTGAGGAACATCAGAAGGAGGGTTTGAAACCCTGGAGGTGAACCCTTGTGGAAGGCATCTGAGAGAAAGCGTCAGTTTGGGAGAAGATTCCAAGTCAAGTTCTTGGAAAGTAGAGATTGGAAACCCTCGTGTAAAAGACAGAGTGCAGTGAGGCTGGTTGGCTCACGGTGTAACAAGCGGGGGGAGCTGAAGAGAGATCCATAGCATCTGTTTGAGGTGGCACCTGTCACTTGGTTTCAGAGGGTGGTGTGCCTGACCACTGGTCGCCTATTGGTTTACATGGATTGTGAACATACTGTGAACATTAGAGTATGAGGTAGCTTCTGTAAATTATGCTATCCTTATAAATCTGTATATATCTATAAAGGTATAGTTGTGGGTGAAGGAGTATTGTAATATAGTTCGTTAATTCTCGTTAAATAAATGTTTTATACTTTTGATAAAAGTTAATTAGCTGATTCCAGCGACTCTGCTCAGTAGCCCCTCTCCACGTATCTACAAAAACAAAAATAAAAGTTGGGATCTATCAAGCTGAGTTCCACCCTGAGATCAAGCTTGTCCAGTGGTAACCTCAGCTGGGGTCATAACAAGAGGGAAAAGAGAAAATGAAAGAGACAAGAGGAGAGTAATATAGAGAGAGCAACACAAAAAGAAAGGGGAGAGTAATAGTGATAAGAGAGTATCACAGAGAGGAGAACACAGAGGAAAAGGGGAGAGTAACATAGACAAGAAACGAGTAACAGAGGACAACCCAGAGGGAAAGGAGAGAGTAATAGAGACTAGAAGAGAGTAACATACGGAGGACAATGCAGAAAGAAAGGGGAGAGTAATAAAGGTAAGAGAGTAAGATAAAGAGGGCAACACAGAGAGAAAGGAGATAGTAATAGAGATAAGAAGAGAGTAACAGAGCGGACAACAGAGAGAGGAAGGGGAGAGTAATAGTGACAAGAAAGGAGTAAAAGAGAGAGGACAACACAGAGGGAAAGGGGAGAGTAATAGTGATAAGAAAGGAGTAAAAGAGAGAGGACAACACAGAGGGAAAGGGGAGAGTAACAGAGACAAGAAGAGAGTTATGGAGAGAGGACAACACAAAGGGAAAGGGGAGAGTAATATGGATAAGAATAGAGTAACAGAGAGAGGACAACACCAAAGGAAAGGGAAGAGTAACAGAGACAAGAAGAGAGTCAAATCAAACAGGGCAATGCAGAGAAGGGAGAGAGTAACAGAGACAAGAAGAGAGTAACATAGAGAGGGCAACACAGAGAAAAAGGGGGAGTAATAGCAATAAGAAGAGAGTAACAGAGAGAGGATGACACAGAGGGAAAGGGGAGAGTAACAGAGACAAGAGAGTAACATAGAGAGGGCAATACAGAGAAAGGAGAGAGTAGCAGAGACAAGAAAAGAGTAACAGAGAGAGCCAACACAGAGAGAAAGGGGAGGGTAATAGAGATAAGAAGGGAGTAACAGCGCGAGGACAACACAGAGGGAAAGGGGAGAGTAACTGAGACAAGAAAGGAGTAACAGAGAGAGTACAACATAGAGAGAAAGGGGAGAGTAACAGAGACAAGAAGAGCGTAAGATAGAAAGGGCAACTCAGAGAGTAAGGAGAGAATTATAGACATAAGAAGAGAGTAACAGAGAGAGGCCATCACAGAGAGAAAGGGGAGAGTAATAGTGATAAGAAGAGAGTAACAGAGAGAGAGAACACAGAGGGAAAGGGGAAAATAACAGAGACAAAAAAAGGGTAACTGTTATGGCACAGCGGATGGTAAATGCTGAGCTGCTCAAATGCCAGAGGGAAACTTGAAACAGCTGCTACAACTGTTTGCAAGTTGTAGTTTTATTTCGAGATGCTGTGCCTTGAATTGAGTAACAATAAGTCCACCGAGTCTTAGAGTTTTTAACAAAACTAAATTAAACATTAATAAAAGAAATGATTTTAAGCACATACATAGGTCTACAAATTACTACTATGATAACTCCTAGCTCCCCTAATTAACCTGACTCACAGTTACACCTCCATTAAGGCAGCAGTAAAACAACATAGATTTCAACAGACCCAGGCAAAGCACACAATACCCTGAACAGGGATATTCACAGTGAGTTTTCTTAGCTTCAGTTCTGGAGACAGCAGCTTGGTACATAGAGGCTGGAGGCTTTTCACACTTGTTAGATTTTAGAATTCCTTCATTCCTTACACATAACCTCATCTCCTTTATACATGTTTCTCCTTTTTGAATGTAAATCCCGTGGTTCCAATATGTCTTTGCAACTTTACTTTTTCCACAATATAAATCTTTCATAGTACTCATATTATCAGTAATCTTTGGGAAAAATAAACACACTGTTTGGCTTATCCTCTGTTGGCTAGGTGTAACGCCTTACCATCTCTTTGAAATTCATTACTTGGTTTATCTAAAAATGCAAATGTTCTTCACACCTCACATTCTAAAACTTCAGCCACGTTTATGTATTTAGCATTTCAAACTCAGTTTCCCTTCTGATACATCAAAGCACCCAGATTAGCTGTCTGCAATTCAACTAAAACCCACACATGCACAGAAACTGATCCAAACCCCACTATTAACCTACCTTTACAATAAATTACAATACTATTATGAAAATTATTATATTTTCATCACAGTAATATAGAGAGGGCACCACAGAGAGAAAGGGGAGAGTAACAGAGAGAAGAGAGTAACAGAGAGGACAACACAGAGGAAGAGTAATAAAGATAAGAGAGCAACAGACAGGCCAACACAAAGGCCTTTATGTTTTAAGCTGGAATTCTCTCTCTTTTTCTCTTTCCTTCTTTTCTAACTTTGCCATTTGTAATTCCCTTTCTTGTTTTCTTTCTCTGTCCTGCCTGCTCCCTTTGAAATGCTCCTCCTTTTTCTTCTGCCTCTAGTTCCAGTTTTCTCATTTCCAATTCTTTTCCCTTTTCGTTTGCCTCCAATTCAAGTTTTCTCAGTTCCTTTGCTTGTTCAAATTCAAGCCTCTTCATTTCTAACTGAGGTCTCGCTACCTCCAGCTGTGACTCACTAGTGTCAGGTATCACTTCCAACTTTAAATGCTATGCTATACCTTCAATTGTAATTCCATTAACTTAACTTTAGTTACCTTTTGTAAACCAGCCAAAGTTATAACATCAACCCCCAGACAAGTCCTAGCAACTACCAAAGCCACAAAGCCATATTGCAGTCTCAGCACTACAAAAAACCTCACCCCAACTCCTGAATTCAAAGTACTTCTCGTACTCATAACCTTAAGATTCACCAACTCCAAACCAATCAAGGAATTTCAAATATATCCCACAAAGAGTCCCTAACTATGTTATGCCACAGCCGATGGTAAATGCTGAGTTATTCAAATCTCAGGTGCACTTGAAACAACCGCCACAACTTGTTTGCAATTTGTATAAATTTCGAGATGCATGCCTTCAGTTCAGTAGTAATAAGACCACCAAGTCTTATAGGTTTTTACAAAACTAGATTAAACATTTATTAATAAGAGAAATGATTTTAAACACATACATAGATCTACAAATTACTACTATGATAACTTCTAAATCCCCTACTTAACCCAACTCCCAGTTACACTTTCGTTAAGGCAACAGTGAGACACACCGATTTTAAAAGACCCCAGGCAAGGTGACACACAATACCCTGAACCAGTCGAATTCAGAGTGAGTTTTCTTAACTTCAGTTCTTTGAAAACAGCAGCTTAAGGCATAGATCCTGAAGGCTTTTCACACTTGTTAGATCTCAAAATGCCTACCCTTATACACAGTCTTTGCTCCTTTATACATATTTACCCCTTTTAATTCAAATTCCCCTTGTTTCATGATGTCTTTGGACTTTATCTTTCTGATAATAAACATCTCTCATAGCGCTAAGTTTTACCAGTAATCTTTGGGAAAAATAAACACACTGTTTCTAAACTTCACCTGGCTAGGTGACACATTTCACCCCCTCCATTGTAAACAACCTAGTCTGGTTTATTTAAAAATGCAAATGTTCTTTTACAACTTACATTCTAAGCTTCCCTCTTGTTTACCATGTTTACATCAAAGCCTTCAGACCAGTTGCCTATAATCCAATTAAGTCTCAGACACATACACACACACACACATACAGACACGGATACCACTATTTTACAATAAATTCCAATAACATTATGAGAATTATTATATCTTCCTGACACTGACAAAATATTGGGGCCATTTCCTAGTCGGGAACCTGATCCTCGGGGTAGTGAGCCATCTGCCTTCTCTTTGCAGGAGCCAACCATGAAGAGGCCACCCCTGGATTGCCATTCAGGAGAACAGGTGGATGAAGCTTTGGAAACACAAATGAAGGATCAGTATTTAAAGGGACACTGGATGCAGTGGTTGCACACACAGTGTGGTTTGCTCAGCCAGTGGCACTAAAGAGAGGCAGAATGGATGGGAGATAGGGAAGAGCTGCCCCCAAACCCTACCCCACTCCTACCCCTCTCCCACCCCACCCCACTCTGCTTCACGGACACATGCAGTAACAGCACGGAAGCAGCCGGAATTCCAGAGGGATGGCAGGAGCAAGCCAACCAGATTCACCAAGAGGCTGGGCCGGAGGTCACAGAGGCAGTGAGCAGTCAGAGTGTGCTGTGCAGGACATAGATCCAGAACAGGAAATGGTTCAATTAGCTCTTGAGGTCCGTCAAAGTGAGTGCCATGTAATTCTCCGCTGGCAACCATCACCCTCCCCTCCTTGGCAGTCTGCAGATCATGTATCCTCTGAGGCACCACGCAACAGAATGTTCCCCAAGATTCCTCCTTAACTATCTATCTCCAAAGACAGCACTGACACTCACCCTCAAAAGTGCAGACCCAGCACTCCCCATCCCATAGTGACTTCCCCCACTGCACCCCCTCCAATGCCATGCCTACTTCCTGTAGTCCCCATGGTCCTCACAGTCGACCTTTTCTCACTGCAGAAGAAGACAGCCTACAGTTCCTGGGAGAGATGCGAAAGCAGGGGTGGAGTTGCATCCTTGGCCATCCTGACAGCAATGCAGGAGGATGCCCTGGAGATGGGCAGGGTGACAGCAGCATCGCAGGCTGTCACTGATGGAGAGAGGGGCATTGCACAGAGACCAGGTGAAAGTATTATATATTCCACTGCCACTTGGCACTCAGCTGTCACTCATGGAGAACCATCACCAATGTCTTACATCTGATGGTCTGCAAAATGCTAGGGACTGATCTGTTTGTCAGCTACATGTGGGACTGTCAACTGTGATTAACTATGCCTGGAGATTCCATCACATGACTTTCCCCACACTCCAGTCATTAATCCAGTAGTCATTAGCAGTCACCACCTTGACGACTAAACACTACATTCAAGACGCATCCATCCCTGTGATGTACTGCCTTCTTACCAATTGGAAAGCAAAAAGACTCATTACCCAATTGGATGATGCTTGACTGTCAGCCAAACAGCCTTTCCCCTCCCATTTTGAATATTTTTATACCCGGTAAAGAGAAATCTTCAAAGCAAATGACAAAAGAAATAATCTTTTTTATTGTCTCGATGATTTATTCCCCTGGGTTGCACACAGCAGTGTCCTAGAGCTTGATTTTCAGTTCCTGGAAACTCCAGGCCAATCCTGGAGGGTTGGCAACCCTACCTACACTCAGCATCAACAAATGTCTTTCATCTTCCAGAGGTGCAACAAGAGATGAGGAAAGAGGCAGTGCAGAGTGCAGTCCTCAGGGGAGGAGCAGCACTCTGAGAATGCAGCGTCACATGCACACCCTCCATCAGTGCAGATACACTCACCTCCCTGGGTCAGTATGACAGATAGAAAGGCTGACACAAGCTGAGGAGCTCTTCACATGTCAACTGGAGCAGGTGCTGGAGGCAGGGACAGCAGTGGAGATTTCTCACTGGAGGACTGAGGATAGCTGCAGTCATTCTCAGCTAGATACATATGCTGAGCCTCAGCGGGGGGTCATACACTAAGCGGACTCTTGTGGTGCAGCATTGGGAAATGAGTGGTCATCTGCCAGAATGGCCAGAGGCAGTGCACACGCTTGTGCTAAAGATGGAGGAGTCTGTCTCTGCCATGAGTGCCATGATGTCGCCGGCATTTCACCGCATGACCAACTCCATAGAAAGAGAGTCAAATGTGGCTGGTCCATGAGTGAATGCAGGCGCACAATAATGGCCTCCAAACAACTGCAGCAAACTTGGGAACCATTGATCAAACAGTCACCAACTTGCTGGCTGAACACAACATTCAGATGGATCCATGGGCTTTCCCACCCTATATTAGGAGGGAACAGAGAGACAGGGATGATGCCATTGGGGCATCTCCAATGAGCGTTGGTGTCTCCCCCCACCTGATGAGTGTTGGTGTCTCCCCCTCTGATGAGTGTAGGTGTCACCCCCCCACCGCCGATGAGTGCTGGTGTCTCTCCCCACCCCACCCCCGATGAGTGTTGGTGTCTCCCCCCCGACGAGTGTTGGTGTCTCTCCCCACCCCCCCGATGAGTGTTGGTGTCTCCCCCACCCCCCCTGATGATTGTTGGTGTCTCCCCGCTGATGAGTGTTGGTGTCTTCCCCCCTTATGAGTGTTGGTGTCTCTCCCCCCCCCCCCACCCCGATGAGTGTTGGTGTCTCCCCCCTCGATGAGTGTTGGTGTCTCTCCCCACCCTCCCTTGATGAGTGTTGGTGTCTCCCCCCCGACGAGTGTTGGTGTCTCTCCCCACCCCCCCGATGAGTGTTGGTGTCTCCCCCACCCCCCCCGATGATTGTTGGTGTCTCCCCGCTGATGAGTGTTGGTGTCTTCCCCCCTTATGTGTGTTGGTGTCACCCCCCCCCTAGATGAGTGTTGGTGTCACCCCCACCAATGAGTGTTGGTGTCTCCCCCCTCCCCTGATGAGTGTTGTTGTCTCCCCTCCCACCCACTGATGAGTGCTGGTGTGTCTCCCCACCCGCCCCCGACGAGTGTTGGTGTCGCCCCCCCCCCCCCCAATGAGTGTTGGTATCTCCCCCCCGCCACCGATGAGTGTTGGTGTCTCTCCCCACTCCCCCGATGAGCATTGCTGTCTCCCCCACCCGCCACCGATGAGTGTTGGTGTCTCCCCCCGCCCCACACCCCCAACGATTGTTGGTGTCTCCCCCCGCTGAGTGTTATGGAGTTATTCTTGTCCCATTCGACATGGGGCAGTGAATTGGAGGGAGTGGCATGAGATGCTTGAATGAAAATGCCAGGCTGAGAATGTAATGAGTTGGAGGCTCTTTGTAATGATTATATTTATTGTTGGGAGGGTTTGATGAGCGGGGTTACACTCTGTGCCACAGTAGTCTGCCCGGCACGAGTGCCATGCAGGATGGACTGTACTCAGCCACAGTGTGCCTGGCTGAGGGTATGTGGGCTTGCCTGGCAGCCAGGTCTGTGGCAGCAGATATCAGCAGCACCACTGGGTCCTCTTCTCCTTTGTCGCCCTCCTCTGAGGTTGCCAGGTGTTGCCCGCCTTCCTCTGACACTAGTTCCACTCCTCGCTGCAGCACCAGGTTGTGCAGGGTGTACTCAACAATACTACCCTGGAGACCCTCATCAACCCATATTGAAGGCTGAAAGCAGATCAATCAAGACTCTGGAACCTCAAGGTGAAAAAGCCAAGGGCTTGCTCTGTTGTGAGGTTGGGTATAAAGAGTTTCCTCTCATGTGCCTCTATGGTGAGGTTCTGCACTGGTGTCAGCACACAGGTCTTCACCCTGGAGCCGATCACTGAGGCTGTGTCATGTGTGAAGAGCTGAGGCACCTGAGACTATTGGAGGGAAAAGGCACCATGGCAACTCCCTGGAAATGTCTCACACACACAGTCTCACCCACAGGGTCCTCTTGTAATGGTCACATACCAGCTGTAGGTCAAAGGAATAGAATCCATTCTGACTCACACGTACACATGGCCCGTCTGGTGGAGTCTTGATCACCACCTCTGACACCCTGGAGCTGAAGAAATCCTGCCAGCGAGGCAAAGCTGATAGCCCTCAGGTTTGACTGATCACGCCCACCTCAAATTGAATGTATGGTGCTGCCCTGCAAACACAGTATCCGTCCACCAGCAGCCTGATAGCCTGATGCAGCTGTGCACTGTGGATTGTGAGATCCTGCAGATGTCAGGGGCTGAATTCTGAAATGAGACAAAAATAAAAAATTTGAAAGGTCCGGCCACCTCGACCGCAACGGGTAACAGGTGCTCTGACTGACCCCAGGCCCTCCGCCAAGGGGGGCACAGAGGGCAGTGACCCCTGACCCGGGAATACAGCCTTCGGAGGCACTGCTGCTTGGATAGATCCAGGAAGCTGACTCTTGTCTAATAGAGGCAGTGCTGTCTTCTGGGTGCTGTCCTGTGCCAATCGCCTCTGTTGTGTCCAGATGCCTGTCTCTGTGTTCCTTGCTTCAGTAGTTGCCACTGTGATTCCTGATGTGGAGGATGCTGCAGTTGGTCCATACCCACTTTGGAACACTTCATGTTCCTGTGTAAGGTCACAGGGTAAAAGGTAAAATCACTCATACAGGTGTCCAAGTCTCCCCAAGGAAATGGCACCAAGTTGCTTTTCGTGAACACAATCTAAATAAAAGACAGCACCTTCGACAGTGCAGCACTCCCTCAGTACTACACCAGAGTACAGTGAAGCCCGGGGACGGGAATTGAACCTACAATCCTCTGACTCCAAGCTAACTGAGCTATGACTGACACATGAAGTTCAATAGTAAGTTTCAGAAGAGAACTGGGTAAATACTTGCAGGAGAACATTTGGAGGGCGATTGGGAAAGAGCAACAAGTAGGATTATTTGGATAGCTCTTTCAAAGAGCTGGCACAGGCACAATGGGCCAAATGGCTTCTCTCTGTGCTGTGTACAATCATATTTGCCTCAATGACTGGCTCCTGTCAGCACTAGCCTTTGATGATAGCTACTGTCAGGCTTGCTGCATTTCCCCCCTTTATCCTAATGACTTCATGTCAGTTTTAGGCCTCAATGACTTCCTGTTGTGCACTCACTTTCTCTAAGCTGCTGAGATGCTGACACAACATCAGCATGTGACCCTGATGCTGCTGGGAAAGAGGCATTGTAAGTGTGAAATGGCTCTCAATTGCCGTTTTCATTGCCTCAACTGGCTTCCTGCCCCAACCCCCCCAAACTGCCCCTCGGGAAGAGGCAGGAGCACATCAGCGATACTGGCCCAGTGACATTTTCTGCTATTCCTCCGGCCTCACTCTGATCCCGCCTCCACTGGCCTGGGAAAATACCACCCAAGAAGAGAAAAAGAGAGAGAACGTAGAGAGAAAGGGGAAAGTAACAGGGAGAGTATCAGGTCGAGGAATGGGAGAGTAACAGAAACACAAAGTAACAGAGAGAGGACAACAAAGAGAGAAAGGGGAGAGTAACAGAACAACAGGAGAGTAACAGAGACAGAGTAACAAAGAAAGGACCGAGAGAGTAACAGAGAAAGAGAGTAACAGAGAGAGAAAGGGTAGCGTAACAGAGAGAGAGTAACAGAGAAAGGAAGGGGAGCATAACAGAGACAGAAAGAGGAACAGTAGAGTAACACAGACAGGGAGTAACAGAAAGAGGAACAGGAGAGTAACAGAGAGTAAATAGAGAGAGGAAATGGAGAGTAACAGAGGCAGAAAGTAACAGACAGAAGGGGAGTGTAACAGAGACAGAGAGTAACATACAGAGGAATGGGAGAGTAATAGAGAAAGAGAGTAACAGACAGAATAATGAGAGAGTAACAGAGACAGAGGGTAACAGAGTGGAAAGGGAGAGTAACAGAGACAGAGTGTAACAGGGAGAAGAAGGGGAGATTAACAGAGACAGAGAATCAGAGAGAGGAAGGGGAGAGTAGCAGAGGCAGAGAATAACAGACAGAGGAAGGAGAGTGCAAGAGGGACAGAGAGTAACAGAGAGAGGAACGGGGGAGTAATAGAGACAGAGAGTAACAGACAGAAGAAGGGGAGTGTAACAGACAGGGTAACAAAGAGATTAATGGGAGAGTAACAGAGAGGAAGGGGAGAGAGTAACAGAGATCGAGAGTACAGATAGAGGAAGGGTAGAGGGAATATGTATGGTGAGGCAGCATGTGGTGTTGTTTGGAGGGAGGGAAGGGACAGAGACAGGTCCAGGTTCTCACTGTGAGTGTGACCAATGTTACTCTCTTGATGAGTCACTGCTGGGAATGGTGATCCTCAGCCTAGTGTTAATGAGTGAGCTCTGCTGCAGCAGTAATTTCAATTATTCACAAATAATGAGGATTTACACACAAAAGACGTGGAACTAGAACTGAGTAATTCCAAGAAGCACTAAGGAGTTTGACACACAGAACCTTCCAATCAGTGTGTATGATGACAACATAAAATAAAGACACATGAGTATCAGGACTTTTCACTCATCTCCTGTTTTGCTTCTTCCCTGTGGAGGTGCTGTCTTGTCACTGAGTCCTGTTCCTGCTCAGTGACCACAGCTTACAGCAGCTATACTGGTGAGCACCGGTAGCCAATCTATTGCAGAATGGGAAATCACAACCTAACCCCATTGAGTCTTTCCCCTAGTATCCACATAGCTTGCGCTGCTGGACTGACTGCAGCGGGTAGGAACCACATAGAGCTCTGGTAGAATAGTGGTTATGTTACTGGACCCAGTAATACAGAGGCCCTGGACTAATAATTTGGAGTATATGAGTTCAAATCCCAAAATGGTAGCTGGGAAATTTAAAAATTCAATTAATTAAATAAACGTGGAATGAAAAGATAGTATCAATAATGGTGACCATGGAAACTGTCATGGAAATTATCAAAAAAAAACCCATCTGGCTCACCGAAGTCCTTTAGGGAAGGAAATCTGCTGTCCTTACCCAGTCTAGCTGACATGTGACTCCAGACCCACCAATGTGGTTGACTTTTAACTGCCCTCTGAAATGGCCTAATAAATGGCTCAGAAACGTTGCATTTATAAAGCACTTTTCACAATCACCAGACGTCCCAAAACACTTTACAGCCAATTAAGTGTAGCCACTGTTGTAATGTTGGAAACACAGCAATCAATTTACTCACAGCAATTTCCCACACACAGCAATGGGGATAATGACTTTTTTTAATGATGTTGGTTGAGGGATAAGCATTGACCCCAGGACAGTGTCCCCTGCTCTTCTTTGAAATGGTACCATGGGGCCTCAGTTTAATGTCTCATCTGGAAGACAGCATCTCAGTACTGCACTGGAGTGTCAGCCTTGATTAGTGCACTCATGCTCTGGAATGGGACTTGAACCCAGAACCTTGTGACTCAGAGGTGAGAGACCACAGCTGAGCCACTATGTCCAAAACTTGGGTCCAGATTGGTGTTTATTATCCACTCGAACTTCCTCACACCCCTCTTCATATAACCCTATCAAAACACCCTTTTAACCCTTTTTCCCCTGTGTGCTTACCCAGCCGCCCCTTAAATGCATCTATACTATCACCTTAACTATTATTTGTGATTGTGAGTTCCACATTTACATAGCGGCTTTTACAGAACTTCAGATCATCACCAAGTGCTTTACAGACAAAGGTATTTTGAAATGTAGTCACTGTAAGAAACACTAATTGCCGCACAGCAAGATTCCACAAACAGCAATAAACTAAATGACCAGGTCATCTGGTTTAATGATGTCAGTTGGGGGATAATATTGGCCAGGATATTGGGGAGAATTCCCTGTACTTCTTTGTAATAGCACCGGGGGATCTTTTAGATCCACACAAGAGAGTAGACAGGGCCTTGGTTTAACGTCTCATCTGAAAGACCGCACCTTGGACAGTGCAGCACTCCCTCAGTACTGCACTGGCAGTGTCAGCCTGGATTTTATCCTCCAGACTCTGGAGTGGAACTTGAACCCATAGCCTTCTGACCCTGAGACGAGAGACATACTCACTGATGCATTGATTAAGGCACTTACAAATGAGTTGAATTTATTTTTATTGCTGTCCGGGGGGACAGAGAGAGAGTGGGATAGCATCCATTCTCTTCAAAATGGCTGAGATCTGCATTTCAACATGGCTCTGACTTGCCTCTGTTTCCATGGTAATTGTTCTCATCAAAGCTATTGACTTGCAGTTTCATGGTTTGCAAAGGGTGATCTCGAGGGATATGTGTTAGTACTCTAAAAATCAATAAACATAAACTCACAGCCTGCAACTTAAAACAGCAATAGTCAGACAATCCTTCATCATTGTCCATTTAAAAAATTAGGGGTTAGTGGGGTTTGGCAAGCAAGGCTCCATTTCAATTACTAAATAGAGAACTGATCAGGGACTAGTACCCAGTACAAAGTGCAGGGCTATGAAAATAGGGGTTTTCCTGCCTTAAGTGGTTTAGAAATGTCTGTTGCACAAAACAGTCAGTATCCCACAGACTTGTTTGAGTAGTTCCTCGTCTCCAGTGACTCATCTCTTCTCGGTAATGCCCGGTAAGAGGATGGAGAAAGTTCGTGTACTGACAGCATTGCATGTTCATTATTTTTATGCTATGCAGTGCAGCAGAGAATAGAGAGATTTCCTTGTGAAAACTTTTCTGCTTCTACGATATAACCATTTGTTTGTTTACAATTCTGCAAACAGTGCAGCACTCCCCCAGTTCTGCCACCCCAAGAATGCAGTACTCTCTCAATACTGCCCCACAATACTGCAACGCTCCCTCAGCACTGCCCATCCAACAGTGAAGCACTCCCTCAATACTGCCCCACAATACTGCAACGCTCCCTCACCACTGCCCATCCAACAGTAAAGCACTCCCTCAGCACTGCCCACAATACTGCAACACTCCCTCAGCATTGCCCATCCAACAGTGAAGCACTCTCTCAGCACTGTCCCTTCGAGAGTGCATAACTCCCTCAGAACTGCCCGTCCAACAGTGAAGCACTCCCTCAATACTGCCCCACAATACTGCAACGCTCCCTCAGCATTGCCCATCCAACAGTGAAGCACTCCCTCAATACTGCCCCACAATACTGCAACACTCCCTCAGCACTGCCTGTCCAACAGTGAAGCACTCCCTCAGCACTGCCTGTCCAACAGTGAAGCACTCCCTCAGCACTGCCTGTCCAACAGTGAAGCACTCTCTCAGCACTGTCCCTTCGAGAGTGCATAACTCCCTCAGAACTGCCCGTCCAACAGTGAAGCACTCCCTCAGCACTGCCTGTCCAACAGTGATGCACTCCCTCAGCACTGCCCGTCCAACAGTGAAGCACTCCCTCAGCACTGCCTGTCCAACAGTGATGCACTCCCTCAGCACTGCCCGTCCAACAGTGAAGCACTCCCTCAGCACTGCCTGTTCAACAGTGAAGCACTCCCTCAGCACTGCCTGTCCAACAGTGATGCACTCCCTCAGCACTGCCTGTCCAACAGTGAAGCACTCCCTCAGCACTACCCCTTCGTGAGTGCATAACTCCCTCAGAACTGCCCGTCCAACAGTGAAGCACTCCCTCAGCACGGCCCCTTCGAGAGTGCATAACTCCCTCAGGACTGCCCGTCCAATAGTGAAGTACTCCCTCAGCACTGCCTGTCCAACAGTGAAGCACTCCCTCAGCGCTGCCCCTTCGAGAGTGCATAACTCCCTCAGCAGTGCCCTTCCAACAGTGAAGCACTCCCTCAGCACTGCCCCTTTGAGAGTGCATATCTCCCTCAGCACTGCCCATCCAACAGTGAATCACTCCCTCAGTACTGGCCATCCAACAGTGAATCACTCCCTCAGTACTGGCCATCCAATAGTGAGGCACTCCCTTAGTACTGACCGTCCAACAGTGCTGCATTTCCTCAGCACTACCTCTCCAAGAGGGCAACACACCCTCAATACTGCCTGTCCAACAGAGCAGCATTCCCCCAATACTGTCCCTCTGACAGTGCAGCA
>NC_135883.1:37076144-37177168 GCF_964194155.1 Cetorhinus maximus
ACCAGAGGCACGGTGACGTCGCTCCCATTAACCAGAGAAACGGTGACGTCGCTCCGTTTAACCGGAGACACTGTGACGTCATCCCCTTTAACCAGAGAAAACGGTGACGTCGCTCCATTTAACCAGAGACACGGTGACGTCGCCCCCTTTAACCAGACAATCGGTGACGTCGCTCCCTTTAGCCAGAGACACGGTGACGTCGCTCCCTTTAACCAGAGACACGGTGACGTCGCCCTCTTTAACCAGCGACACGGTGACGTCACTCCCATTAACCAGAGACACGGTGACATCATCCCCTTTAACCAATGACAGGGTCATGTCGCTCCCTTTAACCAGAGACACCGTGATGTCGCTGCCTTTAACCAGAGGCACGGTGATGTCGCTCCCTTTAACCAGAGACATGGTGACATTGCCCCTTTTAACCAGAAAGAGGGTGACGTCGCACCCCTTTAAGTAGACGTAGAGTGATGTTGCTCCCTTTAACCAGGGACACGGTGACGTCGTCCCCTTTAACCAAAGACAGGGTGATGTCGCTCCCTTTAACCAGAGACCACAGTAACGTCGATTCCTTTAACCGGAGACACGGTGACAACGCTCCCTTTAACCAGAGACAGGGTGACGTCGCTCCCTTTAACTGAAGACACGGTGACGTCGCTCCCTTTAACCAGAGACACGGTGACGTCGCTCCCTTTAACCATTACACGGTGACATCGTCCCCTTTAACCAGAGACATGGTGACGTCGTCCCCTTCAACCAGAGACTCGGTGACGTCGTCCCCTTTAACCAGAGACTTGGTGACGTCGCTCCCTTTAACCAGATGTAGAGTGAATGTTGCTCCCTTTAACCAGAGGCTCGGTGACGTCGCTCCCTTTAACCAGAGACACGGTGACGTCGCTCCCTTTAACCGGAGGCACGGTGACGTCGCTCCCATTAACCAGAGAAACGGTGACGTCGCTCCGTTTAACCGGAGACACTGTGACGTCATCCCCTTTAACCAGAGACACGGTGACGTCGCCCTCTTTAACCAGCGACACGGTGACGTCGCTCCCTTTAACCAGAGACATGGTAACATCATCCCCTTTAACCAATGACAGGGTCATGTCGCTCCCTTTAGCCAGAGACACGGTGATGTCGCTGCCTTTAACCAGAGCACGGTGATGTCGCTCCCTTTAACCAGAGACATGGCGACATCGCCCCTTTTAACCAGAAAGAGGGTGACGTCGCACCCTTTTTATTAGACGTAGAGTGATGTTGCTCCCTTTAACCAGGGACACGGTGACGTCGTCCCCTTTAACCAAAGACAGGGTGATGTCGCTCCCTTTAACCAGAGACACAGTAACGTCACTCCCTTTAACCAGAGACACGGTGACGTCGCTCCCTTTAACCAGAGACACTGTGACGTCGTCCCCTTTAACCAGAGAAACGGTGACGTCGCTCCATTTACCAGAGACACGGTGACGTCGCCCCCTTTAACCAGAGACAAGGTGACGTCGCTCCCTTTAACCAGAGACATGGTGACGTCGCCCTCTTTAACCAGACAATCGCTGACGTCGATCCCTATGACCAGAGACACAGTAACGTCACTCCCTTTAACCAGAGACACGGTGACGTCGTCCCCTTTAACCAGAGACACGGTGACGTCGTCCCCTTTACCAGAGACACTGTGACATCGTCCCCTTTAACCAGAGACACGGTGACGTCGTCCCCTTTAACCAGAGATACAGTGACGTCGTCCCCTGTAACTAGAGACAAGGTGACATCGTCCCCTTTAACCAGAGACACAGTGACGTCGTCCCCTTTACCCAGAGACACGGTGACGTCGTCCCCTTTACCCAGAGACACGGTGACGTCGTCCCCTTTAACCAGAGACATTGTGACGTCGCTCCCTTTAACCAGAGACACGGTGATGTCGCTCCCTTTAACCAGCGACTTGGTGACGTCGCTCCCTTTAACCAGATGTAGAGTGATGTTGCTCCCTTTATCCAGAGGCTCGATGACGTCGCTCCCTTTCACCAGAGGCACGGTGACATCGCTCCTTTAACCAGAGACATTGTGACATAGCTCCCTTTAACCAGAGACATGGTGACGTCGCTCCCTTTAACCAGAGACTTGGTGACGTCGGTCCCTTTAACCAGATGTAGAGTGATGTTGCTCCCTTTAACCAGAGGCTCTGTGACGTCGCTCCCTTTAACCAGCGACACGGTGACGTCGCTTCCTTTAACCAGAGACACGGAGACGTCTCCCCCTTTAACCAGAGACACGGTGACTTCGTCCACTTAAACCAGAGACATGGTGACATTGTCCCCTTTAACCAATGACAGGGTCACGTCGCTCCCTTTAATCAGAGACACGGTGATGTCGTAGCCTTTAGCCAGAGGCACGGTGATGTCGCTCCCTTCAACCAGAGACAAGGTGACGTCGTCCCCTTTTACCAGAGACACGGTGACGTCGTCCCCTGTAACTAGAGACACGATGACGTTGCTCCCTTTAACCAGAGACTTGGTGACGTCGCTCCCTTTAACCAGATGTAGAGTGATGTTGCTCCCTTTAACCAGAGGCTCGGTGACGTCGCTCCCTTTAACCAGAGACACGGTGACGTCGTCCCCTTTAACCAGAGACACTGTGACGTCGTCCCCTTTAGCCAGAGACACGGTGACGTCGTCCCCTTTAACCAGAGACACGGTGACATCGTCCCCTTTTACCAAAGACAGGGCGACGTCGCTCCCTTTAACCAGAGACACAGGGACGTCGCTCCCTTTAACCAGAGACACGGTGACGTCATCCCCTTTAACCAGAGAAACGGTGACGTCGCTCCATTTAACCAGAGACACGGTGACATCGCTCCCTCTAACCAGAAAGAGGGTGACGTCGCACCCCTTTAAGCAGACGTACAGTGATGTTGCTCCCTTTAACCAGGGAGACGGTGACGTCGTCCCCGTTAACCAAAGACAGGGTGATGTCGCTCCCTTTAACCAGAGACACAGTAACGTCGATTCCTTTAACCGGAGACACGGTGACGTCGCCCCCTTTAACCAGACAATCGGTGACGTCGATCCCTGTAACCAGATACAAGGTGACGTCGCTCCCTTTAACCAGAGACACGGTGACATCGCCCTCTTTAACCGGAGACACGGTGACGTTTTTCCCTTTAACCAGAGGCACGGTGACGTCGCTCCCTTTAACCAGAGAAACGGTGACGTCGCTCCGTTTAACCGGAGACACGGTGACGTCGCTCCCTTTAACCAGAGACAGGGTGACGTCGCTCCCTTTAACTGGAGACACGGTGACGTCGCTCCCTTTAACCAGAGAAACGGTGACGTCGCTCCGTTTAACCGGAGACACGGTGACGTCGTCCCCTTTAACCAGAGACATTGTGACATCGCTCCCTTTAACCAGAGACACGATGACGTCGCTCCCTTTAACCAGAGACACGGTGACGTCGCTGCCTTTAACCAGACGTACAGTGATGTCACTCCCTTTAACCAGAGATATGGTAACGTCGCTCCCTTTAACGAAAGACACGGTGACGTCGCTCCCTTTAACCAGAGACACGGTGACGTCGCTTCCTTTAACCAGAGACACGGTGACGTAGCTCCCTTTAACCAGAGACACGGTGACATGGCTCCCTTTAACCAGAAACACGGTGATGTCACACCCTTTAACCTGACATACAGTGACGTCGCCCCCTTTAACCAGAGACACGGTGACGTCGCCCCCTTTAACCAGAGACACGGTGATGTCGCTCCCTTTAACCAGAGACACGCTGACATCGCTCCCTTTAACCAGAAACACAGTGATGTCGCTCCATTTAACCAGAGGCACGGTGACGTTGCTCCTTTTAAGCAGAAAAAGGGTGATGTCGCTCCGTTTAACCAGATGTACAGTGATGTCGCGCCCTTTAACCAGAGGCTCGGTGACGTCGTCCCCTTTAACCAGAGACACGGTGACGTCGCTCCCTTTAACCAGAGGCTCGGTGACGTCGCTCCCTTTAACCAGTGAAACGGTGACGTCGCTCCATTTAACCGGAGACACGGTGACGTCGCTCCCTTTAACCAGACACAGGGTGACGTCGCTCCCTTTAACCGGAGACACGGTGACGTCGTCCCCTTTAACCAGAGACACGGTGACGTCGCTCCCTTTAACCAGAGACACAGTGACGTCGTCCCCTTCAACCAGAGACACGGTGACATTGTCCCCTTTAACCAGAGACATGGTGACGTCGTCCCCTTTAACCAGAGACATGGTGACGTCGTCCCCTTTAACCAGAGACACGGTGACGTCGTCCCCTGTAACTAGAGACACGGTGACGTCGTCCCCTTTAACCAGAGACACGGTGACGTCGTCCCCTTTAACCAGAGACACGGTGACGTCGTCCCCTTTAACCAGAGACACGGTGACGTCGCCCTCTTTAACCTGCGACACGGTGATGTCGCTCCCTTTAACCAGAGACACGGTGACATCATCCCCTTTAACCAATGACAGGGTCATGTCGCTCCCTTTAACCAGAGACACGATGATGTCGCTGCCTTTAACCAGAGGCACGGTGATGTCGCTCCCTTTAACCAGAGACATGGTGACATCGCCCCTTTCAACCAGAAAGAGGGTGACGTCGCACCCCTTTAAGTAGACGTAGAGTGATGTTGCTCCCTTTAACCAGGGACACGGTGACGTCGTCCCCTTTAACCAAAGACAGGGTGATGTCGCTCCCTTTAACCAGAGACACAGTAACGTCGATTCCTTTAACCGGAGACACGGTGACGTCGCTCCCTTTAACCAGAGACACGGTGACGTCGCTCCCTTTAACCAGAGACACTGTGACGTCGTCCCCTTTAACCAGAGAAATGGTGACGTCGCTCCATTTACCAGAGACACGGTGACGTCACCCCCTTTACCAGAGACAAGGTGACGTCGCTCCCTTTAACCAGAGACATGGTGACGTCGCCCTCTTTAACCGGAGACATGGTGACGTCGCTCCCTTTAACCAGAGGCTCGGTGACGTCGCTCCCTTTAACCAGTGAAACGGGGACATCGCTCCGTTTAACCGGAGACACGGTGACGTCGCTCCCTTTAACCAGGCACAGGGTGACGTCGCTCCCTTTAACCGGAGACACGGTGACGTCGTCCCCTTTAACCAGAGACACGGTGACGTCGTCCCCTTTAACCGGAGACACGGTGACGTCGCTCCCTTTAACCAGAGACACAGTGACGTCGTCCCCCTCAACCAGAGACACGGTGACATCGTCCCCTTTAAACAGAGACACGGTGACGTCGTGCCCTTTAACCAGAGACACGGTGACGTCGTCCCCTTTAGCCAGAGACACGGTGACGTCGCTCCCTTTAACCAGAGACATGGTGACGTCATCCCCTTTAACCAATGACAGGGTCACGTCGCTCCCTTTAACCAGAGACACAGTAACGTCGATTCCTTTAACCGGAGACACGGTGACGTCGCTCCCTTTAACCAGAGACACGGTGACGTTGCTCCCTTTAACCAGAGACACAGTGACGTCGTCCCCCTCAACCAGAGACACGGTGACATCGTCCCCTTTAAACAGAGACACGGTGACGTCGTGCCCTTTAACCAGAGACAAGGTGACGTCGCTCCCTTTAACCAGAGAGGCAGTGACGTCGCCCTCTTTAACGGAGACATGGTGACGTCGCTCCCTTTAACCAGAGGCAGGGTGACGTCGCTCCCTTTAACCAGAGGAACGGTGACGTCGCTCCGTTTAACCGGAGACACGGTGACGTCGCTCCCTTTAACCAGAGACACGGTGACGTTGCTCCCTTTAACCAGAGACATCGTGACGTCGTCCCCTTTAACCAGAGAAATGGTGACGTCGCTCCATTTAACCATACAATTGGTGACGTCGATCCCTATAACCAGAGACAAGGTGACGTCGCTCCCTTTAACCAGAGAGGCAGTGACGTCGCCCTCTTTAACGGAGACATGGTGACGTCGCTCCCTTTAACCAGAGGCAGGGTGACGTCGCTCCCTTTAACCAGAGGAACGGTGACGTCGCTCCGTTTAACCGGAGACACGGTGACGTCGCTCCCTTTAACCAGAGACAAGGTGACGTCGCTCCCTTTAACCGAAGACACGGTGACGTCGTATGCTTTAACCAGAGACACGGTGACGTCGCTCCCTTTAACCAGAGACACGGTGACATCGTCCCCTTTAACCAGAGACATGGTGACGTCGTCCCCTTCAACCAGAGACACGGTGACGTCGTGCCCTTTAACCAGAGACACGGTGACGTAGTCCCCTTTAACCAGGGACACGGTGACATCGTCCCCTTTAACCAGAGACACGGTGACGTCGTCCCCTTTAACCAGAGACAGTGTGACGTCGCTCCCTTTAACCAGAGGCACGGTGACGTCGCTCCCTTTAACCAGATTTGGAGTGATGTTGCTCCCTTTAACCAGAGGCTCGGTGACGTCGCTCCCTTTGACCAGAGACACGGTGGCGTCGCTCCCTTTAACCAGAGACACTGTGACGTCGTCCCCTTTAACCAGAGAAACGGTGACATCGCTCTTTTTAACCAGAAAGAGGGTGACGTCGCACCCCTTTAAGCAGACGTAGAGTGATGTTGCTCCCTTTAACCAGGGACACGGTGAAGTCGTCCCCGTTAACCAAAGACAGGGTAATGTCGCTCCCTTTAACCAGAGACACAGTAACGTCGATTCCTTTAACCAGAGGCACGGTGACGTCGCTCCCTTTAACCAGACAATCGGTGACGTCGCTCCCTATAACCAGAGACAAGGTGACGTCGCTCCCTTTAACCGGAGACACGGTGACGTCGTCCCCTGTAACTAGAGACACGGTGATGTCGTCCCCTTTAACCAGAGACACAGTGACGTCGTCCCCTTTACCCAGAGACACGGTGACGTCGTCCCCTCTAACCAGAGACACGGTGACGTCGTCCCCTTTAACCAGAGACATTGTGACGTCGCTCCATTTAACCAGAGACACGGTGACGTCGTGCCCTTTAACCAGAGACACGGTGACGTCGTCCCCTTTAGCCAGAGACACGGTGACGTCGCTCCCTTTAACCAGAGACATGGTGACGTCATCCCCTTTAACCAATGACAGGGTCACGTTGCTCCCTTTAACCAGAGACACAGTAACGTCGATTCCTTTAACCGGAGACACGGTGACGTCGCTCCCTTTAACCAGAGACACGGTGACGTTGCTCCCTTTAACCAGAGACATCGTGACGTCGTCCCCTTTAACCAGAGAAATGGTGACGTCGCTCCATTTAACCATACAATTGGTGACGTCGATCCCTATAACCAGAGACAAGGTGACGTCGCTCCCTTTAACCAGAGAGGCAGTGACGTCGCCCTCTTTAACGGAGACATGGTGACGTCGCTCCCTTTAACCAGAGGCAGGGTGACGTCGCTCCCTTTAACCAGAGGAACGGTGACGTCGCTCCGTTTAACCGGAGACACGGTGACGTCGCTCCCTTTAACCAGAGACAAGGTGACGTCGCTCCCTTTAACCGAAGACACGGTGACGTCGTATGCTTTAACCAGAGACACGGTGACGTCGCTCCCTTTAACCAGAGACACGGTGACATCGTCCCCTTTAACCAGAGACATGGTGACGTCGTCCCCTTCAACCAGAGACACGGTGACGTCGTGCCCTTTAACCAGAGACACGGTGACGTAGTCCCCTTTAACCAGGGACACGGTGACATCGTCCCCTTTAACCAGAGACACGGTGACGTCGTCCCCTTTAACCAGAGACAGTGTGACGTCGCTCCCTTTAACCAGAGGCACGGTGACGTCGCTCCCTTTAACCAGATTTGGAGTGATGTTGCTCCCTTTAACCAGAGGCTCGGTGACGTCGCTCCCTTTGACCAGAGACACGGTGGCGTCGCTCCCTTTAACCAGAGACACTGTGACGTCGTCCCCTTTAACCAGAGAAACGGTGACATCGCTCTTTTTAACCAGAAAGAGGGTGACGTCGCACCCCTTTAAGCAGACGTAGAGTGATGTTGCTCCCTTTAACCAGGGACACGGTGAAGTCGTCCCCGTTAACCAAAGACAGGGTGATGTCGCTCCCTTTAACCAGAGACACAGTAACGTCGATTCCTTTAACCAGAGGCACGGTGACGTCGCTCCCTTTAACCAGACAATCGGTGACGTCGCTCCCTATAACCAGAGACAAGGTGACGTCGCTCCCTTTAACCGGAGACACGGTGACGTCGTCCCCTGTAACTAGAGACACGGTGATGTCGTCCCCTTTAACCAGAGACACAGTGACGTCGTCCCCTTTACCCAGAGACACGGTGACGTCGTCCCCTTTAACCAGAGACACGGTGACGTCGTCCCCTTTAACCAGAGACATTGTGACGTCGCTCCATTTAACCAGAGACACGGTGACGTCGTCCCCTTTAACCAGATATTTGGTGACGTCGCTCCCTTTGACCAGATGTAGAGTGATGTTGCTCCCTTTAACCAGAGGCTCGGTGACGTCGCTCCGTTTAACCTGAGACACTGTGACGTCATCCCCTTTAACCAGAGACACGGTGACGTCGCTCCGTTTAACCTGAGACACTGTGACGTCTTCCCCTTTAACCAGAGAAACGGTGACGTCGCTCCATTTAACCAGAGACATGGTGACGTCGCCCCCTTTAACCAGACAATCGGTGATGTCGCTCCCTTTAACCAGAGACACGTTGACGTCGCTCACTTTAACCAGATACACGGTGACGTCGCCCTCTTTAACCAGCGACACGGTGACGTCGCTCCCTTTAACCAGAGACACGGTGACATCATCCCCTTTAACCAATGACAGGGTCATGTCGCTCCCTTTAACCAGAGACACGGTGATGTCGCTGCCTTTAACCAAAGACAGGGTGATGTCGCTCCCTTTAACCAGAGACACAGTAACGTCGATTCCTTTAACCGGAGACACGGTGCCGTCGCTCCCTTTAACCAGAGACACGGTGACGTCGCTCCCTTTAACCAGAGACACTGTGACGTCGTCCCCTTTAACCAGAGAAACGGTGACGTCGCTCCATTTAACCATACAATTGGTGTCGTCGATCCCTATAACCAGAGACAAGGTGACGTCGCTCCCTTTAACCAGAGACACAGTGACGTCGCCCTCTTTAACGGAGACACGGTGACGTCGCTCCCTTTAACCAGAGACACTGTGACGTCGCCGCCTTTAACCAGACAATCGGTGACGTCGATCCCTATAACCAGAGACAAGGTGACGTCGCTCCCTTTAACCGGAGACACGGTGACGTCGCTCCCTTTAACCAGAGGCACGGTGACGTCGCTCCCTTTAACCAGAGAAACGGTGATGTCGCTCCGTTTAACCGGAGACACGGTGACGTCGTCCCCTTTTACCGGAGACACGGTGTCGTCGCTCCCTTTAACCAGAGAAACGGTGACGTCGCTCCCTTTAACCAGATTTGGAGTGATGTTGCTCCCTTTAACCAGAGGCTCGGTGACGTCGCTCCCTTTAACCAGAGACACGGTGGCGTCGCTCCCTTTAACCAGAGACACGGTGACGTCATCCCCTTTAACCAATGACAGGGTCACGTCGCTCCCTTTAACCAGAGACACAGTAACGTCGATTCCTTTAACCGGAGACACGGTGACGTCGCTCCCTTTAACCAGAGGCTCGGTGACGTCACTCCCTTTAACCAGAGACACGGTGGCGTCGCTCCCTTTAACCAGAGTCACTGTGACGTCGTCCCCTTTAACCAGAGAAACGGTGACATCGCTCTTTTTAACCAGAAAGAGGGTGACGTCGCACCCCTTTAAGCAGACGTAGAGTGATGTTGCTCCCTTTAACCAGGGACACGGTGACGTCGTCCCCTTTAACCAAAGACAGGGTGATGTCGCTCCCTTTAACCAGAGACACAGTAACGTCGATTCCTTTAACCGGAGACACGGTGACATCGCTCCCTTTAACCAGAGACACGGTGACTTCGTCCACTTTAACCAGAGACAAGGTGACATCGTCCCCTTTAACCAGAGACACGGTGACGTCATCCCCTTTAACCAATGACAGGTTCACGTCGCTCCCTTTAACCAGAGACACGGTGATGTCGCTGCCTTTAACCAGAGGCACGGTGATGTTGCTCCCTTTAACCAGAGACACGGTGACGTCGTCCCCTTTAACCAAAGACAGGGTGATGTCGCTCCCTTTAACCAGAGACACAGTAACGTCGATTCCTTTAACCGGAGACACGGTGACGTCATGCCCTTTAACCAATGACAGGGTCATATCGCTCCCTTTAACCAGAGACACGGTGATGTCGCTGCCTTTAACCAGAGGCACGGTGATGTCGCTCCCTTCAACCAGAGACACCGTGACGTCGTCCCCTTTAACCAGAGACACAGTGACGTCGTCCCCTGTAACTAAACACATGGTGACGTCGTCCCCTTTAACCAGAGACACGGTGACGTCGTCCCCTTTACCCAGAGACACGGTGACGTCGTCCCCTTTAACCAGAGACACGGTGACGTCGTCCCCTTTAACCAGAGACATTGTGACATCGCTCCCTTTAACCAGAGACACGATGACGTCGCTCCCTTTAACCAGAGACACGGTGACGTCGCTGCCTTTAACCAGACGTACAGTGATGTCACTCCCTTTAACCAGAGATATGGTAACGTCGCTCCCTTTAACGAAAGACACGGTGACGTCGCTCCCTTTAACCAGAGACACGGTGACGTCGCTTCCTTTAACCAGAGACACGGTGACATGGCTCCCTTTAACCAGAGACACGGTGATGTCGCTCCCTTTAACCAGAGACACGCTGACATCGCTCCCTTTAACCAGAAACACGGTGATGTCGCTCCCTTTAACCAGAGGCACGGTGACGTTGCTCCTTTTAAGCAGAAAAAGGGTGATGTCGCTCCGTTTAACCAGATGTACAGTGATGTCGCGCCCTTTAACCAGAGGCTCGGTGACGTCGCTCCCTTTAACCAGTGAAACGGTGACGTCGCTCCATTTAACCGGAGACACGGTGACGTCGCTCCCTTTAACCAGACACAGGGTGACGTCGCTCCCTTTAACCGGAGACACGGTGACGTCGTCCCCTTTAACCAGAGACACGGTGACGTCGCTCCCTTTAACCAGAGACACAGTGACATCGTCCCCTTCAACCAGAGACACGGTGACATTGTCCCCTTTAACCAGAGACACGGTGACGTCGTCCCCTTTAACCAGAGACATGGTGACGTCGTCCCCTTTAACCAGAGACATGGTGACGTCGTCCCCTTTAACCAGAGACACGGTGACGTCGTCCCCTGTAACTAGAGACACGGTGATGTCGTCCCCTTTAACCAGAGACACGGTGACGTCGTCCCCTTTAACCAGAGACACGGTGACGTCGTCCCCTTTAACCAGAGACACGGTGACGTCGCCCTCTTTAACCTGCGACACGGTGATGTCGCTCCCTTTAACCAGAGACACGGTGACATCATCCCCTTTAACCAATGACAGGGTCATGTCGCTCCCTTTAACCAGAGACACGGTGACGTCGCTGCCTTTAACCAGACGTACAGTGATGTCACTCCCTTTAACCAGAGATATGGTAACGTCGCTCCCTTTAACGAAAGACACGGTGACGTCGCTCCCTTTAACCAGAGACACGGTGACGTCGCTTCCTTTAACCAGAGACACGGTGACATGGCTCCCTTTAACCAGAGACACGGTGATGTCGCTCCCTTTAACCAGAGACACGCTGACATCGCTCCCTTTAACCAGAAACACGGTGATGTCGCTCCCTTTAACCAGAGGCACGGTGACGTTGCTCCTTTTAAGCAGAAAAAGGGTGATGTCGCTCCGTTTAACCAGATGTACAGTGATGTCGCGCCCTTTAACCAGAGGCTCGGTGACGTCGCTCCCTTTAACCAGTGAAACGGTGACGTCGCTCCATTTAACCGGAGACACGGTGACGTCGCTCCCTTTAACCAGACACAGGGTGACGTCGCTCCCTTTAACCGGAGACACGGTGACGTCGTCCCCTTTAACCAGAGACACGGTGACGTCGCTCCCTTTAACCAGAGACACAGTGACGTCGTCCCCTTCAACCAGAGACACGGTGACATTGTCCCCTTTAACCAGAGACACGGTGACGTCGTCCCCTTTAACCAGAGACATGGTGACGTCGTCCCCTTTAACCAGAGACATGGTGACGTCGTCCCCTTTAACCAGAGACACGGTGACGTCGTCCCCTGTAACTAGAGACACGGTGATGTCGTCCCCTTTAACCAGAGACACGGTGACGTCGTCCCCTTTAACCAGAGACACGGTGACGTCGTCCCCTTTAACCAGAGACACGGTGACGTCGCCCTCTTTAACCTGCGACACGGTGATGTCGCTCCCTTTAACCAGAGACACGGTGACATCATCCCCTTTAACCAATGACAGGGTCATGTCGCTCCCTTTAACCAGAGACACGATGATGTCGCTGCCTTTAACCAGAGGCACGGTGATGTCGCTCCCTTTAACCAGAGACATGGTGACATCGCCCCTTTCAACCAGAAAGAGGGTGACGTCGCACCCCTTTAAGTAGACGTAGAGTGATGTTGCTCCCTTTAACCAGGGACACGGTGACGTCGTCCCCTTTAACCAAAGACAGGGTGATGTCGCTCCCTTTAACCAGAGACACAGTAACGTCGATTCCTTTAACCGGAGACACGGTGACGTCGCTCCCTTTAACCAGAGACACGGTGACGTCGCTCCCTTTAACCAGAGACACTGTGACGTCGTCCCCTTTAACCAGAGAAACGGTGACGTCGCTCCATTTACCAGAGACACGGTGACGTCACCCCCTTTACCAGAGACAAGGTGACGTCGCTCCCTTTAACCAGAGACATGGTGACGTCGCCCTCTTTAACCGGAGACATGGTGACGTCGCTCCCTTTAACCAGAGGCTCGGTGACGTCGCTCCCTTTAACCAGTGAAACGGTGACATCGCTCCGTTTAACCGGAGACACGGTGACGTCGCTCCCTTTAACCAGGCACAGGGTGACGTCGCTCCCTTTAACCGGAGACACGGTGACGTCGTCCCCTTTAACCAGAGACACGGTGACGTCGCTCCCTTTAACCAGAGACACAGTGACGTCGTCCCCCTCAACCAGAGACACGGTGACATCGTCCCCTTTAAACAGAGACACGGTGACGTCGTGCCCTTTAACCAGAGACACGGTGACGTCGTCCCCTTTAGCCAGAGACACGGTGACGTCGCTCCCTTTAACCAGAGACATGGTGACGTCATCCCCTTTAACCAATGACAGGGTCACGTCGCTCCCTTTAACCAGAGACACAGTAACGTCGATTCCTTTAACCGGAGACACGGTGACGTCGCTCCCTTTAACCAGAGACACGGTGACGTTGCTCCCTTTAACCAGAGACATCGTGACGTCGTCCCCTTTAACCAGAGAAATGGTGACGTCGCTCCATTTAACCATACAATTGGTGACGTCGATCCCTATAACCAGAGACAAGGTGACGTCGCTCCCTTTAACCAGAGAGGCAGTGACGTCGCCCTCTTTAACGGAGACATGGTGACGTCGCTCCCTTTAACCAGAGGCAGGGTGACGTCGCTCCCTTTAACCAGAGGAACGGTGACGTCGCTCCGTTTAACCGGAGACACGGTGACGTCGCTCCCTTTAACCAGAGACAAGGTGACGTCGCTCCCTTTAACCGAAGACACGGTGACGTCGTATGCTTTAACCAGAGACACGGTGACGTCGCTCCCTTTAACCAGAGACACGGTGACATCGTCCCCTTTAACCAGAGACATGGTGACGTCGTCCCCTTCAACCAGAGACACGGTGACGTCGTGCCCTTTAACCAGAGACACGGTGACGTAGTCCCCTTTAACCAGGGACACGGTGACATCGTCCCCTTTAACCAGAGACACGGTGACGTCGTCCCCTTTAACCAGAGACAGTGTGACGTCGCTCCCTTTAACCAGATTTGGAGTAATGTTGCTCCCTTTAACCAGAGGCTCGGTGACGTCGCTCCCTTTGACCAGAGACACGGTGGCGTCGCTCCCTTTAACCAGAGACACTGTGACGTCGTCCCCTTTAACCAGAGAAACGGTGACATCGCTCTTTTTAACCAGAAAGAGGGTGACGTCGCACCCCTTTAAGCAGACGTAGAGTGATGTTGCTCCCTTTAACCAGGGACACGGTGAAGTCGTCCCCGTTAACCAAAGACAGGGTGATGTCGCTCCCTTTAACCAGAGACACAGTAACGTCGATTCCTTTAACCGGAGACATGGTGACGTCGCTCCCTTTAACCAGACAATCGGTGACGTCGATCCCTATAACCAGAGACAAGGTGACGTCGCTCCCTTTAACCGGAGACACGGTGACGTCGTCCCCTGTAACTAGAGACACGGTGATGTCGTCCCCTTTAACCAGAGACACAGTGACGTCGTCCCCTTTACCCAGAGACACGGTGACGTCGTCCCCTTTAACCAGAGACACGGTGACGTCGTCCCCTTTAACCAGAGACATTGTGACGTCGCTCCATTTAACCAGAGACACGGTGACGTCGTCCCCTTTAACCAGATACTTGGTGACGTCGCTCACTTTGACCAGATGTAGAGTGATGTTGCTCCCTTTAACCAGAGGCTCGGTGACGTCGCTCCGTTTAACCTGAGACACTGTGACGTCATCCCCTTTAACCAGAGACACGGTGACGTCGCTCCGTTTAACCTGAGACACTGTGACGTCTTCCCCTTTAACCAGAGAAACGGTGACGTCGCTCCATTTAACCAGAGACATGGTGACGTCGCCCCCTTTAACCAGACAATCGGTGATGTCGCTCCCTTTAACCAGAGACACGTTGACGTCGCTCACTTTAACCAGATACACAGTGACGTCGCCCTCTTTAACCAGCGACACGGTGACGTCGCTCCCTTTAACCAGAGACACGGTGACATCATCCCCTTTAACCAATGACAGGGTCATGTCGCTCCCTTTAACCAGAGACACGGTGATGTCGCTGCCTTTAACCAAAGACAGGGTGATGTCGCTCCCTTTAACCAGAGACACAGTAACGTCGATTCCTTTAACCGGAGACACGGTGACGTCGCTCCCTTTAACCAGAGACACGGTGACGTCGCTCCCTTTAACCAGAGACACTGTGACGTCGTCCCCTTTAACCAGAGAAACGGTGACGTCGCTCCATTTAACCATACAATTGGTGTCGTCGATCCCTATAACCAGAGACAAGGTGACGTCGCTCCCTTTAACCAGAGACACAGTGACGTCGCCCTCTTTAACGGAGACACGGTGACGTCGCTCCCTTTAACCAGAGACACTGTGACGTCGCCCCCTTTAACCAGACAATCGGTGACATCGATCCCTATAACCAGAGACAAGGTGACGTCGCTCCCTTTAACCGGAGACACGGTGACGTCGCTCCCTTTAACCAGAGGCACGGTGACGTCGCTCCCTTTAACCAGAGAAACGGTGATGTCGCTCCGTTTAACCGGAGACACGGTGACGTCGTCCCCTTTTACCGGAGACACGGTGTCGTCGCTCCCTTTAACCAGAGAAACGGTGACGTCGCTCCCTTTCACCAGATTTGGAGTGATGTTGCTCCCTTTAACCAGAGGCTCGGTGACGTCGCTCCCTTTAACCAGAGACACGGTGGCGTCGCTCCCTTTAACCAGAGACACGGTGACGTCATCCCCTTTAACCAATGACAGGGTCACGTCGCTCCCTTTAACCAGAGACACAGTAACGTCGATTCCTTTAACCGGAGACACGGTGACGTCGCTCCCTTTAACCAGAGGCTCGGTGACGTCGCTCCCTTTAACCAGAGACACGGTGGCGTCGCTCCCTTTAACCAGAGTCACTGTGACGTCGTCCCCTTTAACCAGAGAAACGGTGACATCGCTCTTTTTAACCAGAAAGAGGGTGACGTCGCACCCCTTTAAGCAGACGTAGAGTGATGTTGCTCCCTTTAACCAGGGACACGGTGAAGTCGTCCCCGTTAACCAAAGACAGGGTGATGTCGCTCCCTTTAACCAGAGACACAGTAACGTCGATTCCTTTAACCGGAGACACGGTGACGTCGCACCCTTAACCAGAGACACGGTGACGTCGCTCCCTTTAACCAGACAATCGGTGACGTCGATCCCTATAACCAGAGACACGGTGACATCGCCCTCTTTAACCGGAGACACAGTGACGTTTTTCCCTTTAACCAGAGGCACGGTGACGTCGCTCCCTTTAACCAGAGAAACGGTGACGACGCTCCGTTTAACCGGAGACACGGTGACATCGCTCCCTTTAACCAGAGACAGGGTGACGTCGCTCCCTTTAACCGGAGACACGGTGACGTCGTCCCCTTTAACCAGAGACACGGTGACGTCGCTCCCTTTAACCAGAGACACAGTGACGTCGTCCCCTTTACCCAGAGACACGATGATGTCGTCCCCTTTAACCAGAGACACGGTGACGTCGTCCCCTTTAACCAGAGACATTGTGACGTCGCTCCCTTTAACCAGAGACTCGGTGACGTCGCTCCCTTTAACCAGAGACTTGGTGACGTCGCTCCCTTTAACCAGATGTAGAGTGATGTTGCTCCCTTTAACCAGAGGCTCGGTGACGTCGCTCCCTGTAACCAGAGACACGGTGACGTCGCTCCCTTTAACCAGAGGCACGGTGACGTCGCTCCCATTAACCAGAGAAACGGTGACGTCGCTCCGTTTAACCGGAGACACTGTGACGTCATCCCCTTTAACCAGAGAAACGGTGACGTCGCTCCATTTAACCAGAGACACGGTGACGTCGCTGCCTTTAACCAGACAATCGGTGACGTCGCTCCCTTTAGCCAGAGACACGGTGACGTCGCTCCCTTTAACCAGAGACACGGTGACGTCGCCCTCTTTAACCAGCGACACGGTGACGTCACTCCCATTAACCAGAGACACGGTGACATCATCCCCTTTAACCAATGACAGGGTCATGTCGCTCCCTTTAACCAGAGACACGGTGATGTCGCTGCCTTTAACCAGAGGCACGGTGATGTCGCTCCCTTTAACCAGAGACATGGTGACATTGCCCCTTTTAACCAGAAAGAGGGTGACGTCGCACCCCTTTAAGTAGACGTAGAGTGATGTTGCTCCCTTTAACCAGAGACAGGGTGACGTCGCTCCCTTTAACCGGAGACACGGTGACGTCGTCCCCTTTAACCAGAGACACGGTGACGTCGCTCCCTTTAACCAGAGACACAGTGACGTCGTCCCCTTTACCCAGAGACACGATGATGTCGTCCCCTTTAACCAGAGACACGGTGACGTCGTCCCCTTTAACCAGAGACATTGTGACGTCGCTCCCTTTAACCAGAGACTCGGTGACGTCGCTCCCTTTAACCAGAGACTTGGTGACGTCGCTCCCTTTAACCAGATGTAGAGTGATGTTGCTCCCTTTAACCAGAGGCTCGGTGACGTCGCTCCCTGTAACCAGAGACACGGTGACGTCGCTCCCTTTAACCAGAGGCACGGTGACGTCGCTCCCATTAACCAGAGAAACGGTGACGTCGCTCCGTTTAACCGGAGACACTGTGACGTCATCCCCTTTAACCAGAGAAACGGTGACGTCGCTCCATTTAACCAGAGACACGGTGACGTCGCCCCCTTTAACCAGACAATCGGTGACGTCGCTCCCTTTAGCCAGAGACACGGTGACGTCGCTCCCTTTAACCAGAGACACGGTGACGTCGCCCTCTTTAACCAGCGACACGGTGACGTCACTCCCATTAACCAGAGACACGGTGACATCATCCCCTTTAACCAATGACAGGGTCATGTCGCTCCCTTTAACCAGAGACACGGTGATGTCGCTGCCTTTAACCAGAGGCACGGTGATGTCGCTCCCTTTAACCAGAGACATGGTGACATTGCCCCTTTTAACCAGAAAGAGGGTGACGTCGCACCCCTTTAAGTAGACGTAGAGTGATGTTGCTCCCTTTAACCAGGGACACGGTGACGTCGTCCCCTTTAACCAAAGACAGGGTGATGTCGCTCCCTTTAACCAGAGACACAGTAACGTCGATTCCTTTAACCGGAGACACGGTGACAACGCTCCCTTTAACCAGAGACAGGGTGACGTCGCTCCCTTTAACTGAAGACACGGTGACGTCGCTCCCTTTAACCAGAGACACGGTGACGTCGCTCCCTTTAACCATTACACGGTGACATCGTCCCCTTTAACCAGAGACATGGTGACGTCGTCCCCTTCAACCAGAGACTCGGTGACGTCGTCCCCTTTAACCAGAGACTTGGTGACGTCGCTCCCTTTAACCAGATGTAGAGTGATGTTGCTCCCTTTAACCAGAGGCTCGGTGACGTCGCTCCCTTTAACCAGAGACACGGTGACGTCGCTCCCTTTAACCGGAGGCACGGTGACGTCGCTCCCATTAACCAGAGAAACGGTGACGTCGCTCCGTTTAACCGGAGACACTGTGACGTCATCCCCTTTAACCAGAGACACGGTGACGTCGCCCTCTTTAACCAGCGACACGGTGACGTCGCTCCCTTTAACCAGAGACATGGTAACATCATCCCCTTTAACCAATGACAGGGTCATGTCGCTCCCTTTAGCCAGAGACACGGTGATGTCGCTGCCTTTAACCAGAGGCACGGTGACGTCGCCCCCTTTAACCAGAGACATGGCGACATCGCCCCTTTTAACCAGAAAGAGGGTGACGTCGCACCCCTTTAAGTAGACGTAGAGTGATGTTGCTCCCTTTAACCAGAGACAGGGTGACGTCGCTCCCTTTAACCGGAGACACGGTGACGTTGTCCCCTTTAACCAGAGACACGGTGACGTCGCTCCCTTTAACCAGAGACACAGTGACGTCGTCCCCTTTACCCAGAGACACGATGATGTCGTCCCCTTTAACCAGAGACACGGTGACGTCGTCCCCTTTAACCAGAGACATTGTGACGTCGCTCCCTTTAACCAGAGACTCGGTGACGTCGCTCCCTTTAACCAGCGACTTGGTGACGTCGCTCCCTTTAACCAGATGTAGAGTGATGTTGCTCCCTTTAACCAGAGGCTCGGTGACGTCGCTCCCTGTAACCAGAGACACGGTGACGTCGCTCCCTTTAACCAGAGGCACGGTGACGTCGCTCCCATTAACCAGAGAAACGGTGACGTCGCTCCGTTTAACCGGAGACACTGTGACGTCATCCCCTTTAACCAGAGAAACGGTGACGTCGCTCCATTTAACCAGAGACACGGTGACGTCGCCCCCTTTAACCAGACAATCGGTGACGTCGCTCCCTTTAGCCAGAGACACGGTGACGTCGCTCCCTTTAACCAGAGACACGGTGACGTCGCCTTCTTTAACCAGCGACACGGTGACGTCACTCCCATTAACCAGAGACACGGTGACATCATCCCCTTTAACCAATGACAGGGTCATGTCGCTCCCTTTAACCAGAGACACCGTGATGTCGCTGCCTTTAACCAGAGGCACGGTGATGTCGCTCCCTTTAACCAGAGACATGGTGACATTGCCCCTTTTAACCAGAAAGAGGGTGACGTCGCACCCCTTTAAGTAGACGTAGAGTGATGTTGCTCCCTTTAACCAGGGACACGGTGACGTCGTCCCCTTTAACCAAAGACAGGGTGATGTCGCTCCCTTTAACCAGAGACACAGTAACGTCGATTCCTTTAACCGGAGACACGGTGACAACGCTCCCTTTAACCAGAGACAGGGTGACGTCGCTCCCTTTAACTGAAGACACGGTGACGTCGCTCCCTTTAACCAGAGACACGGTGACGTCGCTCCCTTTAACCATTACACGGTGACATCGTCCCCTTTAACCAGAGACATGGTGACGTCGTCCCCTTCAACCAGAGACTCGGTGACGTCGTCCCCTTTAACCAGAGACTTGGTGACGTCGCTCCCTTTAACCAGATGTAGAGTGATGTTGCTCCCTTTAACCAGAGGCTCGGTGACGTCGCTCCCTTTAACCAGAGACACGGTGACGTCGCTCCCTTTAACCGGAGGCACGGTGACGTCGCTCCCATTAACCAGAGAAACGGTGACGTCGCTCCGTTTAACCGGAGACACTGTGACGTCATCCCCTTTAACCAGAGACACGGTGACGTCGCCCTCTTTAACCAGCGACACGGTGACGTCGCTCCCTTTAACCAGAGACATGGTAACATCATCCCCTTTAACCAATGACAGGGTCATGTCGCTCCCTTTAGCCAGAGACACGGTGATGTCGCTGCCTTTAACCAGAGGCACGGTGATGTCGCTCCCTTTAACCAGAGACATGGCGACATCGCCCCTTTTAACCAGAAAGAGGGTGACGTCGCACCCTTTTTATTAGACGTAGAGTGATGTTGCTCCCTTTAACCAGGGACACGGTGACGTCGTCCCCTTTAACCAAAGACAGGGTGATGTCGCTCCCTTTAACCAGATGTAGAGTGATGTTGCTCCCTTTAACCAGAGGCTCGGTGACGTCGCTCCCTGTAACCAGAGACACGGTGACGTCGCTCCCTTTAACCAGAGGCACGGTGACGTCGCTCCCATTAACCAGAGAAACGGTGACGTCGCTCCGTTTAACCGGAGACACTGTGACGTCATCCCCTTTAACCAGAGAAACGGTGACGTCGCTCCATTTAACCAGAGACACGGTGACGTCGCTGCCTTTAACCAGACAATCGGTGACGTCGCTCCCTTTAGCCAGAGACACGGTGACGTCGCTCCCTTTAACCAGAGACACGGTGACGTCGCCCTCTTTAACCAGCGACACGGTGACGTCACTCCCATTAACCAGAGACACGGTGACATCATCCCCTTTAACCAATGACAGGGTCATGTCGCTCCCTTTAACCAGAGACACGGTGATGTCGCTGCCTTTAACCAGAGGCACGGTGATGTCGCTCCCTTTAACCAGAGACATGGTGACATTGCCCCTTTTAACCAGAAAGAGGGTGACGTCGCACCCCTTTAAGTAGACGTAGAGTGATGTTGCTCCCTTTAACCAGAGACAGGGTGACGTCGCTCCCTTTAACCGGAGACACGGTGACGTTGTCCCCTTTAACCAGAGACACGGTGACGTCGCTCCCTTTAACCAGAGACACAGTGACGTCGTCCCCTTTACCCAGAGACACGATGATGTCGTCCCCTTTAACCAGAGACACGGTGACGTCGTCCCCTTTAACCAGAGACATTGTGACGTCGCTCCCTTTAACCAGAGACTCGGTGACGTCGCTCCCTTTAACCAGAGACTTGGTGACGTCGCTCCCTTTAACCAGATGTAGAGTGATGTTGCTCCCTTTAACCAGAGGCTCGGTGACGTCGCTCCCTGTAACCAGAGACACGGTGACGTCGCTCCCTTTAACCAGAGGCACGGTGACGTCGCTCCCATTAACCAGAGAAACGGTGACGTCGCTCCGTTTAACCGGAGACACTGTGACGTCATCCCCTTTAACCAGAGAAACGGTGACGTCGCTCCATTTAACCAGAGACACGGTGACGTCGCCCCCTTTAACCAGACAATCGGTGACGTCGCTCCCTTTAGCCAGAGACACGGTGACGTCGCTCCCTTTAACCAGAGACACGGTGACGTCGCCCTCTTTAACCAGTGACACGGTGACGTCACTCCCATTAACCAGAGACACGGTGACATCATCCCCTTTAACCAATGACAGGGTCATGTCGCTCCCTTTAACCAGAGACACGGTGATGTCGCTGCCTTTAACCAGAGGCACGGTGATGTCGCTCCCTTTAACCAGAGACATGGTGACATTGCCCCTTTTAACCAGAAAGAGGGTGACGTCGCACCCCTTTAAGTGGACGTAGAGTGATGTTGCTCCCTTTAACCAGGGACACGGTGACGTCGTCCCCTTTAACCAAAGACAGGGTGATGTCGCTCCCTTTAACCAGAGACACAGTAACGTCGATTCCTTTAACCGGAGACACGGTGACAACGCTCCCTTTAACCAGAGACAGGGTGACGTCGCTCCCTTTAACTGAAGACACGGTGACGTCGCTCCCTTTAACCAGAGACACGGTGACGTCGCTCCCTTTAACCATTACACGGTGACATCGTCCCCTTTAACCAGAGACATGGTGACGTCGTCCCCTTCAACCAGAGACTCGGTGACGTCGTCCCCTTTAACCAGAGACTTGGTGACGTCGCTCCCTTTAACCAGATGTAGAGTGATGTTGCTCCCTTTAACCAGAGGCTCGGTGACGTCGCTCCCTTTAACCAGAGACACGGTGACGTCGCTCCCTTTAACCGGAGGCACGGTGACGTCGCTCCCATTAACCAGAGAAACGGTGACGTCGCTCCGTTTAACCGGAGACACTGTGACGTCATCCCCTTTAACCAGAGACACGGTGACGTCGCCCTCTTTAACCAGCGACACGGTGACGTCGCTCCCTTTAACCAGAGACATGGTAACATCATCCCCTTTAACCAATGACAGGGTCATGTCGCTCCCTTTAGCCAGAGACACGGTGATGTCGCTGCCTTTAACCAGAGGCACGGTGACGTCGCCCCCTTTAACCAGAGACATGGCGACATCGCCCCTTTTAACCAGAAAGAGGGTGACGTCGCACCCTTTTTATTAGACGTAGAGTGATGTTGCTCCCTTTAACCAGGGACACGGTGACGTCGTCCCCTTTAACCAAAGACAGGGTGATGTCGCTCCCTTTAACCAGAGACACAGTAACGTCACTCCCTTTAACCAGAGACACGGTGACGTCGCTCCCTTTAACCAGAGACACTGTGACGTCGTCCCCTTTAACCAGAGAAACGGTGACGTCGCTCCATTTACCAGAGACACGGTGACGTCGCCCCCTTTAACCAGAGACAAGGTGACGTCGCTCCCTTTAACCAGAGACATGGTGACGTCGCCCTCTTTAACCAGACAATCGCTGACGTCGATCCCTATGACCAGAGACACAGTAACGTCACTCCCTTTAACCAGAGACACGGTGACGTCGTCCCCTTTAACCAGAGACACGGTGACGTCGTCCCCTTTAACCAGAGACACTGTGACATCGTCCCCTTTAACCAGAGACACGGTGACGTCGTCCCCTTTAACCAGAGACACAGTGACGTCGTCCCCTGTAACTAGAGACAAGGTGACATCGTCCCCTTTAACCAGAGACACAGTGACGTCGTCCCCTTTACCCAGAGACACGGTGACGTCGTCCCCTTTAACCAGAGACATTGTGACGTCGCTCCCTTTAACCAGAGACACGGTGATGTCGCTCCCTTTAACCAGCGACTTGGTGACGTCGCTCCCTTTAACCAGATGTAGAGTGATGTTGCTCCCTTTATCCAGAGGCTCGATGACGTCGCTCCCTTTCACCAGAGGCACGGTGACGTCACTCCCTTTAACCAGAGGAACGGCGACGTCGCTCCCTTTAACCAGAGGAACGGCGACGTCGCTCCGTTTAACCGGAGACACGGTGACGTCGCTCCCTTTAACCAGAGACACGGTCACATCGTCCCCTTTAACCAGAGACACAGTGACGTCGTCCCCTTTAACCAGAGACACAGTGACGTCGTCCCCTTCAACCAGAGACACGGTGACGTCGTTCCCTTTAACCAGAGACATTGTGACATAGCTCCCTTTAACCAGAGACATGGTGACGTCGCTCCCTTTAACCAGAGACTTGGTGACGTCGGTCCCTTTAACCAGATGTAGAGTGATGTTGCTCCCTTTAACCAGAGGCTCTGTGACGTCGCTCCCTTTAACCAGCGACACGGTGACGTCGCTTCCTTTAACCAGAGACACGGAGACGTCTCCCCCTTTAACCAGAGACACGGTGACTTCGTCCACTTAAACCAGAGACATGGTGACATTGTCCCCTTTAACCAATGACAGGGTCACGTCGCTCCCTTTAATCAGAGACACGGTGATGTCGTAGCCTTTAGCCAGAGGCACGGTGATGTCGCTCCCTTCAACCAGAGACAAGGTGACGTCGTCCCCTTTTACCAGAGACACGGTGACGTCGTCCCCTGTAACTAGAGACACGATGACGTTGCTCCCTTTAACCAGAGACTTGGTGACGTCGCTCCCTTTAACCAGATGTAGAGTGATGTTGCTCCCTTTAACCAGAGGCTCGGTGACGTCGCTCCCTTTAACCAGAGACACGGTGACGTCGTCCCCTTTAACCAGAGACACTGTGACGTCGTCCCCTTTAGCCAGAGACACGGTGACGTCGTCCCCTTTAACCAGAGACACGGTGACATCGTCCCCTTTTACCAAAGACAGGGCGACGTCGCTCCCTTTAACCAGAGACACAGGGACGTCGCTCCCTTTAACCAGAGACACGGTGACGTCATCCCCTTTAACCAGAGAAACGGTGACGTCGCTCCATTTAACCAGAGACACGGTGACATCGCTCCCTCTAACCAGAAAGAGGGTGACGTCGCACCCCTTTAAGCAGACGTACAGTGATGTTGCTCCCTTTAACCAGGGAGACGGTGACGTCGTCCCCGTTAACCAAAGACAGGGTGATGTCGCTCCCTTTAACCAGAGACACAGTAACGTCGATTCCTTTAACCGGAGACACGGTGACGTCGCCCCCTTTAACCAGACAATCGGTGACGTCGATCCCTGTAACCAGATACAAGGTGACGTCGCTCCCTTTAACCAGAGACACGGTGACATCGCCCTCTTTAACCGGAGACACGGTGACGTTTTTCCCTTTAACCAGAGGCACGGTGACGTCGCTCCCTTTAACCAGAGAAACGGTGACGTCGCTCCGTTTAACCGGAGACACGGTGACGTCGCTCCCTTTAACCAGAGACAGGGTGACGTCGCTCCCTTTAACTGGAGACACGGTGACGTCGCTCCCTTTAACCAGAGAAACGGTGACGTCGCTCCGTTTAACCGGAGACACGGTGACGTCGCTCCCTTTAACCAGAGACACGGTGACGTCGCTCCCTTTAACCAGAGACTCGGTGACGTCGCTCCCTTTAACCAGAGACACTGTGACGTCGTCCCCTTTATCCAGAGAAACGGTGACGTCGCTCCATTTGCCAGAGACACGGTGACGTCGCCCCCTTTAACCAGAGACAAGGTGACGTCGCTCCCTTTAACCGGAGACACGGTGACGTCGCTCCCTTTAACCAGAGACACGGTGACGTCGCTCCCTTTAACCAGGGACACAGTAACGTCGATTCCTTTAACCGGAGACACGGTGACGTCGCTCACTTTAACCAGAGACACGGTGACGTCGCTCCCTTTAACCAGAGACACTGTGACGTCGTTCCCTTTAACCAGAGAAACGGTGACGTTGCTCCATTTAACCATACAATTGGTGACGTCGATCCCTATAACCAGAGACAAGGTGACGTCGCTCCCTTTAACCAGAGACACAGTGACGTCGCCCTGTTTAACGGAGACACGGTGATGTCGCTCCCTTTAACCAGAGGCAGGGTGACGTCGCTCCCTTTAACCAGAGGAACGGTGACGTCGCTCCGTTTAACCGGAGACACGGTGACGACGCTCCCTTTAACCAGAGACAGGGTGACGTCATACCCTTTAACCAGAGACACGGTGACGTCGCTCCCTTTAACCATTACACGGTGACATCGTCCCCTTTAACCAGAGACATGGTGACGTCGTCCCCTTCAACCAGAGACTCGGTGACGTCGTCCCCTTTAACCAGAGACTTGGTGACGTCGCTCCCTTTAACCAGATGTAGAGTGATGTTGCTCCCTTTAACCAGAGGCTCGGTGACGTCGCTCCCTTTAACCAGAGACACGGTGACGTCGCTCCCTTTAACCGGAGGCACGGTGACGTCGCTCCCATTAACCAGAGAAACGGTGACGTCGCTCCGTTTAACCGGAGACACTGTGACGTCATCCCCTTTAACCAGAGACACGGTGACGTCGCCCTCTTTAACCAGCGACACGGTGACGTCGCTCCCTTTAACCAGAGACATGGTAACATCATCCCCTTTAACCAATGACAGGGTCATGTCGCTCCCTTTAGCCAGAGACACGGTGATGTCGCTGCCTTTAACCAGAGGCACGGTGATGTCGCTCCCTTTAACCAGAGACATGGCGACATCGCCCCTTTTAACCAGAAAGAGGGTGACGTCGCACCCTTTTTATTAGACGTAGAGTGATGTTGCTCCCTTTAACCAGGGACACGGTGACGTCGTCCCCTTTAACCAAAGACAGGGTGATGTCGCTCCCTTTAACCAGAGACACAGTAACGTCGCTCCCTTTAACCAGAGACACGGTGACGTCGCTCCCTTTAACCAGAGACACTGTGACGTCGTCCCCTTTAACCAGAGAAACGGTGACGTCGCTCCATTTACCAGAGACACGGTGACGTCGCCCCCTTTAACCAGAGACAAGGTGACGTCGCTTCCTTTAACCAGAGACATGGTGACGTCGCCCTCTTTAACCAGACAATCGGTGACGTCGATCCCTATGACCAGAGACAAGGTGACGTCGCTCCCTTTAACCGGAGACACGGTGACGTCGCTCCCTTTAACCAGAGGCACGGTGACGTCGCTCCCTTTAACCAGAGAAACGGTGACGTCGCTCCGTTTAACCGGAAACACGGTGACGTCGTCCCCTTTAACCAGTGACAAGGTGACGTCGCTCCCTTTAACCAGAGACACGGTGACGTCGTCCCCTTTAACCAGAGACACAGTGACGTCGTCCCCTTTAACCAGAGACATTGTGACGTCGCTCCTTTTAACCAGAGACACGGTGACGTCGCTCCCTTTAACCAGCGACTTGGTGACGTCGCTCCCTTTAACCAGATGTAGAGTGATGTTGCTCCCTTTATCCAGAGGCTCGATGACGTCGCTCCCTTTCACCAGAGGCACGGTGACGTCGCTCCCTTTAACCAGAGGAACGGCGACGTCGCTCCGTTTAACCGGAGACACGGTGACGTCGCTCCCTTTAACCAGAGACACGGTGACATCGTCCCCTTTAACCAGAGACACAGTGACGTCGTCCCCTTCAACCAGAGACACGGTGACGTCGTTCCCTTTAACCAGAGACATGGTGACGTCGTCCCCTTTAACCAGAGACACGGTGATGTCGTCCCCTTTAACCAGAGACACGGTGACGTTGTCCCCTTTAACCATAGTCCCGGTGACATCGTCCCCTGTAACTAGAGACACAGTGACGTCGTCCCCTTCAACCAGAGACACGGTGACGTCGTCCCCGTTAACCAAAGACAGGGTGATGTCGCTGCCTTTAACCAGAGACACAGTAACGTCGATTCCTTTAACCAGAGACACGGTGACGTCGCTCCCTTTAACCAGAGACACGGTGACGTCGCCCCCTTTAACCAGACAATCGGTGACGTCGATCCCTGTAACCAGATACAAGGTGACGTCGCTCCCTTTAACCAGAGACACTGTAACGTCGTCCCCTTTAACCAGAGAAACGGTGACGTCGTACCCTTTAACCAGAGACATGGTGATGTCGACCACTCTAACCAGAGACACGGTGACATCACTCCATTTAACCAGAGACACTGTGACATCGCTCCCTTTAACCAGAGACACGGTGATGTAACTCCCTTTAACCAGAGACACGGTGATGTCGCCTCCTTTAACCAGAGGCACGGTGACGTTGCTCCTTTTAACCAGAAAAAGGCTGATGTCGCGCCCTTTAACCAGAGGCACACTGACGTTGTCCCCTTTAACCAGAGACACGGTGACATCGCCCCCTTTAACCAGAAAGACGCTGATGTCGTCCCCTTTAACCAGAGACACGGTGCCATCGCTCCCTTTAACCAGGGACACGGTGACGTCGCTCCCTTTAACCAGAGACACGGTGACGTCGCTAACTTTAACCAGAGACACGGTGACATCGCTCCCTTTAACCAGAGACACGGTGACGTTGCTAACTTTAACCAGAGACACGGTGACAGCCTCCCCTTTAACCAGAGAGACGGTGACGGCCTCCCTTTTAACCAGAGACACGGTGACGTCGCTCCCTTTAACCAGAGACATGGTGACGTCGTCCCCTTTAATCAGAAACATGGTGACGTGGTCCCCTTTAACCAGAGACACGGTGACGTCGTCCCCTTTAACCAGAGACACGGTGACGTCGTACCCTTTAACCAGAGACACGGTGACGTCGTCCCCTTTAACCAGAGACAGGGTGGAGTCGTACCCTTAAACCAGAGACACGGTGATGTCGTCCCCTTTAACCAGAGACACGGTGATGTAACTCCCTTTAACCAGACGTACAATGATGTCGCTCCCTTTAACCGGAGACACGGTGACGTCGCTCCCTTTAACCAGAGACACGGTGACGTCGCCCCCTTTAACCAGAGACACGATGATGTCTCTCCCTTTAACCAGAGACATGGTGACATCGCTCCCTTTAACCAGAGACACGGTGGCGTCGGTCCCTTTAACAAGAGAAACGGTGATGTCACTCCCTTTAACCAGAGACATGGTGACGTCGCTCCCTTTGACCAGGGACACGGTGACGTCGCTCCCACTAACCAGAGACACGGTGACGTCGTCCCCTTTAACCAGAGACATGGTGACGTCGCCCCCTTTAACCAGAGACATGGTGATGTCGACCACTTTAACCAGAGACACGGTGACATCACTCCATTTAACCAGAGACACTGTGACATCGCTCCCTTTAACCAGAGACACGGTGACGTCGCTCCCTTTAACCAGAGACACGGTGATGTCGCCTCCTTTAACCAGAGGCACGGTGACGTTGCTCCTTTTAACCAGAAAAAGGGTGATGTCGCTCCCTTTAACCAGAGACACGGTGACATCGCTCCCTTTAACCAGAGACACGGTGATGTCATCCCCTTGAACCAGAGACACGATGACGTCGTCCGCTTTAACGAGAGGGACGGAGAGGACGTCCCCTTTAACCAGAAACACAGTGACGTCGTCCCCTTTAACCAGAAAGACGCTGACGTCGTCCCCTTTAAACAGAGACACGGTGACATCGCTCCCTTTAACCAGAGACACGGTGACGTCGCTCCCTTTAACCAGAGACACGGTGACCTCGCTAACTTTAACCAGAGACACGGTGACAGCCTCCCCTTTAGCCAGAGAGACGGTGACGGCCTCCCTTTTAACCAGAGACACGGTGACGTCGCTCCCTTTAACCAGAGACACGGTGACGTCGTCCCCTTTAACCAGAGACAGGGTGGAGTCGTACCCTTAAACCAGAGACACGGTGATGTCGTCCCCTTTAACCAAAGACACGGTGACATCGCTCCCTTTAACCAGAGACACGGTGATGTAACTCCCTTTAACCAGACGTACAATGATGTCGCTCCCTTTAACCAGAGACACGGTGACGTCGCCCCCTTTAACCAGAGACACGATGATGTCTCTCCCTTTAACCAGAGACACGGTGACATCGCTCCCTTTAACCAGAGACATGGTGACGTCGCTCCCTTTAACGAGAGACACGGTGACGTCACTCCCTTTGACCAGAGACACGGTGACGTCACTCCCACTAACCAGAGACACGGTGACGTCTCCCCCTTTAACCAGAGACATGGTGACGTCGCCCCCTTTAACCAGAGACATGGTGACGTCACTCCCTTTAACCAGAGACATGGTGATGTCGACCACTTTAACCAGAGACACGGTGACATCACTCCATTTAACCAGAGACACTGTGACATCGCTCCCTTTAACCAGAGACACCGTGATGTAACTCCCTTTAACCAGAGACACGGTGATGTAACTCCCTTTAACCAGACGTACAGTGATGTCGCTCCCTTTAACAGGAGACACGGTGACGTCGCTCCCTTTAAGCAGAGACACGGTGACGTCGTCCCCTTTAACCAGAGACACAGTGACGTCGTCCCCTTTAACCAGAGACACAGTGACGTCGTCCCCTTTAACGAGAGACACGGTGACGTCGCTCCCTTTAACCAGAGACACGGTGACGTCGCCCCCTTTAACCAGAGACACGATGATGTCTCTCCCTTTAACCAGAGACACGGTGACATCGCTCCCTTTAACCAGAGACACGGTGGCGTCGGTCCCTTTAACAAGAGAAACGGTGATGTCACTCCCTTTAACCAGAGACATGGTGACGTCGCTCCCTTTAACGAGAGACACGGTGACGTCGCTCCCTTTAAGCAGAGACACGGTGATGTCGCCTCTTTAAACCAGAGACACGGTGACGTTGTCCCCTTTACCCAGAGACACGGTGATGCCGTCCCCTTTAACCAGAGACACGGTGACGTCGTCCCCTTTAACCAGAGACATTGTGACGTCGTTCCCTTTAACCAGAGACACGGTGACGTCGCTCCCTTTAACCAGAGACACGGTGACGTCGTCCCCTTTAACCAGAGACATTGTGACGTCGTTCCCTTTAACCAGAGACACGGTGACGTCTCCCCCTTTAACCAGAGACACAGTGACTTCGTCCACTTTAACCAGAGACATGGTGACATCGTCCTCTTTAACCAGAGACACAGTGACGTCATCCCCTTTAACCAATGACAGGATCACATCGCTCCCTTTAACCAGAGACACTGTGATGTCGCTGCCTTTAACCAGAGGCACGGTGATGTCGCTCCCTTTAACCAGAGTCACGGTGACATCGCCCCTTTTAACCAGAAACAGGGTGACTTCGCACCCCTTTAAGCAGACGTAGAGTGATGTTGCTCCCTTTAACCAGGGACACGGTGACATCGTCCCCTTTAACCAAAGACAGGGTGATGTCGCTCCCTTTAACCAGAGACACAGTAACATCGATTGCTTTAACCGGAGACACGGTGACGTCGCTCCCTTTAACCAGAGACACGGTGACGTCGCTCCCTTTAACCAGAGACACTGTGACGTCATCCCCTTTAACCAGAGAAACGGTGACGTCATTCCATTTGACAAGAGACACGGTGACGTCGCCCCCTTTAACCAGACAATCGGTGACGTCGATCCCGATAACCCGAGACAAGGTGAGGTCGCTCCCTTTAACCAGAGACACGGTGACATCGCCCTCTTTAACCGGAGACACGGTGACGTCGCTCCCTTTAACCACAGAAACGGTGACATCGCTCCGTTTAACCGGAGACAAGTTGACGTCGCTCCCTTTAACCAGAGACAGGGTGACGTCGCTCCCTTTAACCAGAGAAATGGTGACGTCGCTCCATTTAACCAGAGACACGGTGACGTCGTCCCCTTTAACCAGAGACACGGTGACATCGCTCCCTTTAACCAGAGACACGGTGACATCGTCCCCTTTAACCAGAAACACGGTGACGTCGTCCCCTTTAACCAGAGACACGGTGACGTCACTCCCTTTAACCAGAGGCACGGTGACGTCGCTCCCTTTAAGCAGAGACACGGTGACATCGTCCCCTTTAACCAGAGACACGGTGACGTCGTCCCCTTTAACCAGAGAAACGGTGACGTCGCTCCATTTAACCAGAGACACGGTGACGTCGCCCCCTTTAACCAGGCAATCGGTGACGTCGCTCCCTTTAACCAGAGAAACGGTGACGTCGCTCCCTTTAAACAGAGACACGGTGACGTCGCCCTCTTTAACCAGCGACACGGTGACGTCGCTCCCTTTAACCAGAGACACGGTGACATCATCCCCTTTAACCAATGACATGGTCATGTCGCTCCCTTTTACCAGAGACACGGTGATGTTGCTGCCTTTAACCAGAGGCACGGTGACGTCGCTCCCTTTAACTGAAGACACGGTGACGTCGTACCCTTTAACCAGAGACACGGTGACGTCGCTCCCTTTAACCAGAGACACGGTTACATCGTCCCCTTTAACCAGAGACATGGTGACGTAGTCCCCTTTAACCAGAGGCACGGTGACGTCGCTCCCTTTAACCAGAGACACGGTTACATCGTCCCCTTTAACCAGAGACATGGTGACGTAGTCCCCTTCAACCAGAGACACGGTGACGTCGTGCCCTTTAACCAGAGGCACGGTGACGTCGCTCCCTTTAACCAGAGACTTGGTGACGTCGCTCCCTTTAACCAGATTTGGAGTGATGTTGCTCCCTTTAACCAGAGGCTCGGTGACGTCGCTCCCTTTAATCAGCGACACGGTGACGTCGCTCCCTTTAACCAGAGACACGGTGACGTCGTCCCCTTTAACCAGAGACACGGTGACGTCGTCCCCTTTTACCAGAGACACTGTGACGTCGTCCCCTTTAACCAGAGAAATGGTGACGTCGCTCCATTTAACCATACAATTGGTGACGTCGATCCCTATAACCAGAGACAAGGTGACGTCGCTCCCTTTAACCAGAGACACAGTGACGTCGCCCTCTTTAACGGAGACACGGTGACGTCGCTCCCTTTAACCAGAGGCAGGGTGACGTCGCTCCCTTTAACCAGAGGAACGGTGACATCATCCCCTTTAACCCATGACAGGGTCATGTCACTCCCTTTAACCAGAGACACGGTGATGTCACTGCCTTTAACCAGAGGCACGGTGATGTCGCTCCCTTTAACCAGAGACATGGTGACATCGCCCCTTTTAACCAGAAAGAGGGTGACGTCGCACCCCTTTAAGTAGACGTAGAGTGATGTTGCTCCCTTTAACCAGGGACACGGTGACGTCGTCCCCTTTAACCAGAGACAGGGTGATGTCGCTCCCTTTAACCAGAGACACAGTAACGTCGATTCCTTTAACCGGAGACACGGAGACGTCGCTCCCTTTAACCAGAGACACGGTGACGTCGCTCCCTTTAACCAGAGACACGGTGACGTCGCTCCCTTTAACCAGAGACACTGTAACGTCGTCCCCTTTAACCAGAGAAATGGTGACGTCGTACCCTTAAACCAGAGACACGGTGATGTCGTCCCCTTTAACCAGAGACATGGTGACATCGCTCCCTTTAACCAGAGACACGGTGATGTAACTCCCTTTAACCAGACGTACAATGATGTCGCTCCCTTTAACCGGAGACACGGTGACGTCGCTCATTTTAACCAGAGATATGATGACATCACTCCCTTTAACCAGAGACATGGTGACGTCGCTCCCTTTAACCAGACGTACAGTGATGTCACTCCCTTTAACCAGAGACACGGTGACGTCGCTGCCTTTAACCAGACGTACAGTGATGTCACTCCCTTTAACCAGAGACATGGTAACGTCGCTCCCTTTAACAAAAGACACGGTGACGTCGCTCCCTTTAACCAGAGACACGGTGACGTCGCTCCCTTTAACCAGAGACACGGTGACGTGGCTCCCTTTAACCAGAGACACTGTGATGTCACACCCTTTAACCTGACATACAGTGACGTCGCCCCCTTTAACCAGAGACACGGTGATGTCGCCCCCTTTAACCAGAAACACGGTGATGTCGCTCCCTTTAACCAAAGGCACGCTGACGTTGCTCCTTTTAAGCAGAAAAAGGGTGATGTCGCTCCGTTTAACCAGATGTACAGTGATGTCGCGCCCATTAACCAGAGGCACGGTGACGTTGTCCCCTTTAACCAGAAACACGCTGACGTCGTCCCCTTTAACCAGAGACACGGTGACATCGCTCCCTTTAAACAGAGACACGGTGACGTCGCTCCCTTTAACCAGAGACACGGTGACGTCGCTAACTTTAACCAGAGACACGGTGACAGCCTCCCCTTTAACCAGAGAGACGGTGATGGCCTCCCTTTTAACCAGAGACACGGTGACGTCGCTCCCTTTAACCAGAGACATGGTGACGTCGTCCCCTTTAATCAGAGACACGGTGACGTGGTCCCCTTTAACCAGAGACACGGTGACATCGTCCCCTTTAACCAGAGACACGGTGACATCGTCCCCTTTAACCAGAGACACGGTGACGTCGTCCCCTTTGACCAGAGACAGGGTGGAGTCGTACCCGTAAAACAGAGACACGGTGACATCGCTCCCTTTAACCAGAAAGAGGGTGACGTCGCACCCCTTTAAGCAGACGTAGAGTGATGTTGCTCCCTTTAACCAGGGACACGGTGACATCGTCCCCGTTAACCAAAGACAGGGTGATGTCGCTCCCTTTAACCAGAGACACAGTAACGTCGATTCCTTTAACCGGAGACACGGTGACGTCGCTCCCTTTAACCAGAGACACGGTGACGTCGCTCCCTTTAACCAGAGACACTGTGACGTCGTCCCCTTTAACCAGAGAAACGGTGACGTCGCTCCATTTAACCAGAGACACGGTGACGTCGCCCCCTTTAACCAGACAATCGGTGACGTCGATCCCTATAACCAGAGACAAGGTGACGTCGCTCCCTTTAACCAGAGACACAGTGACGTCGCCCTCTTTAACGGAGACACGGTGACGTCGCTCCCTTTAACCAGAGGCAGGGTGACGTCGCTCCCTTTAACCAGAGGAACGGTGACATCATCCCCTTTAACCCATGACAGGGTCATGTCACTCCCTTTAACCAGAGACACGGTGATGTCACTGCCTTTAACCAGAGGCACGGTGATGTCGCTCCCTTTAACCAGAGACATGGTGACATCGCCCCTTTTAACCAGAAAGAGGGTGACGTCGCACCCCTTTAAGTAGACGTAGAGTGATGTTGCTCCCTTTAACCAGGGACACGGTGACGTCGTCCCCTTTAACCAGAGACAGGGTGATGTCGCTCCCTTTAACCAGAGACACAGTAACGTCGATTCCTTTAACCGGAGACACGGTGACGTCGCTCCCTTTAACCAGAGACACGGTGACGTCGCTCCCTTTAACCAGAGACACGGTGACGTCGCTCCCTTTAACCAGAGACACTGTAACGTCGTCCCCTTTAACCAGAGAAATGGTGACGTCGTACCCTTAAACCAGAGACACGGTGATGTCGTCCCCTTTAACCAGAGACATGGTGACATCGCTCCCTTTAACCAGAGACACGGTGATGTAACTCCCTTTAACCAGACGTACAATGATGTCGCTCCCTTTAACCGGAGACACGGTGACATCGTTCCCTTTAACCAGGGACACGGTGACGTCGCTCATTTTAACCAGAGATATGATGACATCACTCCCTTTAACCAGAGACATGGTGACGTCGCTCCCTTTAACCAGACGTACAGTGATGTCACTCCCTTTAACCAGAGACACGGTGACGTCGCTGCCTTTAACCAGACGTACAGTGATGTCACTCCCTTTAACCAGAGACACGGTGACGTCGCTGCCTTTAACCAGACGTACAGTGATGTCACTCCCTTTAACCAGAGACACGGTGACGTCGCTGCCTTTAACCAGACGTACAGTGATGTCACTCCCTTTAACCAGAGACATGGTAACGTCGCTCCCTTTAACAAAAGACACGGTGACGTCGCTAACTTTAACCAGAGACACGGTGACAGCCTCCCCTTTAACCAGAGAGACGGTGATGGCCTCCCTTTTAACCAGAGACACGGTGACGTCGCTCCCTTTAACCAGAGACATGGTGACGTCGTCCCCTTTAATCAGAGACACGGTGACGTGGTCCCCTTTAACCAGAGACACGGTGACGTCGTCCCCTTTAACCAGAGACACGATGACGTCGTACCCTTTAACCAGAGACACGGTGACGTCGTCCCCTTTGACCAGAGACAGGGTGGAGTCGTACCCGTAAAACAGAGACACGGTGACATCGCTCCCTTTAACCAGAAAGAGGGTGACGTCGCACCCCTTTAAGCAGACGTAGAGTGATGTTGCTCCCTTTAACCAGGGACACGGTGACGTCGTCCCCGTTAACCAAAGACAGGGTGATGTCGCTCCCTTTAACCAGAGACACAGTAACGTCGATTCCTTTAACCGGAGACACGGTGACGTCGCTCCCTTTAACCAGAGACACGGTGACGTCGCTCCCTTTAACCAGAGACACTGTGACGTCGTCCCCTTTAACCAGAGAAACGGTGACGTCGCTCCATTTAACCAGAGACACGGTGACGTCGCCCCCTTTAACCAGACAATCGGTGACGTCGATCCCTATAACCAGAGATAAGGTGACATCGCTCCCTTTAACCAGAGAAATGGTGACGTCGCTCCGTTTAACCGGAGACACGGTCACGTCGTCCCCTTTAACCGGAGACACGGTGACGTTGCTCCCTATAACCAGAGACAGGGTGACGTCGCTCCCTTTAACCGGAGACACGGTGACGTCGTCCCCTTTAACCAGAGACACGGTGACGTCGTCCCCTTTAACCAGAGAAACGGTGACGTCATTCCATTTGACAAGAGACACGGTGACGTCGCCCCCTTTAACCAGACAATCGGTGACGTCGATCCCGATAACCCGAGACAAGGTGAGGTCGCTCCCTTTAACCAGAGACACGGTGACGTCGCTCCCTTTAACCAGAGAAACGGTGACATCGCTCCGTTTAACGGGAGACAAGTTGACGTCGCTCCCTTTAACCAGAGACAGGGTGACGTCGCTCCCTTTAACCAGAGAAACGGTGACGTCACTCCATTTAACCAGAGACACGGTGACGTCGTCCCCTTTAACCAGAGACACGGTGACGTCGCTCCCTTTAACCAGAGACACGATGACATCGTCCCCTTTAACCAGAGACACGGTGACATCGTCCCCTTTAACCAGAGACACGGTGACGTCGTCCCCTTTAACCAGAGACACGGTGACGTCGTCCCCTTTAACCAGAGACATGGTGACGTCGTCCCCTTTAACCAGAGACTTGGTGACATCGCTCCCTTTAACCAGATGTAGAGTGATGTTGCTCCCTTTAACCAGAGAAACGGTGACATCGTTCCGTTTAACCGGAGACAAGTTGACGTCGCTCCCTTTAACCAGAGACAGGGTGATGTCGCTCCCTTTAACCAGAGAAACGGTGACGTCGCTCCATTTAACCAGAGACACGGTGACGTCGTCCCCTTTAACCAGAGACACGGTGACGTCGCTCCCTTTAACCAGAGACACGGTGACATCGTCCCCTTTAACCAGAGACACGGTGACGTCGTCCCCTTTAACCAGAGACACGGTGACGTCGTCCCCTTTAACCAGAGACACGGTGACGTCGTCCCCTTTAACCAGAGACTTGGTGACGTCGCTCCCTTTAACCAGATGTAGAGTGATGTTGCTCCCTTTAACCAGCGACACGGTGACGTCGCTTCCTTTAACCAGAGACACGGTGACTTCGTCCACTTTAACCAGAGACATGGTGACATTGTCCCCTTTAACCAGAGACAGGGTGACGTCATCCCCTTTAACCAATGACAGGGTCACGTCGCTCCCTTTAACCAGAGACATGGGGATGTCGCTGCCTTTAACCAGAGGCACAGTGATGTCGCTCCCTTCAACCAGAGACACCGTGATGTCGTCCCGTTTAACCAGAGACACGGTGACGTCGTTCCCTGTAACTAGAGACACGGTGACGTCGTTCCCTTTAACCAGAGACACGGTGACGTCGCTCCCTTTAACCAGAGACACGGTGACTTCGTCCACTTTAACCAGAGACATGGTGACATTGTCCCCTTTAACCAGAGACAGGGTGACGTCATCCCCTTTAACCAATGACAGGGTCACGTCGCTCCCTTTAACCAGAGACATGGGGATGTCGCTGCCTTTAACCAGAGGCACGGTGATGTCGCTCCCTTCAACCAGAGACACCGTGATGTCGTCCCGTTTAACCAGAGACACAGTGACGTCGCTCCCTTTAACCAGAGACACGGTGACATCGTCCCCTTTAACCAGAGAAACAGTGACGTCGTCCCCTTTAACCAGAGACACGGTGACGTCATCCCCTTTAACCAGAGACACCGTGACGTCGTCCCCTTTAACCATAGTCCCAGTGACGTCGTCCCCTGTAACTAGAGACACGGTGACGTCGTCCCCTTTAACCAGAGACACGGTGATGTCCTCCCCTTTACCCAGAGACACGGTGATGCCGTCCCCTTTAACCAGAGACACGGTGACGTCGTCCCCTTTAACCAGAGACACGGTGACGTCGCACCCTTTAACCAGAGACTTGGTGACGTCGCTCCCTTTAACCAGATGTAGAGTGATGTTGCTCCCTTTAACCAGAGGCTCGGTGACGTCGCTCCCTTTAACCAGCAACACGGTGACGTCGCTCCCTTTAACCAGAGACACAGTAACGTCGTTTCCTTTAACCGGAGACATGGTGACGTCGCCCCCTTTAACCAGACAATCGGTGACGTCGATCCCTGTAACCAGATACAAGGTGACGTCACTCCCTTTAACCAGAGACATGGTGACGTCGCCCTCTTTAACCGGAGACACGGTGACGTCGCTCCCTTTAACCAGAGGCACGGTGACGTCACTCCCTTTAACCAGAGTAACGGTGACGTCGCTCCGTTTAACCGGAGACACGGTGACGTCGCTCCCTTTAACCAGAGACAGGGTGACGTTGCTCCCTTTAACCGGAGACACGGTGACGTCATCCCCTTTAACCAGAGACATGGTGACGTCGCTCCCTTTAAACAGAGACACAGTGACGTCGTCCCCTTCAACCAGAGACACGGTGATGTCGTCCCCTTTAACCAGAGACACGGTGACGTCGTCCCCTTTACCCAGAGACACGGTGACATCGTCCCCTTTAACCAGAGACATGTTGACGTCGTCCCCTTTAACCAGAGACACGGTGACGTCGTCCCCTGTAACTAGAGACACGGTGACATCGTCCCCTTTAACCAGAGACACGGTGAATCGTCCCCTGTAACTAGAGACACGGTGACATCGTCCCCTTTAACCAGAGACATGTTGACGTCGTCCCCTTTAACCAGAGACATGGTGACATCGTCCCCTTTAACCAGAGACACAGTGACGTCATCCCCTTTAACCAATGACAGGGTCACGTCGCTCCCTTTAACCAGAGACAGGGTGACGTTGCTCCCTTTAACCGGAGACACGGTGACGTCGTCCCCTTTAACCAGAGACACGGTGACGTCGCTCCCTTTAAACAGAGACACAGTGACGTCGTCCCCTTCAACCAGAGACACGGTGATGTCGTCCCCTTTAACCAGAGACACGGTGACGTCGTCCCCTTTACCCAGAGACACGGTGACATCGTCCCCTTTAACCAGAGACATGTTGACGTCGCTCCCTTTAACCAGAGACACGGTGACGTCGTCCCCTGTAACTAGAGACACGGTGACTTCGTCCACTTTAACCAGAGACATGGTGACATCGTCCCCTTTAACCAGAGACACAGTGACGTCATCCCCTTTAACCAATGACAGGATCACGTCGCTCCCTTTAACCAGAGACACTGTGATGTCGCTGCCTTTAACCAGAGGCACGGTGACGTCGCTCCCTTTAACCAGAGGCACGGTGACGTCACTCCCTTTAACCAGAGAAACGGTGACGTCGCTCCGTTTAACCGGAGACACGGTGACGTCGTCCCCTTTAACCAGAGACACGGTGACATCGCTCCCTTTAAACAGAGACACAGTGACGTCGTCCCCTTCAACCAGAGACACGGTGATGTCGTCCCCTTTAACCAGAGACACGGTGACGTCGTCCCCTTTAACCAGAGACACGGTGACGTCGTCCCCTGTAACTAGAGACACGGTGACGTCGTCCCCTTTAACCAGAGACACAGTGACGTCGTCCCCTTTACCCAGAGACACGATGATGTCGTCCCCTTTAACCAGAGACACGATGACGTCGTCCCCTTTAACCAGAGACACGGTGATATCGTCCCCTTTAACCAGAGACAAGTTGACATCGTCCCCTTTAACCAGAGACACGGTGACGTCGTCCCCTTTAACTAGAGACACGGTGACGTCATCCCCTTTAACCAGAGACACAGTGACGTCGTCCCCTTTACCCAGAGACACGATGATGTCATCCCCTTTAACCAGAGACTTGGTGACGACGCTCCCTTTAACCAGATGTAGAGTGATGTTGCTCCCTTTAACCAGAGGCTCGGTGACGTCGCTCCCTTTAACCAGAGACACGGTGACGTCGCTCCCTTTAACCAGAGGCACGGTGACGTCGCTCCCTTTAACCAGAGAAACGGTGACGTCGCTCCGTTTAACCGGAGACACTGTGACGTCATCTTCTTTAACCAGAGAAACGGTGACGTCGCTCCATTTAACCAGAGACTCGGTGACGTCGCCCCCTTTAACCAGAGACACGGTGACGTCGCCCTCTTTAACCAGCGACACGGTGACGTCGCTCCCTTTAACCAGAGACACGGTGACATCATCCCCTTTAACCAATGACAGGGTCATGTCGCTCCCTTTAACCAGAGACACGGTGATGTCGCTGCCTTTAACCAGAGACACGGTGACGTCGCCCTCTTTAACCAGCGACACGGTGATGTCGCTCCCTTTAACCAAAGACACGGTGACATCATCCCCTTTAACCAATGACAGGGTCATGTCGCTCCCTTTAACCAGAGACACGGTGATGTCGCTCCCTTTAACCAGAGACATGGTGACATCGCCCCTTTTAACCAGAAAGAGGGTGACGTCACACCCCTTTAAGCAGACGTAGAGTGATGTTGCTCCCTTTAACCAGAGACACAGTAACGTCGATTCCTTTAACCGGAGACACGGTGACGTCGCTCCCTTTAACCAGAGACACGGTGACGTCGCTCCCTTTAACCAGAGACACTGTAACGTCGTCCCCTGTAACCAGAGAAACGGTGACGTCGCCCCCTTTAACCAGAGACAAGGTGACGTCGCTCCCTTTAACCAGAGGCACGGTGACGTCGCTCCCTTTAACCAGAGACACGGTGACGTCGCTCCCTTTAACCAGAGACACGGTGACATCGTCCCCTTTAACCAGAGACATGGTGACGTCGTCCCCTTTAACCAGAGACTTGGTGACGTCGCTCCCTTTAACCAGATGTAGAGTGATGTTGCTCCCTTTAACCAGAGGCTCGGTGACGTCGCTCCCTTTAACCATCGACACGGTGACGTCGCTTCCTTTAACCGGAGACACGGAGACGTCTCCCCCTTTAACCAGAGACACGGTGACTTCGTCCACTTTAACCAGAGACATGGTGACATTGTCCCCTTTAACCAGAGACACGGTGACGTCATCCCCTTTAACCAGTGACAGGGTCACGTCGCTCCCTTTAACCAGAGACACGGTGATGTCGCTGCCTTTAACCAGAGGCACGGTGATGTCGCTCCCTTCAACCAGAGACACCGTGACGTCGTCCCGTTTAACCAGAGACACGGTGACGTCGTCCCCTTTAACCAGAGACACGGTGACGTCGTCCCCTGTAACTAGAGACACGGTGACGTCGTCCCCTTTAACCAGAGACACAGTGACGTCGTCCCCTTTACCCAGAGACACGATGATGTCGTCCCCTTTAACCAGAGACACGATGACGTCGTCCCCTTTAACCAGAGACACGGTGATATCGTCCCCTTTAACCAGAGACAAGTTGACGTCGTCCCCTTTAACCAGAGACACGGTGACGTCGTCCCCTTTAACTAGAGACACGGTGACGTCATCCCCTTTAACCAGAGACACAGTGACGTCATCCCCTTTACCTAGAGACACGATGATGTCGTCCCCTTTAACCAGAGACTTGGTGACGACGCTCCCTTTAACCAGATGTAGAGTGATGTTGCTCCCTTTAACCAGAGGCTCGGTGACGTCGCTCCCTTTAACCAGAGACACGGTGACGTCGCTCCCTTTAACCAGAGGCACGGTGACGTCGCTCCCTTTAACCAGAGAAACGGTGACGTCGCTCCGTTTAACCGGAGACACTGTGACGTCATCTTCTTTAACCAGAGAAACGGTGACGTCGCTCCATTTAACCAGAGACTCGGTGACGTCGCCCCCTTTAACCAGAGACACGGTGACGTCGCCCTCTTTAACCAGCGACACGGTGACGTCGCTCCCTTTAACCAGAGACACGGTGACATCATCCCCTTTAACCAATGACAGGGTCATGTCGCTCCCTTTAACCAGAGACACGGTGATGTCGCTGCCTTTAACCAGAGACACGGTGACGTCGCCCTCTTTAACCAGCGACACGGTGATGTCGCTCCCTTTAACCAAAGACACAGTGACATCATCCCCTTTAACCAATGACAGGGTCATGTCGCTCCCTTTAACCAGAGACACGGTGATGTCGCTCCCTTTAACCAGAGACATGGTGACATCGCCCCTTTTAACCAGAAAGAGGGTGACGTCACACCCCTTTAAGCAGACGTAGAGTGATGTTGCTCCCTTTAACCAGAGACACAGTAACGTCGATTCCTTTAACCGGAGACACGGTGACGTCGCTCCCTTTAACCAGAGACACTGTAACGTCGTCCCCTGTAACCAGAGAAACGGTGACGTCGCCCCCTTTAACCAGAGACAAGGTGACGTCGCTCCCTTTAACCAGAGGCACGGTGACGTCGCTCCCTTTAACCAGAGACAGGGTGACGTCGCTCCCTTTAACCGAAGTCACGGTGACGTCGTACACTTTAACCAGAGACACGGTGACGTCGCTCCCTTTAACCAGAGACACGGTGACATCGTCCCCTTTAACCAGAGACATGGTGACGTCGTCCCCTTTAACCAGAGACTTGGTGACGTCGCTCCCTTTAACCAGATGTAGAGTGATGTTGCTCCCTTTAACCAGAGGCTCGGTGACGTCGCTCCCTTTAACCATCGACACGGTGACGTCGCTTCCTTTAACCGGAGACACGGAGACGTCTCCCCCTTTAACCAGAGACACGGTGACTTCGTCCACTTTAACCAGAGACATGGTGACATTGTCCCCTTTAACCAGAGACACGGTGACGTCATCCCCTTTAACCAGTGACAGGGTCACGTCGCTCCCTTTAACCAGAGACACGGTGATGTCGCTGCCTTTAACCAGAGACACGGTGATGTCGCTCCCTTCAACCAGAGACACCGTGACATCGTCCCGTTTAACCAGAGACACGGTGACGTCGTCCCCTTTAACCAGAGACACGGTGACGTCATCCCCTTTACCCAGAGACACGGTGACGTCGTCCCCTTTAACCAGAGACACGGTGACGTAGTCCCCTTTAACCAGAGACATTGTGACATAGCTCCCTTTAACCAGAGACACGATGACGTCGCTCCCTTTAACCAGAGACTTGGTGACGTCGCTCCCTTTAACCAGATGTAGAGTGATGTTGCTCCCTTTAACCAGAGGCTCGGTGACGTCGTCCCCTTTAACCAGAGACACTGTGACGTCGTCCCCTTTAGCCAGAGACACGGTGACGTCATCCCCTTTAGCCAGCGACACGGTGACGTCGTCCCCTTTAACCAGAGACACGGTGACTTCGTCCCCTTTTACCAAAGACAGGGCGACGTCGCTCCCTTTAACCAGAGACACGGGGACGTCGCTCCCTTTAACCAGAGACACTGTCACGTCGTCCCCTTTAACCAGAGAAACGGTGACGTCGCTCCCTTTAACCAGAGGCAGGGTGACATCGCTCCCTTTAACCGTAGACACGGTGACGTCGCTCCCTTTAACCAGAGACAGGGTGACGTCGCTCCCTTTAACCGAAGACACGCTGACGTCATACCCTTTAACCAGAGACACGGTGACGTCGCTCCCTTTAACCAGAGACACGGTGACATCGTCCCCTTTAACCAGAGACACGGTGACGTCGTCCCCTTTAACCAGAGACATTGTGACGTCGCTCCCTTTGACCAGAGGCACGGTGACGTCGCTCCCTTTAACCAGAGGCTCGGTGACGTCGCTCCCTTTAACCAGCGACACGGTGACGTCGCTCCCTTTAACCAGAGACACGGTGACGTCGTCCCCTTTAACCAGAGACACGGTGATGTCGTCCCCTTTAACCAGAGACACGGTGACGTCGTCCCCTTAAACCAGAGACACGGTGACGTCGCTCCCTTGAACCAGAGACACGGTGACGTCGCTACCTTTAACCAGAGACACGGTGACATCGTCCCCTTTACCGAGAGACACGGTGACGTCGTCCCCTTTAACCAGAGACATTGTGACGTCGCTCCCTTTGACCAGAGGCACGGTGACGTCGCTCCCTTTAACCAGAGGCTCGGTGACGTCGCTCCCTTTAACCAGCGACACGGTGACGTCGCTCCCTTTAACCAGAGACACGGTGACGTCGTCCCCTTTAACCAGAGACAGGGTGACGTCGCTCCCTTTAACCGAAGACACGGTGACGTCGTACCCTTTAACCAGAGACACGGTGACGTCGCTCCCTTTAACCAGAGACACGGTGACATCGTCCCCTTTAACCAGAGACACGGTGACGTCGTCCCCTTCAACCAGAGACACGGTGACGTCGTGCCCTTTAACCAGAGACACGGTGACGTCGTCCCCTTTAACCAGAGACACGGTGACATCGTCCCCTTTAACCAGAGACATGGTGACGTCGTCCCCTTTAACCAGAAACATTGTGACGTCGCTCCCTTTGACCAGAGGCACGGTGACGTCGCTCCCTTTAACCAGAGGCTCGGTGACGTCGCTCCCTTTAACCAGCGACACGGTGACGGCGCTCCCTTTAACCAGAGACATGGTGACGTCGTCCCCTTTAACCAGAGACACGGTGACGTCGTCCCCTTTAACCAGAGACACGGTGACGTCGTCCCCTTAAACCAGAGACACGGTGACGTCGCTCCCTTTAACCAGAGACACTGTGACGTCGTCCCCTTTAACCAGAGAAACAGTGACGTCGCTCCCTTTAACCAGAGACACGGTGACATCGTCCCCTTTAACCAGAGGCACGGTGACGTCGTCCCCTTTACCGAGAGACATGGTGACATCGTCCCATTTAACCAGAGACATGGTGACGTCGTCCCCATTAACCAGAGACATTGTGATGTCGCTCCCTTTAACCAGAGACACGGTCACGTCGCTCCCTTTAACCAGAGACTTGGTGACTTCGCTCCCTTTAACCAGATGTAGAGTGATGTTGCTCCCTTTAACCAGAGGCTCGGTGACGTCGCTCCCTTTAACCAGCGACATGGTGACGTCGCTCCCTTTAACCAGAGACACGGTGACGTCGTCCCCTTTAACCAGAGACACTGTGACGTCGTCCACTTTAGCCAGAGACACGGTGACGTCGTCCCCTTTAACCAGAGACACGGTGACATCGTCCCCTTGTACCAAAGACAGGGCGACGTCGTTCCCTTTAACCAGAGACACGGTGACGTCGCTCCCTTTAACCAGAGACACTGTGACGTCGTCCCCTTTAACCAGAGACACGGTGACGTCGCTGCCTTTAAGCAGAGGCACGGTGATGTCGCTCCCTTCAACCAGAGACACGGTGACGTCGTCCCCTTTAACCAGAGACACGGTGACGTCGTCCCCTTTAACCAGAGACACGGTGACATCGTCCCTTTTAACAAGAGACACGGTGATGTTGTCCCCTTTAACCAGAGACACGGTGACGTCGTTCCTTGTAACTAGAGACACGGTGATGTCGCTCCCTTTAACCAGAGACACTGTGACGTCGTCCCCTTTAACCAGACAAACGGTGACGTCGTCTCCTTTACCCAGAGACATTGTGACGTCGCCCCCTTTAACCAGAGACACGATGACGTTGCTCCCTTTAACCAGAGACTTGGTGACGTCGCTCCCTTTAACCAGATGTAGAGTGATGTTGCTCCCTTTAACCAGAGGCTCGGTGACGTTGCTGCCTTTAACCAGCGACACGGTGACGTCGCTCCCTTTAACCAGAGGCACAGAGACGTCTCCCCCTTTAACCAGAGACACGGTGACTTCGTCCCCTTTAACCAGAGACACGTTGACATCGTCCCCTTTAACCAGAGACACGGAGACGTCTCCCCCTTTAACCAGAGACACGGTGACTTCGTCCCTTTTAACCAGAGACACGGTGACATCGTCACCTTTAACCAGAGACATGGTGACGTCGTCCCCTTTAACCAATGACAGGGTCACGTCGCTCCCTTTAACCAGAGACACGGTGATGTCGCTCCCTTTAACCAGAGGCACGGTGACATCGCCCCCTTTAACCAGAAACAGGGTGACGTCGCACCCCTTTAACCAGACGTAGAGTGATGTTGCTCCCTTCAACCAGAGACACGGTGACGTCGTCCCCTTTAACCAGGGACACGGTGATGTAGTCCCCTTTAGCCAGAGACACGGTGACATCACTCCTTTTAACCAGAAACATGGTAACGTCGCTCTGTTTAACCACAGACACGGTGACATCGCCCCCTTTAACCAGAGACACGGTGACGTTACCCCCTTTAACAAGAGACACGGTGACGTCGCCCCTTTTTACCGGGTACTCGGTTACATCGCTCCCTTTAACCAGAGACACGGTGACGTCGATCCCTTTAACCAGAAACATGGTGACGTTGCTCTGTTTAACCACAGACACGGTGACATCGCCCCCTTTAACCAGAGACACGGTGACATCTCTACCTTGAACCAGAGACATGGTGACGTCGCTCCCTTTAACCAGAGACACGGTGACGTCGCTCCCTTTAACCAGAAACATGGTGACGTTGCTCTGTTTAACCACAGACACGGTGACATCGCCCCCTTTAACCAGAGACACGGTGACATCTCTACCTTGAACCAGAGGCACGGTGACGTCGCTCCCTTTAACCAGAGAAACGGTGACGTCGCTCCGTTTAACCAGAGACACGGTGACGTCGCTCCCTTTAACCAGAGACAGGGTGACGTTGCTCCCTTTAACCGGAGACACGGTGACGTCGTCCCCTTTAACCAGAGACACGGTGACGTCGCTCCCTTTAACCAGAGACATGGTGACATCGTCCCCTTTAACCAGAGACACGGTGACGTCGTCCCCTTTAACCAGAGACACGGTGACATCGTCCCCTTTAACCAGAGACACGGTAACGTCGTCCCCTGTAACTAGAGACACGGTGACGCCGTCCCCTTTAACCAGAGACATGGTGATGTCGTCCCCTTTAACCAGAGACACGGTGACGTCTTCCCCTTTACCCAGAGACATGGTGACGTCGCTCCCTTTAACCAGAGACACGGTGGCAAATGCTCCCTTTAACCAGAGACACGGTGACGTCGCCCCCTTTAACCAGAGACACGGTGACGTCGCCCCCTTTAACCAGAGACACGGTGACGTCGCCCACTTTAACCAGAGACACGGTGATGTCGTCTCCTTTAACCAGAGACACGGTGACGTCGCCCCCTTTAACCAGAGACACGTGACGTCGCTCCCTTTAACCAGACACGGTGACGTCGTCCCCTTTAACCGGATCCTCGGTGACATCGCTCCTTTTAACCAGAGACACGGTGACGTCGTCCCCTTTAACCAGAGACATGGTGACGTCGCTCCCTTTAACCAGAGACACGGTGGCGTCGCTCCCTTTAACCAGAGACACGGTGACGTCGCTCCCTTTAACCTGAGACACGGTGACGTCGCTCCCTTTAACCTGAGACACGGTGGCAAATGCTCCCTTTAACCAGAGACACGGTGACGTCGCCCCCTTTAACCAGAGACACGGTGACGTCGCCCCCTTTAACCAGAGACACGGTGACGTCGCCCCCTTTAACCAGAGACACGGTGACGTCGCCCCCTTTAACCAGAGACACGGTGACGTCGCCCCCTTTAACCAGAGACACGGTGACGTCGTCTCCTTTAACCAGAGACACGGTGACGTCGCCCCCTTTAACCAGAGACACGTGACGTCGCTCCCTTTAACCAGAGACACGGTGACGTCGCTCCCTTTAACCAGAGACACGGTGACGTCGTCCCCTTTAACCAGAGACACGGTGACGTCGCTCCCTTTAACCGGATCCTCGGTGACATCGCTCCTTTTAACCAGAGACACGGTGACGTCGTCCCCTTTAACCAGAGACACGGTGACGTCGCCCCCTTTAACCAGAGACACGGTGGCGTCGCTCCCTTTAACCAGAGACACGGTGACGTCGCTCCCTTTAACCTGAGACACGGTGATGTCGCTCCCTTTAACCAGAGACACGGTGATGTCGCTCCCTTTAACCAGAGACACGGTGATGTCGCTCTCTTTTACCAGAGACATGGTGATGTCGCTCCCTTTAACCAGAGACACAGTGACATCGCTCCCTTTAACCAGAGACCCGGTGACGTTGCCCCTTTAACCGGAGACACGGTGATTCCGACCCCTTTAACCAGGGATGCGGTGACATCACCCCCTTTAACCAGCGTCACAGTGACATTGCTCCCTTTAACCAGATGCTTAGTGATGCAATTCCTCCTTAACCAGTAACTCAGTGACATCAGTCCCTGTAACCAGTAACACAATTATACTCTTCCCCTTTAACCAGTAACTCAGTGACATCAGTCCCTGTAACCAGTAACACAATTATACTCTTCCCCTTTAACCAGTAACACAGTGACATCAGTCCCTGTAACCAGTAACGCAGTTATACTGTTCCCCTTTAACCAGTAACTCAGTGACATTGGTCCCCTTTAACCAGTAACACAATTATACTCTTCCCCTTTAACCAGTAACATAATGACATCGGTTCCCTTTAACCAGTAGCACAGTGAATTCGATCCCCTTTAACCGGTAACATAGTGATGCTATTCCTCTTTAACCAGTAACACAGTGACATCAGTTCTCTTTAACCAATAACATAGCAACATCAGTCCCCTTTAACCAGTAATACTGTGATACTATTCTGCTTTAACCGGCAACACAATGACTTCAGTCCCCTTTAACCCGTAACACACTGATGTTATTCCCCTTTAGTCGGTAACATAGTAACATCTGACCCTTTAACCAGTAACAAAGCGACATTGGTCCCCTTTACCCAGTAACACAGTGGTGCTATTCCCCTTTAACCAGTAACACAGTGACATCAGTCCCCTCAAACCAGTAATACAGTGGTGCTACTCCCTTTTAACTGGTAACACAATGATCCTATTCCCCTTAACCAGTAACACAGTGACATCAATCCCCTTTAACCGATAACACAGTGATGTTATTCCCTTTTAACCAGTAACACAGTGATTTTGCTCCCTATTCTTGTATTTGGTCTCTTTCTCCATTGTCCTGCAGGATTATGCGTAGAACTCCCGATGTGAGTCCGCGGAGGTTATCAGATGTCAGTCCCCAGCTTCGCCAGCTCAAATACCTGGTGGTAGACGAATGTATAAAGGAGGATCTGAAAGCATCCAAGTCATTTGAGGATTTGAGCAGCATCTCCTCAGGTGGCCTGAGTTCCATTGAAGAGCGAATCCTGAGGATCACCGGTTATTATGGTTATCAACCCTGGTCTTTCCGATACTCCAGTGAGTCCCACAGCCCATTGCACTGTATCCTTCACACTGACTTGTGCTGTGCTTTCCCTTCACATCCAGTGTATTGATGATTTGCTAAGGGGCATCTAGTGGGGGAAATGAATGGTTAACTCCTGTCTTCATTACAGGGCTAGAATTGCCCCAAGACTGTGTCTCTTTTCAGGGTTGTACAATACACCACCCACTAGTCACATCTGAAGATTTGGGAATCCAGATGTGGAGATTTGGGGAGCCGGGTGTGGGGAATTGGGGATCCGGGTGTGGGGAATTGGGGATCCGCGTGTGGGGAATTGGGGATCGGGGTGTGGGGAATTGGGGATCCACGTGTGGTGAATTGGGGATCGGGGTGTGGGGAATTGGGGATCCGGGTGTGGGGACAGGGAATCTGGGTGTGGGGAATTGGGGATCCGGGTGTGGGGAATTGGGGATCCGGGTGTGGGGACAGGGAATCTGGGTGTGGGGTATTGGGGATCCGGGTGTGGGGAATTGGGGATCCGGGTGTGGGGAATTGGGGATCCGGGTGTGGGGACAGGGAATCCGGGTGTGGGGTATTGGGGATCCGGGTGTGGGGAATTGGGGATCGGGGTGTGGGGAATTGGGGATCAGGGTGTGGGGAATTGGGAATCCGGGTGTGGGGAATTGGGGATCCGGGTGTGGGGAATTGGGGATCGGGGTGTGGGGAATTGGGGATTGAGGTGTGGGGAATTGGGGATCCGCGTGTGGGGAATTGGGGATCGGGGTGTGGGGAATTGGGGATCGGGGTGTGGGGAATTGGGGATCCGGGTGTGGGGAATTGGGGATCCGGGTGTGGGGAATTGGGGATTCGGGTGTGGGGAATTGGGGATCCGGGTGTGGGGAATTGGGGATTCGGGTGTGGGGAATTGGGGATCCAGGTGTGGGGAATTGGGGATCCAGGTGTGGGGAATTGGGGATCGGGGTGTGGGTATTTGGGGATTGAGGTGTGGGGAATTGGGGATCTGGGTGTGGGGAATTGGGGATCCGCGTGTGGGGAATTGGGGATCGGGGTGTGGGGAATTGGGGATCCGGGTGTGGGGAATTGGGGATCCGGGTGTGGGGAATTGGGGATCCGGGTGTGGGGAATTGGGGATTGAGGTGTGGGGAATTGGGGATTGAGGTGTGGGTATTTGGGGATCCGCGTGTGGGGAATTGGGAATCCGGGTGTGGGGAATTGGGGATCGGGGTGTGGGGAATTGGGAATCCGGGTGTGGGGAATTGGGGATCGGGGTGTGGGGAATTGGGGATCCGGGTGTGGGGAATTGGGAATTGAGGTGTGAGGAATTGGGGATTGAGGCGTGTGGAATTGGGGATCCGGGTGTGGGGAATTGGGGATCGGGGTGTGGGGAATTGGGGATCGAGGCGTGGGGAATTGGGGATCCGGGTGTGGGGAATTGGGAATCCGGGTGTGGGGAATTGGGGATCGGGGTGTGGGGAATTGGGAATCTGGGTGTGGGGAATTGGGAATCTGGGTGTGGGGAATTGGGGATCGGGGTGTGGGGAATTGGGGATCCGGGTGTGGGGAATTGGGGATCGGGGTGTGGGGAATTGGGGATCGGGGTGTGGGGAATTGGGGATCCGGATGTGGGGAATTGGGGATCCGGGTGTGGGGAATTGGGGATCCGGGTGTGGGGAATTGGGAATCCGGGTGTGGGGAATTGGGGATCGGGGTGTGGGGAATTGGGAATCTGGGTGTGGGGAATTGGGAATCTGGGTGTGGGGAATTGGGGATCGGGGTGTGGGGAATTGGGGATCCGGGTGTGGGGAATTGGGAATCGGGGTGTGGGGAATTGGGGATCGGGGTGTGGGGAATTGGGGATCCGGATGTGGGGAATTGGGGATCCGGGTGTGGGGAATTGGGGATCCGGGTGTGGGGAATTGGGGATCGGGGTGTGGAGGTTTGGGAATCAGGGTGTGGGGAATTGGGGATCCGGGTGTGGGGAATTGGGGATCGGGGTGTGGGGAATTGGGGATCCGCGTGTGGGGAATTGGGGATTGGGATGTGGGGAATTGGGGATCCGCGTGTGGGGAATTGGGGATCCGGGTGTGGGGAATTGGGGATCCGGGTGTGGGGAATTGGGGATCGGGGTGTGGGGAATTGGGGATCCAGGTGTGGGGAATTGGGGATCCGGTTGTGGGGCACTAGGGATCCGGGTGTGGGGAATTGGGGATCCGCGTGTGGGGAATTGGAGATCCGGGTGTGGGGAATTGGAGATCCGGGTGTAGGGACAGGGTATCTGGGTGTGGTGAATTGGGAATCCAGGTGTAGGGACAGGGAATCCGGGTGTGGGGAAAGGGAATCTGGGTGTGGGGAATTGGGGATCGGGATGTGGGGAATTGGGAATCCGGGTGTGGGGACTGGGAATCTGGGTGTGGGGAATTGGGGATCCGGGTGTGGGGACAGGGAATCTGGGTGTGGGGAATTGGGGATCGGGGTGTGAAGAATTGCATTTCATATCGGTAAATAAAAATGGATTAATTGACACTGTTGTTGGGCCGATAATCTCAATATATTCACACAGCCTGTTGATGGTAAAATGGTAACTTGTAAAACAGAGAGTGTAAGTGGTTCTTTGTTGTGGCTGCTCCCTGAATGTTGGGAGGGATTTGTTAAGTGAAAGTGATCATTTCCCTCCTTTGTGAGTGTGTGTGAGGCCACTTCTACTGAAATTACTGCTGAAAGAGTCTCGCTGTAGCCACACCGGTGGGTAGCCAGTGATTCTATTGGCCAACATTTTACTATTCAGTTAATAAAGTGATGAGGTAAGGAAGTTTGTTCAGCATAGCTAAGCAACACACTTTCTATCATAAAAGCAAAAAACTGCGGATGCTGGAAATCCGAAACAAAAACAAAAATACCTGGAAAAACTCAGCAGGTCTGACAGCATCTGCGGAGAGGAACACAGTTAATGTTTCGAGTCCGAATGACTCTTCAATAGAACTATTCTATCAAGCCCTGCATCTTTCTTTCTCTCTCTTCCCTGCTGAAAACTTTGGCAGAATTCTGCACACTAAAGCGTTAACTTGCACTCGGTTGCGAAACTGTGTTCGAAAGACATTTTTAAATCATCATTTGATATCTGAAAGTAATCAAGTGAAGGAACTGACCTGAAACCACATCAACTGCGAACATTTACTTGCTTACGACCGTAGAAACCATATTAACTGCAAACAGCATCTGCTCACCCGACATCATTGGTGTTAAACCCCCATGGGTCAGTAATCAGATAGCTCACTGCAAATGCTGGCCTGTTTAAGTACTCAGAGAGAGTGATGGAAATTAACTCAGTCCCTATAGCTAGCTGCAGCACAGACAGAAATTGTTGTTGGAAGTTAACTAAGTCCCTCATGCAGCCCATACTTGGAAATGTGTCCCTGTTAAGTGCACATAACCACAATTAGTATTGGTTAGACTGGTAGTCCACCTTCCAATTTCCAGTATCACGGAAAATAGAGATATAGTTAGGCGGAATGTGAATTCTACCTAATATCTAGATATAATTAGGACCTTATACTTCAGAATTGAATAACTGGCTACAAGTTGTTAACTGGCAGAATGGAGCTAAAAACTTTTTACCCATTTGCGCACGCATGCACAGACACACACAGACACACGCATGTGCACGCACACGTACACACACACATGCACATGCGCGCACATGCATACACACAGACACACGCACGTGCATGTGCGCGCACACACACACACAGGCACACACACCTGCACGCGCGCACACACACACACACGTGCGCGTGCACACACACACACAGACACACACACGCACGCACACACATAGGCACACGCACCTGCACGCACGCACACACACACAGGCACACGCACCTGCACGCACGCACACACACACACACACACACACACAGACACACACACGCATGCACACGCACACGCACACACACACGCACGCGCACGCGCGCACACACACACACGCGGCACACGCACCTGCACGCACACGCACACACACAGACACACGCACATGCGGCGCGCACACACACACACAGGCACACGCACCTGCACGCGCACGCACACACACAGGCACACATGCGCGTGCACACAGACACACACATGCACGCACACACACGACACACACACGTGCGCGTGCACACACACATAGACACACACACACACGCGTGCACACACACAAACACACACACACGTGCGCGCGCGCACACACACACACGTGCGCGTGCACACACACGGACAGTACTGGATTTAAAGATAGCTGAAGTACTTCTGTGTTTAAAATTAAAACAGAATTTTAAAAAGCGTTTTTCAGACAGAGGATGGGCTGAGGAAATTTCCTCCCCTCTCTTCCCACTTCGCAGTTCTAAAAGCATCTCTCCCACGACAGTTTAAAACCATCTCTTCTGACTGTTCTGCAGTTTTGCTGGCAAACTCCTGTTCTCTGTGAGATGCCCTGAGAAGTGATCCTACACTGAGGACGCTATCTAAATGCAGGATGTTGTTAAAGAATGTGTGCCTCTGGTCAATGTGTGAGCCAACAACATCTCTCAAAACTAAAGTCTTTCCTGGCAGTTTTCTCATTTTAATGTTTGGTAATCCAGTTCCGCGATGGATTCCACAAGCTTTATTGAAATGAAAGCTCAGAGAGGGATTGTCTGTTTCAGAAGAGCTGAAATTGTTTGATTGAGGATTAAGCCTTTACAAAGGGGTGACATATTTACAATTATAACTAATGCAGCATTTGGTCATTACCAACTCCTGTCATAGAATATTCCAGAAGGAAGCTATTCGGCCCACTCTGTCTGTGTTGGCTCTTTGAAAGAGCTTTCTTCTTATTACCCTACAAATTAGTTGACCTTAAATACATGTCTAGTTGCCTTTTGAAAGTTCCTATTGAATCTACTCCCTTCATCCTTTCAGATTCTAGTCTAAAATTATCGTCCTAGTTTTCAAATATTCTTAATTTGTTCACGGGATGTGGGCTTCGCTGGCTAGGCCGGCATTTATTACCCATCCCTAATTGCCCTTGAGAAGGCGGTGGTGACTGCCTTCTTGAACCGCTGCAGTCCCATGTGGTGTAGGTACACCCACAGTGCTGTTAGGAAGGGAGTTCAAGGATTGTGACCCAGTGACAGTGAAGGAACGGCAATATATTTCCAAGTCAGGGTGGTGAGTGACTTGGAGGGGAAATTCCAGACGGTGGTGTTCCCATGCCTGACCCAACCGACTGTAAAATGACGCGCGATATTTCAGTCGGCAGGCGAGCGTGGGAGTTGGCAGCACACCCGCTAACAATTAACAGCCTTATTAAGGCCACTAAAGTTATAATTGAAAGAAATTTTTCGCTGCCTGTCCAACCTAACCTTACATTTGGCGGGCAGGCGAAAAGGTTCAAGCGGCCTTTGCATTTTTTAGGAAACCTCATCCACGGGCGGAATGGGGTTTCCAACAGCAAATAAAAATAAAATTAAAATGTTAAGATTTCATGAATAACAAAGTCACATGAGGGGACATGTTTTATAACATTTTCAAAATCTTTATTTCTAATGTTTTAAACTCTTCGTCTCCCTGGGTCAGCTCTGTGCCTCAGGGAGTTTTTCCAGTGCGCACCCGCGCGCATGCGCAAAGTTCCCCGCTCTCCCTCCTCCCCCCACAGTTAGCGCTGAGCGCTGCTGCGTGTGTTTCACGCTGGGCGGTCCTTAATTGGCCTTAACTGGCCCACCAGCGTGAATTCACAGTCCGGCCCTGACCGCGGGCAGTGGTCGGCTTCCCGCCCACCGAGGGAGACATCCTCCCCCATGTGTCTGCTGCCCCTGTTCATGTGTTTGGAAGGTGCTGTCGAAGGAGGCTCGGTGAGTTGCTGCAGTGTATCTTGTAGATGGTACACACGGCTGCCACTGTGCGACAGTGGTGAAAGGAGTGGATGTTTATTGACGGGGTGTCAATCCTCCAGTGAGTTGTTTAACTGTTCACCGCCATTCAGGGCTGGATGAAGCAGGACTGCAGAGTATTGTTCTAATCTATTAGTTATGTGATTGCTGCTCCATGTCCTCACCCCTCCCTATCTCTGTAATCTCACCCACCCCTAAATCCCTCTGGGATCTTTGGGCTCCTCTGATTCTGGCCTCTTGTGTGTCCCTGATTTTAATTCTCCAGCAATGGCAGCGTGTCTTCAGCAGCCTAGGCCCTAAGCCCTGGAATACACTCCCAATACCTTCCTGTTTCCCTACCTCGCTTTCCTCCTTTAAGACATTCTTTAAAATCTACCTCTTTGACCAAGCTTTTAATCACCTGCCCTAATATCTTCTTATGCGTCTCAATGTCATATTTTGTTTGATAATGCTCTCGTGAAACGTGTTGGGATAGTTACCACGTTAAAGGTGCTATGTAAATGCATTTTGTCATTGACGGGATACAGAAAAGTTCAGAGAACAAAATGCAGCTGTTAAAAGCTCTAACACCATTGTTCACTAATGTGCTGAGGCGATTAGAATTTTGTTTGGACCTTTCCTCTTCACGCAGTCATAGAATCCTACAGGAGGAAGCCATTCGGCCCATCATGTTATACTGGCTTTTTGAAAAGAGCTATCAAATTAGTCCCATTTCCCTGCTCTTCCCCGCCTATCACCATACAATTGTTTCCCCTTCAAGTATTGATCCAATTCCCATTTGAAAGCTATTATTGAATCTGCTTGCACCACCCTCTCAGGCAGCACATTCCTGATCATCACAACTCACATCTCCACCCTGGCTCTATTACCAATTACCTTCAATCTGTGTCCCCTGGTTACCAACCCTCCTACCACAGGAAACAGTCTCTCCTTATTTACTCGATCAAAACCCCTCATGATTTTGGACACCTCTGTTAACTCTCCTGTTAGCCTTCTCTACTCTAAGGAGAACATCCCCCAATTTCTCCAAACTCTCCTTGCACCTGAAGCCTTTCACCCCTGGTACCATTCTCGTAAATCTGCTCCGCACCCTCTTGAATGCTTTGTCTTCCTCCCTAAAGTGTGGAGCCCAGAATTGGACACAATACTCCAGCTGGGGCCTAACCAGTCATTTATACTGGTTCAAAATCAAATTAAATCAACATTTAATATCATCTCCTCATGCCCCCAACTAGAGAAAACAATTTCTCTACATCCACCCTATCAGATCATTTTGTAATTTTAAATAACTCAATCAGATCACCTCTCAGCTTGCTAAACTCAAGGGATTACAAACCTAGTTTCTGTAACTCTGGCCTGACCTTGTATACCCTGGTATCATTCTGATGAATCTGCATTTCATTCCCTGCAAGGTGAATATATCTTGCCTGAAACGCAGTGTCCAGATTGAACACAGCATCCAAGTGGACTTTGACCAAAGCCCTGTATGACTGAAGTATAATTTCCATCCTTTTGTATTCCAGTCCCCTCGAGATAAAAGCCAACATTTCATTAGGGCCTTTTGAATTACTTTCTGTATCTGACCGCTAGCTATTAATGATTTGTATTTTAAATCATTTGATTGGCTGCTTTCCAAGTGTTTGGTGTTCCCGGTGTTTTTAATCCATTGATCAGAGGATTTTAACCGTTCAGCATGACTTGCTTAGAGGAAAATGCTTGCTACTCGAAGGAAGGACTTGCATTTCTATAGCACCTTCCACTTCCTCAGGACCTCCCAAAGTACTTTGCAGACAATTTTGAAGTGTGGTCATTGTTGTAATGCAGGAAACATAACAACCAGTCTGCACACAGCAAGATCCCACAGGCCTCAATGAAATGAATGGATAATCAGTGGCGTGGGCTGAAGGATACAGGTTGTCCTGGACACAGGGAGTACTCCTGCGCTCCTGTTCAAAACTGTGCCATGGGATCTTTTACATCTGCCTGAGACAGCAGACGGATCCTTGGGTTAATCCACTAAATCGCCTGTCAAACTTTCCATTTGCTGTGCGTTAGATCCTTCTCAATATATTTCAGCACATCCATCAAGTTGATTGACTGTTTCTTTAGTGAACAGCTCAAGGACATCATGTTCCTTATGCAAACAATACTCCATTTGGAAAATGATTCAGGCTATGAAAAGGAACAGGGTGCCCAGTGAGTTTTGAAATGCAGGCAGTGGTGAATGTCAGGTATATATTAAAGCAAAGAATGAAACATGGCTTTGGCACACAGCACTTAGCTTCTCTGACAGGGCATTGATGGTTTTTCAGGAGACTGAAAGCTGGAACTCATGGGCAGGAGGCTTATCGGCTGCAAAGAAATATCAGAATGACCTCAAACTTCTTATTATGCAGCTGTTTCCTTTCAGGCTCTTCCAACACGTGTCTCCATAGATCCTGAGACACGGAGACTTCTTTTGTCTGTTGTTTTCCCAGACATGTGACTTACTCCAGTTCCCTGCAAGAGCTTCACACTATAACCTGATTTGGAAACAGTTCTCTCAACCACCGCAACTTTTATATAAATCCATCTCGGCCCCCTCCGGAGGTCCCCAGCATCACAGATGCCAGTCTTCAGCCAATTCAATTCACTCCACGTGATATCAAGAAACGACCGAAGGCACTGGATACTGCAAAGACTATGGGCCCTGACAATATTCCAGCAATAGTACTGAAGTCTTGTGCTCCAGAACTTGCCGCGCCCCTAGCCAAGCTGATCCAGTACAGCTACAACACTGGCATCTACCCGGCAATGTGGAAAATTGCCCAGGTATGTCCTGTCCACAAAAAACAGGACAAATCCAACCCAGCCAATTACCGCCCCATCAGTGTGCTCTTGATCAGTAAAGTAATGGAAGGGGTCATCAATAGTGCTATCAATCAACAGTTGCTTAGCAATAACCTACTCACTGGCGCCCAGTTTCAGTTCTGCCAGGGTCACTCAACTCCTGACCTCATTACAGCCTTGGTTCAAACATGGACAAGAGCTGAACTCCAGAGGGGAGTTGAGAGTGACTGCCCTTGACGTCAAGGCAGCATTTGACCGGGTATGGCATCAAGGAGCCCTAACAAAACTGGAGTCAATGGAAATCAGGGGGAAAACTCTCCGCTGGTTGGAGTCATACCTAGCACAAAGGAAGATGGTTGTGGTTGTTGGAGGTTAATGGACAGGAATCAGAGGTCGGGATGACCAGGACATTTACAGGTTGGCAGGCTGTAACTAGCAGAATGCCTCAAGGATCAGTATTGGGGTTTCAGCTATTCACAATCTATATTAGTGGTTTAGATAAGGGGACTGAGTGCAATATATCCAAGTTTGCTGGTGGTGTAAAGTTGGTGGGAACGTACAGAGTGAGGAGGACACAGATGCTGCAGAGGGATAGAGACCCTGTGGGTGGAATTTTAGCTGTGGTGAAGCGATGCTGCCCGCTGGTTGGAGAACCAGTGCAAGCCTTGCCTCACCTTTCCATGGCAGGTCCAACACCTTTACAGGGTAAGCAGGCACTTACCTGGACAGTGTGCGGCCTCCCACTCAATCAGGACCCCAGTAGGGCAGAAAACCCGCCCCGAGAGCAGCCAGCCAATCAGAGGCCAGCTACTTTCCAGTACCGGTAGCGCCACCAGGAGCCGTGGCCAGTGCCAGTGGTACACTGAGGCCTTTATCAGGGATCAGCCCTGGATCCCTGGAGGCAGGGGGTGGGGGTATGTGGGGCAGGATGAGTGGGGGGGCTGGGGTGGCAGGAAGGAGGGGTCTCCAGTGAGGGAAGAGTGGAGTGGAGGGTCAGTGCACCCCCTCCCCAACATCCTGATCAGGCAGTAAGTGGCTGTGAACGAGGGACCCTCCTGGTAGGCCACTGGCAAGTCCAGTAGGGTTTAACAGGCGACCTTTTGGACATACAAGAAGTCCGTGTGAGTCCCATTAAATCCCTGAGCCACCATTAAATTGCTGTGAGCTCAGGGATAATTGGCTTCAAGTGGCTCATTAACAAGCCGAATTGCCCTCCCACCAGTTGGGTGGATTTCCCGTGTCAGGCCCATCCCACCAGCAATTAAAGGCGGAACAGGTTTCCCACCGCTGGGAATTGGATGCGTGGCCCCTGTGGGATTCTTGAGGTCGCAGGTTTGGAAGGTGCTGTTGAAAGAATCTTTGTGAATTCCTGCAGTGCATCTTGTACATGGTACACACTGCTGCCACTGTGTGTCACTGGTGGAGAAAGTGCATGTTGGAGGTGGTGGATGTGGTGCCAATCAAGCAGGTTGCTTTGTCCTGGACGGTGTCAAGCTTCATGAGTGTTGTGGGAGCTGCACTCATCCAGGCAAGTGGAGACTATCCCATCACACTCCTGACTTGTGCCTTGTAGATGGTGGACAGGCTTTGGGGAGTCAGGAGCTGAGTTACTTGTCACAGGATTCCTAGCCTATGACCTGCTCTTGTAGCCACAGTATTTATATGGCTAGTCCAGTTCAGTTTCTGGTCAATGGTAACCCCCAGGATGTTGATAGTGGGGGATTCAGCGATGGTAATGCCATTGAATGTCAAAGGGACAATGGTTATATTCTCTCTTGTTGGAGATGGTCATTGCCTGGCACTCATGTGATGCAAATGTAACTTGCCACTTATCAGTCTAATTCATAATGTTGCCCAGGTCTTACTGCAAGCAAGCGTGGATTCCTTCAGTATCTGTGGAGTCGCGAATGGTGCTGAACATTGTGCAATCATCAACGAACTTCCTCACTTCTGACCTTCTGGTGGAAGGAAGGTCATTGATGAAGCAGCTGAAGATGGTTGGGCCGAGGACACTACTCTGAGGAACTCCTGCAGTGATGTCCTGGAGCTGAGATGATTGACCTCCAACAACCACAACCATCTTCCTTTGTGCTAGGTATGACTCCAACCAGCAGAGAGTTTTCCCCTGATTCTCATTGACTCCGGTTTTGTTAGTGCTCCTTGATGCCACACTTAGTCAAATGCGGCCTTGATGTCAAGGGCAGTCACACTCACCTCACCTCTGGAGTTCAGCTCTTTTGCCCATGTTTGAACCAAGGCTGTAATGAGATCAGGAGCTGAGTGACCGTGGCAGAACCCAAATTGAGCGTCAGTGAGAAGGTTATTGCTAAGCAAGTGCCGCTTGATAGCACTGTTGATGATCCCTTCCATTACTTTACTGATGATGGAGTAGACTGATGGGGTGGTAATTGGCCGAGTTGGATTTGTCCTGCTTTTCATTTACAGTACATACCTGAGCAATTTTCCACATTTCTGGGTGGATGCCAGTGTTGTAGCTGTACTGGAACAGCTTGGCTAGGGGCACAGCAAGTTCTGGAGCACAAGTCTTCAGTACTATTGCCAAAATATCATCAGGGCCCATTGCCTTTGCAGTATCCAGTGCTTTCAGCCATTTCTTGATATCACGTGGAGTGAATCGAATTGGCTGAAGACTGGCATCTGTGAGTATAAGTGTAAAGAAATCTTACTACAAATATTTGGGCATTGGTGAGGCTGCATCTGGAATACTGTGTGCAATTTTGGCCTGGTTATCCAAGGAAGAATATATGTGTCCCAGGGGGAGTGCAGTGAAGGGTCTCTAGAGTGGAAGAGGGGGTTGTCCAATAAGGAGAGATCGAGTAGACTGGGACTATATTCCCTGAAATTTAGAAAAAGGAAAGTTACAAAATTCTCAAGGGAATTGACTGAAGATGTTTCGCTGGCTGAGGAACTGAGAACAGGATGTCACAGTCTCAGAATATGGAGTTGGCTATTTTTTGACTCAAAGGGTTGTAAATCTTCAGAATTCTCTACCCCAGAGGGTTGCGGATGCTCCATCGTTGAGATCAATAAATTCTTGGGTACAAAGGGAATGAAGAGATATGAGGATAGTGGGGAAGGTGGAGTTGATATAGAAGTGGAATGCGTGTCCTGTAATATGTGCAAAGTTATGGACACTAGCGCTCTTCTTGATGACCACATGTGCAGGAAGTGTCACCAACTGCAGAAACTCGAGCTCCGGGTTTCACAGCTCGAGTGGCGGCTGGAGTCACTGTGGCGCATCCATGAGGCTGAGAGCTACGTGGATAGCACGTTCAGAGAGGTGGTCACACCGCAGTTTAAGGGCCTGGAGACAGAGAGGGGGTGGGTGACCACCAGGCAGTCCAAGGGAAGTAGGCAGGTAGTGCAGGAGTCCCCTGGGTCCCGCTCACAAATCGGTTTTCCATTTTGGAAGCTGGTGAGGGAGCTGGTTCCTCAGAGGAGTGGAGTCAGAGCCAAGTTTGTGGCACCATGAGCGGCTCAGCTGTACAGGAGGGGAGGAAGAAGAAAGGAAGAGCTATAGTGATAGGGGATTCATTGGTTAGGGGAGCAGACAGGCGTTTGAATGTTGCCTCCTTGTTGCCAAGGTCAAGGATGTCTCGGAGCAGCTACAGGACATTTTTCTGGGGAAGGGTAATCAGCCAGAGGTCGTGGCCCACATTGGTACCAATGACTTAGGTAGGAAGGGGTATATGGTCCTGCAGTCAGAATTTAGGGAGCTAGGTAGAAAATTAGCAAGCAGGACCTCTAATGTAGTAATCTCTGGATTACTCCCGGTGTCACGTGTCAGTGAATACAGAAATAGGAGGATAAGGCAGATGAATGCGTGGCTGGAAAGATGGTGCAGATGATTCCTGGGACACTGGGGCTGGCTCTGGGGAAGATGGCACCTCTACAAGCCAGACCGGTTGCACCTGAAGAGAGCCGGGACAGAGTTCCTTGTGGGACGTTTTGCTAGTGCTGTTGAGAGGGCTTTAAACTAACTCGACAGGGGTGTGGGAACCAGGAGAATACTAGAGAAGAATACCAGGGTGGACAAAATACTGGGAGAGACAGATAGTATAGAGAATAGTAAGTTAATAGGTAAAGTCAGGGTGAGGGAGAAAGTAACAAAATCTAAATCAGGGCTACTATGCATGTATGTGAATGTACGGAGTATAGTAAATAAGGTTGAGGAGTTACAGGTGCAGATTGCCATGTGGAAATATGATGTTGTGGCGATAACAGAGACCTGGCTCAAGGAAGGGCAGAACTAGGTGTTAAAAATTGTACATTTTAGGATGATGATAGAAAAGGATGACGGGCAATCCAGAGTAAAAATAATTAACTGGACAAGAGCCGACTTCGATGGGGCAAGAACGGAGCTGGGCCAGATAGACTGGAACGAAAAATTGGCAGGAAAAACTGTAGCTGAACAATGGGCTACCTTGAAAAATAATTGGTTCGGGCACAGACGAGGTATCTTCCATCGAAAGGGAAAGGTAGGGCAAACAAATCCAGAGCTCCCTGGATGAAAAAGGCGATTGAAATTAAGATAAAGAAGAAAAAGTGTGCTTCTGACAGGTGTCAGTTAGAAAATACAATTGAGAACCAAGAGGAATACATAAGGTTCAGAGGGAAGATGAAAAAGCATATTAGAGAAGCGATGAGGGATTATGAGAAAAGACTGGCAGCCAACAAAAAGGGGAATATTTTAAGGAAGTGAGAGTAGAAATTGCAGGGGCACTGGCCATAATCTCAGTCTTCCCTAGACCCAGGGATGGTGCCAGAGGACTGGAGAATTTCAAACATTACACCCTTGTTCAAAAAAAGGTTCTAAGGATAAGCCCAGCAATTACTGACCAGTCAGTTTAACTTCAGTGGTGGGCAAGGTTCTAGAAACAAGTATTCAGGACAGAATTAGTGTCACATGGAAAAATATGGGTTGATAAGGAAGAGCCAGCAAGGATTTCTAAAGGGGAAATCATGTTTAACTAACTGGCTGGAGTTTTTTGAAGAGGTAACAGAAAAGGTCGATGAGGGTCATGCTGTTGATGTGGTGTACATGGAATTTTAAAAAGCATTTGACACAGTGCCACACAACAGACTTGTGAGAAAAGTTATTGCTCATGGAATAACAGGGACAGTAGCAATGTGGATACAAAATTGGCTGAAAAATAGGAAGCAGGGGTTAATGGTCAATGGATATTTTTTGGGCTGGAGGAAAGTTTGTAGTGGAGTTTCCCAGGGGTCGGTATTGGGACCCTTGCTGTTCCTGATATATATTAATGATCTAGGTCTTGGTGTACAGGGGACAATTTCAATGTTTGCGGATGATATGAAGCTTGGGAGTGTTGTGAATTGCGAGGAGGACAGTGTGGAACTTCAAGAGAACATAGACAAGTTGGTGGGGTGGGCAGATAGGTGGCAGATGAAGCTCAATGTGGAGAAGTGTGAGGTGATGCATTTTGGTAGGAAGAACATGGACAGACAATATAAAATAAGGGGTGGAATTTTGAAAGGGGTTGCAGGAGCAGAAAGACCTGGGTGTATATGTGAATAGATCATTGAAGGTGGCAGGACCAGTGCAGAGAGCAGTTAATAAAGCATATAGTATCCTGGGCTTTATTAATAGGGGTATAGATTACAAGAGCAGGGAAGTTATGCTGAATTTATATAAGACACTCGTTGTACCTCAGCTGGAGTATTGTGTACAGTTCTGGGTGCCACATTATAGGAAGGATGTGAACAACATTGGAGAGAGTGCAGAAGAGTTTTACAAGAATGGTTTCAGGGATGAGAAACTTCAGTTACGAAGATAGATTGGAGAGGTTGGGACTGTTCTCCTTGGAGAGGAGAAGGCTAAGAGGAGATTTGATAGAGATGTTTAAAATCATGAGGGGGCTGGACAGAGTAGATAGTGAGAGGCTGTTACTGCTCATAAAAGGATCAAGAACGAGAGGGCACAGATTTAAAGTGATTTGCGAAAGAAGCAAATTTGATGTGAGAAAAAAACTTTTTCACACAGCAAGCGGTTAGGGTCTGGAATGCACTGCCTGGAAGTGTGGAGGAGGCAGGTTCAATTGAGGCATTCAAGAGGACATTAGATTATTTGAATAGAAACAATGGGCAGGGGTACGGGGAAAAGGCAGGACAATGGCACTAGGTCATAATGCTGATTTGGAGAGCCAGTGCAGACATGATGGGCTCCATCGGTGCCGTTAAAATTCTGTGAAGATCAGCTAAGATCTTATTGAAAGGTGGAGCAAATTCGAAGAGCCGGAGAGCATCCAGCAGCTTCTATTTCTCATGTTTTGATGTGATCGCACTATGCTTGAGCTTCCTCGATCTCTCCCGCCCCCATGGATCAATCACTGCCACGTAGACAACTTGACTCAATCTTATGGTTCCACCCCTCCCACCACCACAGGTGAATGAGTTTTACACACAAATTTCCTGCAATTACACCGATTCAAAATGGATGTAAACTTAAACTGGAAATTTAGGCAAAGCAAGAAATTGGTGTTTAACTGTGTATTTAAAATAAATATATAGAAGCATTTTTAAAAATTTCTCCTCACAGGAATCTAAGGTTGGACTTTAGAGCAGGTTTTATCACATAACCTCTCACCCCCAACCACCTCACGTAGTCATACAGCCTCACAGGATGTTGTTATTCTGCAGCTTTTAATTACCATCTTGGGCTCCGTGGGTAACACTCATGCCTCTGAATCAGAAGACAGCCTTTACCCTGCCCTCCCCATCTCCAATTTTGTTGGAACGAATGAACAATAGCATTGAAAGAAAGCACACATTTTAACATTCCCGATCCCTTTTCTCTCCGAATTCTCGTATGAATTAGGAGCAGGAGTAGGCCACTCGGCCCCTCGAGCCTGCTCCACCATTCAGCAAGATCATGGCTGATCTGATTGTAACCTGGACCCTACATTCCCGCCTACCCCCGACAACCTTTCACCCCCTCGTTGATCAAGAACCTATCTAGCCCTGCCTTAAAAAATATTCAAATACTTGCTTCCACCGCCTTTTATAGCAGTGTCCTTGAGATTAATCTTTAATTCCTGGAGACTTCAGGGTAATCCTGAAGGATTGGCAACCCCTACGGAGATCTGCTGTCTATTTTTAGTTTATTTGAAGGTACTTTTCTGGCTTCAAAACAGGTCACATTAAAAATAGAAAATTACAGCTTCTGAACTACATCCTGCCTGATGGTTGGAGAAAATCAGAGGCCAAGAAATTTGGGATGTCCAATTTTGAGCTCCCCACACAGGGTACTTACCTGGTCCTCAGGCTGTACTCAGGTAGAGTGAAGGCTTGGGGAGGAGGCCACACAGGGAAGGGAAGGGTGTTCAGCAACCCCCTCCCTCCTGCTCTGTTCCATAGGTAAAAGTTGGGTGTTGGGAGATGGGGTGGTCAGGGTTCAAGGAGGAGGGAGATCGGGGGTTGGGGAACATGGAGGTCAGGGGTCGGAGGGTAGGAAGATGGGGTTGGTGGGGGAGGGAGATCAGGGTCAGAGGGCAGATTGGGGTTGGTGGGAGAGGGGAGATTGGGGACAGGAGTTGGATTAGGGTCGGGGATGGTGGAGGCAGAGGCCAGGAACCCAGTATCTGGGAGATCAGGCAAGAGAGGCCAGGGGTCGGGGATTTGGGAGGTTGGGGACGGTCAGGGAGGTCGGGGAGAGCAAGGTTAGAGATCAGGGTTGGGGGAATGAGGGGGGTCAGTGCAGAAAGGTCAGGGAAAGGGAAGTTGGAGGTAGGGAAGCCTAGAGCTCTGGGCTAGAGGAGGAGGAGGGTTTTGGGTGTAAGTGGAGGGACATCAGAGATCACGGGGGAGAGAGGTCAGGAGTCAGGGAGCCTTGGAATCTGGGTTCGGGGTGGGTGGGAGTGATGGTGGATGGGAGGGTAGTTTACAGGTAAGTTCCTTCTCTTCTTCAGGATTGGTCTCCTTGCAATGGATCTGAGCCATGAGAAAGCTGCATCACACTTGAAAAATGGGTGCTACAATCTCCCAGGCATAGAGTCTTACAGCACAGGAGACCTTTTGGCCCATCGCGCCTGTGCCAGCTCTTTGGAAGAACAATCATCCACTACCCTGTTCCTAACCTGTTCCTATGTACAATTGTTCTTCTCAGATATTTATCCAATTCCCTTTTGAAAGTTATTATTGGATCTGCTTCCATCGCCCTTTCAGACAGCACATTCCAGATCATAACAGCTCACGGTGTAAAGAAATTACCCTCAATACCCCTCTTACCTTTACCAATTACATTAAACCTGTGTCCCCTGGTTACTGACCCTTCTGCCATTAGAAACAGTTCCTCCCTATTTTGAAAAGCTCCATTAAATCTCCCCTTAATTTTCAACCCCAAGGAAAACAATCCCCATTTTTCTAGTCCCTCCCTATGACTCAATCCAGGTACCATTTTAGTAAATCTCCTCTTCACCCTCTCCAAGGCCTTGACATCCTTCCTAATGTGTGATGCCCAGAATTGTCCACAGTACTCCAGCTGGGACCTAACCAGTGACTGATACAGGTTAAGCATATTATCCGTGTCATGGGATCTTTCCCATCCGCCTGAGAGGATAGATGGGGCCTCGGTTTAACATCTCATTTGAGAGATGGCACCTCTGACAGTGCAGCATTCCCTCAGTACTGCAGTCAGAGTGACAGCCTGGATAATGTACCAACAACGCTGGAGTGGGACTTTAACTTGATGTCTTCTGATTCAGAGGCACGAGTGTTATCCACGGAGCCCAAGATGGTAATTAAAAGCTGCAGAATAACACCCTGTGAGGCAAAAGCAGAAAGTGCTGGAAAAGCTCAGCAGGTCTGGCAGCATCTGTGGAGAGAGAAACAGAGTTAACGTTTCGAGTCCGTATGACTCTCCTTCAGAGCCTTTCCAGCATTTTCTGTTTTTATTTCAGATTTCCAACATCCGCAGTATTTTGCTTTCACTTCAGTGTTAACACTTTATGAGTTACCCTGCTTTTCCTGTGAAATTAATTTATGAAGAAAAGTCAACAAGTGAGCAAGTAACAGGGTAATATTTTTACAGTCGCTGTTGTATTCTGCAGTGAAGAGCCGGATATTGAACATTGACACAATCTTTGTCTAGAACTCTTCCCTTGTTGCTGGTTAGGCTTGTCAAAGGCTCCCTCACCTCTCTCCAGTATGCTGCCTCTTCTTGTATTCTTGTACAGGGAGGAGTAAGAGCCAATTATCCAATGGGAATCAGTCACTCACTCACTGCTGGACAAGAAAGGAAAATGCAAGGACTTGCATTTCCATAGAGCCTTTTATAACCTCAGGACACTTCACAGCCAATGAGTTACTTTCAAAATATAGTCATTTTAGCAATGGTCAGGCATGGCAGCCAAGTTGCGCACAGCAAGCTCCCACAAATAGCTATGAGGCAATGGCCAGATCATCAGTTTGAGTGATGTTGATTGAGAGATGTGCGAGCGCTGCTCAAGATGCTAAACCAAGGCCCTGTCTGCCTTTGTAGTGGACATACAAAATATCCCATGGCATTAGAATCATAGATGCTTACAGCACAGAAGGAGGCCATTCAGCCCATCGTGTCCACGCAAATCTACAAAGATCTGACTACACTAATCCCATTTTCCAGTGCTTGGCCCTTAGCCCTGGAGGCTATGGCAACGCAAGTGAATATCTAAATACTTCTTAAATGTTACGAGTTTCTGACTCAACCACCCTTTCAGGCAGTGAGTTCCAGGGTCCTATCACCCTCTGGGTGAAAAAATTTCTCCTCAACTCCCATCTTAGCCTTCTACTTCTTACCTTAAATCTATGCTCCCTGGTTATTGACCCCTCTACTAATGAAAAAAGTGCCTTCCTATCCACCGTATCTATTCCCCTCATAATCTTATACAGCTCCATCAGATCCCCTCTCAACCTCCACTGCTCCAAGGAAAACAACCCCAACCTATCCAATTTTTCCTCATAGCTCAGACCCTCCAGCCCAGGCAGCATCCTGGTAAATCTCCTCTGCACCCTCTCCAGTGCAATCACATCCTTCCTATAATGTGCTGACCAGAACTTTATATGAAGTACTCCAGTTGTTGTCTAACCAGCGTTTTATACAGTTCCAGCAAAACCTCCCTGCTCTTGTATTCTATGCCTTGGCTAAAAAAGGCAAGTATCCCATATGTCTTCTTAACCACCTTATCTACCTGCCTTGCTACCTTCAGGGACCTGTGGACATGCACACCAAGGTCCCTCTGATCTTCAGTACTTTCCAGGGTCCTATCATTCATAGTGTAATCCCTTGGCTTGTTAACCCTCCCTAAGTGCATTATCTCACACCTTTCCGGGTTGAATTCCATTTGCCACTGCTCTGTCCACCTGACCAGTTCATTGATATCCTCCTGCAGTTTATGACTATCCTCCTCACTATTTACCACCCTACCAATTTTCGTGTCATCCGCAAACTTCTTGATCATACCCCCTACGTTTAAGTCCAAATCATTTATGTACACCACAAACAGCAAGGGCCCAGCACCGAGCCCTGTGGAAGCCCACTGGAAACAGACTTTCAGTCACAGAAACATCCCTCTACCATCACCCTCTGCTTCCTGCCTCTCAGGCAATTTTGGATCTAACGTGCCACTTTGCCTTGGATCCCATGGGCTCTTATTTTCTTGACCAGTCTGCCATGAGGGATCTTATCAAAAGCCTTGCTAAAGACCATGCAGACCACATCAAATGCATTACCCTCATCAACACTCCTGGTTACCTCCTCAAAAAATGCGATCAAATTTGTCAAACACAACCTTCCCCTAACAAATCCATGCTGACTATCCCTGATTAATCCGTGTCTCTCCAAGTGCACATATACTCTGTCCCTCAGAATTCTTTCTAGTACCTTCCCCAATAGTGAGGTTAGACTGACTAGCCTGTAATTTCCTGGTCTATCCCTTCCTCCCTTTTTCAATAATGGGACAATGTTAGCAGTTCTCCAGTCCTCTGGCACCTCACCTGTGGCCAGAAAGGATTTGAAAATTATTGCCGGGGCCCCTTGTCACTATTTCAAAGAATGGCAGGCAGTTCTCACCTGTGTCCTGGTCAATTTTTATCCCTCAACCAACATCACTAAAATAGTCTACAGTAAGTCCTCACTTAAAGTTGTGGTTGCTTTCCTGAAAATCACATCTTTAAGTGAATCATAGATTCCCATAAGAATCAGCGTTAAAACTGTAGTTAGGTTCTGTAGGAGCTTCTTATCAGAAGAAAACAAATATTAAAACATTATACCCTCTCAGTTGGAACATTTTGCATTGATAAATTCCTACATTGATAAATGAAATAACTTTTAAAATAAAATAAGTTTAAAAATATAAAATAAAAATGTAACTTTCTATTTACAGTGCCTCTTCCTCATCGCTGATCCTGCTTCCTGAACCTCCTGTTCCCTGATCCTCCTGGTCACAGCAGACGCTCCCTCTCCCCGACCCTCCGAGTTGTGACCTTTCCCCCTCACCGACCCTTGGAGTTTCAGCCTCTTTCCCTTCCTCCCTCTCACCGCTTCCCTCTCCTGGACCTGTGTTCCCGTTCAAGAACCAGACCCAATCCAAAGCCGGAGCTTTGATCTTGTGGAAGTGCAGAGAGAGGCCACAGCTTGGAGGTCGAGGAGTGGGGAGAGGCCGCTCTAAAGTGGCGCCAATGTGATCATGAGGGAAATGACATTAAACAAATCTCACAATGTTGAACAAGATTACAATCCCCGTAACTTGCTGATGTTAAAGTGAAACAACGTTAAACAGGGCAACATTAAATGAGGACTTACTGTATCTGATCATTATCGCACTGCTGTTTGTGTAATTGGCCATTGCATTCCCTAAGTTAAAACAATAACTACACTTTGAAAAGCACTTCATTGGCAGTGAAACGCTTTGGGATATCCTGGGGTTGTAAAATACAAGTCATTGCTGGTGAGGCTTGTACACTCCACTGAGGCCTGAATAAGACTGGCGGCTGGTGCAATGGAGACATAGAGTGAGGGCTCTGTGGCACTCCACTCAGCCACTAGGCCCAAGACAAAACTAGAAGCTGCTTTGACAGTCGAGATTCGCTGCATAATTTCAAACAGCATGGTTGTAAAGTTGTGTCTGTGCTGAAGACAGTTTGTGAGGCTCCCCAGTTCCACCATGGAACTTGCCCTTGTTCAGATCCCACATTGCTGTGGGTCTGGAGTCACATGTAGGCCAGACCAGGTAAGGACAGTAGATTTCCTTCCCTAAAGGGCATTAGTGAACCAGGTGGGTTTTTACAACAATCGACAATAGATTTTTATTGAATTCACATTCCACCATCTGCCGTGGTGGGATTTGAACCCAGGTCTCCAAAGCATTACACTGGGTCTCTGGATTACTAGGCCTCTGCCTCCCCTGGATTATAAACAATAGAAGATGCAGACAGTTCTAATGACACTTTGAACCTATGAAAATTCATTCTATTTACGTGCGGTTGTGATTTGATAGTCCCATTACTTATCAAACCAGCAAGGTGAGGTAGAGCAACTACACTTGACAACAAAGGCAGCAGTTGACCAGGTGTGACATCAAGCAGCCTGAGCAAAACTGAGGGGCGGAATCGTCCCAGATTTGCACTGAGTGCTGTGGCCGGCAGGTAAAATGACGTTTTACCTGCCGGCCGGCGTGGTGGGTCTTCACGCCGTATCGTCCCAAACCCACCTCATTAATTATGCATTCCCGGGAAACACGCTGTTCATTCATCCACCAACACCATCACCTCATCGCTTCAGCACGCCGGGCGCCATATTTAAAGTCCAGCCGCGCACAGGCCTCAGAGCTTCCAACCCACGACTGCTACAGGGAAGATGTCCACGAAAGACAAAAAGACAGCAGCCCCCAGGTTTAATGGCGCGTCACTGGAATGCCTTTTGGATGCCATGGAGGCCCACCCCCCACAATGTCCTCTACCCCCACTCTGGCCGCAGGATGGGCAGCGGCATTACCAACCAGGCTTGGGAGGCGGTGCCAGCGGTGGTCAGCGCCAACGCCCTGCAAAAGAGGACAGCCACCCAGTGCCAGAAGAGGATGTATGATCTCCTTTCCGCCAGGATAAGTCACTCTTCTCATCACTCTCAACTCACACACTCACAAACCCATCACACATCCGCAGGGCCCTCACTGCCAGTGCGAGGGATATCATCATTCACTCTCTCACACTCACCGTCATTGTCCTCATCTCATCCATGGGACCACTCACCACCCACACATGCCAGGCACACTTATCATCCAGCCTGGCAGGCATCCTGCTTACACTCTCTCCATCTGTATTCATGCAGGACAAGCTGGCGCACAGCAGGAGGGAGAGGTCACAGACTGATGGAGGAATGCCCGAAATCAAGGTCCTCATGGACCTTGAAAACAGAGCCATCCAGCTTGCCGGCGATGACCAGGACCGGTCCTGTGCTGCCAGTGAGGTCGGCGCTGCTCTACCAAGTGAGGATCCAGCAGTGCAACATCCATCAGACAACCATGCCGTGAGTGATGTGTCCTCTTTCACAGGCCACTGTCATGCACAAATTATCTCTCCTTGCTTTCACAGGCACATCTGCCAAACAGCCGACAGAGTCCATGACCCAGGGCCTCCAATCAAGCCCCGAAGAAACCTCTGGAGAGGGATCTGAAGGTACCCTCCCTGAAGCCCCATCACAGCGCTCACCCTCCAGCAGTGCAGAGACACACACCTCGGTGGGACCCTTGCTTTAGAGTAGACACGGAATCACAATCTGGCGAGCACATCGCACTTTCTGATCCACAGCAGGTGGAGACAGGGACTTCGCAGGGCCCCATCTCTCAGAGGACTGCTGGAGGCCAGAACATTGCTGAGTCCGAGTCAGATGAGGAGCCTCTGGACTCGGTCATGTCACAGTTGCTGGTGCTGCAAAGTCAAGCTCAGGAGCATCAGGAAGGGATGTCCTCTGCACTCCTCAGATTACAAGGCATGATGGAGGAGTCTGTCCGCCTTCAGGCTGAGGTGATAGCACCAGCATTGCAACGCACCGAGGTCAACACTGGTAGGATGGCGGCTGCCATGGAGACCTTGGTCCAAGACATCACTCCTGCGTGGGCTGAACTCCATCACTGATGCCTAGTTGGCCTCCAACAGTGTATACGAGAGAGAGGTGCCAGGCGGCTTGATCTGATTACAGCTACCTCTTCTCCTCAAGGAGTCAGCCAGGGGCCCTCGAGCACCCATAGGGAGGAGGATCAGCAGGTGCACACCCCGGGGCCATCTACCCAGGCAACCCCAAGAGTGTCAGCCCATCTGACTTTTCTTGTGACCTCAGCAGCTCCAGCTCCACAGGCCAAGGAGGGAGCCACTGTCACACAGCAGGACCCCGAAAGGAGGCTGGGGCCCTCCAGGTCTCGGCCCTCCAGAGGACGCCCGCCATTGTCATCACAGACAGGGCGTCACAGTCAGCAGGCTGCCTCCACCTTCGCTGTGGATGTCCAGGGAGCACAAAGACATAGCAGCAGGGTTAGGAAAGTTGAGAAGATGTACTATTTTGTAGAACAAGTATTTTTATAATCAGTATAACATTGTACGATTCCCTTAGTTCAATACAAACTATTTCCTTTGTATTCTTGTGCACAATATGTGTTCAGAACTAGTTGGATTAGAATATTGATGATATTTCCATCACTATATAAACAAATTATGGACTGGCACTTTGGACCCTCAAATACATCTGTATCAATACATACAGATGTGATTTATTACTATGCAAATAATACAATAATATCTTACATAAAATAAACCACAAAAATCTGATGCAGTTCATATCTGGCAAAATAAGGGAGGACTAAAACAGTAAACTTGTAGGTTGCTGCGCAATCTTCAAATATTTGTAATTTCACCTTCCGCCCCCACCTCTAAAACCACGGCCTCCTCCTCCACCTCTGCCTCCCCTGAAACCACCGCCTCGTCCTCCAAATCCACCGCCTCGACCCCCTCGTCCTCCTCCACGACCTCCTCTTCCTCGGCCCTTTTCACCAGCTGGCCGGGGCAAAAATCGCTGAAGAGGGAGTAGTTTTGCTGGATCAACATAAAACTTTTGTAGTTTCTTAAAGGAAGTAGCTTTCATGTTGTCTGATAATTAGTTGCACAACCTGGGCATGGGTGTTAATCACTTGTACATAATGTTCACTATTGTCAATAAACTCCCAAGAATGTCTCCCTGCCTATGGCTCCTTGTTCTGATGAGCAGTGTTCGTGTCACTCAAATGTGAAACCTTTCTGCACAAGTTAAAGGCAGGTATCTCAGTCCAGGGCCTCTTCCCTGTGCTTTGTGCAGCCTTCAGACCACAGTGATGGTCCGGCCTCACACTCCCTGGAAACATTACTGATGCCTGCACCTCGGCACTGCTGGTAATTGCTGCCAGAATGTAGTGGGCAGGCGCCACAGAGTTCTCTCATACTCTCTGTGTGCTCTCAGCACCTTTAAGGTGGGGCTGGCCCCCATCACACCAGCATCTGTGACCAGTGATGCTGTGCTCCTGAAGGGCTCAGGTGCTGAAGGCGGACAAAGAATCAGATGCTTTTAAAGTGCTTTCATCTCATTTCTATATGTCTTAGTTCTGATGAAGGGTCATACGGACTCAAAACATTGACTGTGTCCCTCTCCGCAGATGCTGTCGGGCCTGCTGAATTTTTCCAGGTGTTTTTGTTTTTGTTTCAATCATATCAATGTGGCTGTGCCTGAACTGTCTGTGTTGCAGAGGAATGGTCACTTTATACAAGGTTTCCCTAATGTGTGGCCACTTCTCTCGCCCAGCCTACCCCCCCACCCCAAATGCTTGTGTGCTACATTCAACAACAGGGCAGCCTTTGCCCTCCCCCCTACATGTGACTCCAGACCCACAGCAATGTGGTTGACTCTTAACTGCCCTCTGAAATGGTGTGACGAGCCATGCAGTTCAAGGGCAATTAAGGATGGGCAACAAATGCTGACCTTGCTAACGATGCCCACATCCCATGAAAGAATAAAGAAAGAAAAGGACAGGGGGCAATCTCTCCATTGGTTGGAGTCATGCCTAGCACAAAGGAAGATGGTTGTGGTTGTTGGAGGTCAGTCATCTCAGCTCCAGGACATCACTGCAGGAGTTCCTCAGGGTAGTGTCCTCAGCCCAACCATCTTCAGCTGCTTCATCAATGACCTTCCTTCCATCTTCAGAAATAAGGATGTTCACTGATGATTGCACAATGTTCAGCACCATTCGCGGCTCCTCAGATACTGAAGCAGTCCATGTCCAAATGCAGCAAGACCTGGACAATATCAGGCTTGGGCTGACAAGTGGCAAGTAACATTCACACTACACAAGTGTTAGGCAATGACCATCTGCAACAAGAGAGAATCTAACCTTCGCTCCTTGACATTCAATGACATTACCATCGCTGAATCCCCCACTATCAACATCCTGGAGGTTACCATTTACCAGAAACTAAATTGGATTAGACATATAAATACTGTGGCTACAAGAGCAAGTCGAGGCTAGGAATCCTGCAGTAGCTCACCTCCTGACTCCCCAAAGCCTGTCCACCATCTACAAGGCACATGTCAGGAGTGTAATGGAATACTCTCCCCTTGCCTGGATGAGTGCAGCTCCAACAACACTCAAGAAGCCCAACACCATCCAGGACAAAACAGCCCCCTTGATTGGCACCCCATTCACAAACATTCATTCCCTCCACCACCAACGCACAGTAGCAGCAGTGTGTACCATCTACAAGATAAACTGCAGGAACTCACCAAGGCTCCTTCAACAGCACCTTCCAAACCCACAACCTCTACCATCTAGAAGGACAAGGATAGCAGGTGCGTGGAAAAACCATCACCTGCAAGTTCCCTCCAAGCCATTCACCACCCTGATTTGGAAATATATCACCATTCCTTCACTGTCACTGGGTCAAAATCCTGGAACTCCCTACCTAACAGCACTGTGGGTTTACCTACACCACATGGACTGCAGTGGTTTAAGAAGGTGGCTCACCACCACTTCCTCAAGGGCAGTTAGGGATGGGCAATAAATGCTTGCCCAGCCAGCAAAGCCCACATCTCATGAATGAATAAAAAAGAGAGGTTGTTAAATACTTAGTGCCTGACTCTTTACTGTTGTTTTCAGTCACTAGCTGTATATTCTTGCTTCAATGTAATGTTCTGTTAGTAAATAAATCGGATTATCAGTGTTAGCCTGTGCCAATGGCCAGAATTTTTCTGTCTTTTGAAAACAAGTACAAAAAGATGACAAATATCCCATGTAATCTCAGTAATATCATAATAAAAATGATAATCCCAGGCATGGGTTTATTTCCAGAAACTTTGCATCAAGCGAGGCAAAAATTGAAGAACTTTCATCTTTATAGCATCTTTCACAACCTCAGGATATCCCAAAGCATTTTACAGTCTGAGCTGCTGTCTTTTGGATGAGATGTTAAATCAAGACCTCTGCACCTCCTCAGGTGGACGTAAAATAACTCACAGCCACTACTTTGAAGAGTCCTTCCTGGTATTCCAGTCAATATTTAGCAGCTGAGAAACTGCTCCCTTTTTTGGACTGTCTAAACTAGGAATTACAGTCTCAGAATAAGGGGTCGGCCATTTAGGACTGAGATAAGGAGTGAGAGTTCTGGGCACTGAGTTGTTGAGTATATTCAGGGGTAAGGTTGATGGATTTTTTTGGGCACTAAAGGAATGAAAGATATGGGGATCAGACAGGAAACTGGAGTTGCAGTTGAAGATCAGCCATGATTGCAATCAGAACGGGCTCGAGGGGCCGAATGGTTGTCTGCTCCTAATTCTTCAACCACCATCCAAATTTAGATTCACTCTCGCATTGCTGTTTGTGCGACCTTGTAGTACTCAAACTGGCTGCTGCATTTCCATTACAACAGTGACTACACTTCACAAGTACTTCATTAGCTGTAAATTCCATTTAGATGAGCTGAGGTTATGAAGGACGCTGTATTAATGAAAGTGCCGAGAACACCATGCTGCACTGACTGCTTTATCCAGCAGAGAGCAGCACACGTCTACTGTAGGACATGGCAAATTGCACCTTATTTTCAAACAATTCCTTTGGCCTCATTGCTGACTGAACAAGTACTTAGCACATGAACAGGATTGCTCCTGAGGTGGTGAATAAAGGAACAGCCCCTCCGCTTGCCCCTACCCCATCTCTAACCATGAACATATCCTGACAAACGTCTCATTGCAGCCACAGTGGACATTTTGGCAGGCCCAGTCGCTTCCTACGCGCTGGGCTTTGTGAGACAGGAGCATATGTCAGAAACTCAAGCAGGTCTGGCATTGCTCAGCCACCCCCACAACTTGCCAAGAAGGTTATGGATTAAGTATATGAGGGAGAAAGAATATGCTGAAGGGGGATGGGAGGAGACTTGTGTGACGTATAAATCCAGGCATGGACCCGTTGGGCTAAATAGCCTGTTGCTGTAACTTGGATGGAGCTTGATGTATAAATACAAGATAAAGAACAAAATACTGCAGATGCTAGAAATCTGAAATAAAAACAGAAAATGTTGCAGGTCTGGCAGCATCTGTGGAGGGAGAAACAGGGTTAACATTCTGCTATCTGACCTTCATGCCACTATTAGCACCTTCTTTAGTCTTTAACACTACTATTAACACTCTCTTTGTCTTGTGTCCATGACACCTTTGTCAATCTCTGCTGAGCTCCCACCTACCCCTCACCTTCCATTTTGCACCACCTGCTCCTTCCCTTTTAAACAGAATAAAATCCATCACATTTCTACCTCTCTTTAGCTCTGAAGAAGAATCATACGGACTCGAAACGTTAACGCTGTTTCTCTCTCCACAGATGCCGCCAGACCTGCTGAGTATTTCCAGCATTTTCTGTGGATAAATGCAAGCCCTGCTTTTAATTATCCTTTATATCAGCGCTCGGGATTTGAAAAATGCCAACAACCTGGAAAGTAAATGGCAGTGCCTCTTATTTTTCCAAGAATCGTTTTTGTTATCTTGTAGATAATGCGCAGTCCGTGATTCCTTGCGCCTGAGGCGAGGGGGACTAAGGCAGAGGGCGGGATTGTGTTATCCCTGGTACGTCCCCTCCTCCTCTCCCACCCAATGCCTTCCATGTGGCGTTTCAGGTCTCCACCGTTGCACTGGCTCGTGTGCTTCACCCGTAAGCAGGGGCTCCAAGCAGCGACACCCAGAGACCTGCCGCTCAGGATGGCGCAATCCCTCTGAGTAAATGGTAAGGCCTGAGCAAGGCCTGAGGTTTGCCACAAACCCCACCCTCCACCTCACCCGCCGAGCTGCAGCTATTCTAAATATTTCGAGGAGAAGGCGTGGAGCCTCCTCCTGCACCACAAGCTGTCCTGCTGAAGGTGCGAGGGGTTAGGGACAACTTATATGTGACGTCCGTGCAGCATTATCAGTCAGAACTGAACACCAAGCCACTTGAGATATTAGGACAGGTAACTAACTGCTTCGTCAAAGAGCTCGGCTTGAGATGTATCTGATAGGAGGAGAGAGAGGCAGGGAGACCGTAAGGTTTACGGTGGGAATTCCAGAGTTTAAGGCCTTGGCAGTTGAAGGTGGGGACGGTTAAAATCAGGGATACTCAGAAGGCCAGAATTAGTGGAGCGCAAGTCTCTCAGAGGGTTGTGGGGATGGAGGAAGTTACACAGAGGGGGAGGGTTGTAGGGGCTGGAGGAGGTTACAGAGAGAGGATGGATTGTTGAGGTTAGAGGAGGTTACAGAGAGAGGGAGGGTTGTAGTGGCTGGAGGACGTTACAGAGAGAGGGAGGATTGTTGAGGCTAGAGGAGGTTAAAGAGAGAGGGAGGGTTGTATGGTTGGGAGGAGGTTACAGAGAGAGGGAGGGTTGTTGGGATGGAGGAGGTTACAGAGCGAGGGAGGGTTGTAGGCGCCGGAGGGGATTACAGAGAGAGGGAGGATTGTGGGACTGGAGGAGGTTATAGAGAGAGGGAGGGTTGTATGTTTGGGAGGAGGTTACAGAGAGAGGGAGGTGAGGCTGTGGAGGGCTTGGAAAGCTAGAATGAGTATTTTAAAATGGAGGCTGGACTGGGAGCCAATGTAGGATCAGTGAGTACAGGGGGTGATGTGGGAACAGGACTAGGTGTGAGTTAGGATACAGGCAGCCAAGTTTCGGATGTGCTTATGTTCACAAGGGATGGAAAGTGATAACCCATGAAGCCAGGAGAGCGTTGGAACATGCGCGTCTAAAGTAACAGTGGCCTGGACGAGGGTTTCAGCAGAAGTTTCAGTGGATAATGTCAATGCTTTGTACCAGAGCAGGCCAGAGTACACTGGGACGCAGTGTAGCCAGCGAATCATTACCTAAGGTCATAAGAAATAGATGCATGAGTAGGTCTGTTGGTCCCTCGAATCTGGTCTGCATTCAGTAAGATGAGGGCTGATCTGATTGGGGCCTTAACTCCACTTTCCTCCCTGTCCTTCCGCTACCCTTGACTCCCTTTGTTGATCAAAAATCTGTCTGACTCAGCTTGAATATATTCAATGACCCAGCCCCCACTGTTCTCTGGGGCAGAGAATCCCAAAGATTAACGACCCTCTGAAGAAGAAACTCCCCCTCATCTCCATCTTAAATGGGAGGTCCCTTATTTTTAAACTGTGCCCCCTAGTTCTCGTCTCTCCCACGAGCATCCACCCTGTCAAGTCTCCTCAGAAGCTTATATATTTCAATAAGATCACCTCTCATTCTTTCAAACTCCAACGAGTATTGGCCTAACCTGCTCAACCTATGATCATAAGACAACTCCTTCATCCCAGGAATCGGACTAGCGAACCTTCTCTGAACTGCTTCCAATGCAAGTTTATCCCTCCTTAAGTAAGGAGACCAAAACTTTACACAGCACTCCGGGTGGGTGCAGCCTCGCCAACGTTCTGGACAGTTGTAGCAAGACTTCCCTACTATTATGCTCCAACCCCTTTGCAGTAAAGGCCAACAATCCATTTGCCTTCCTAATTACTTGCTGTACTGCAAGCTAACTTTTTGTGATTCATGCACAAGGACACCCAGATCCCCCTCTACCACAGCATTCTGTAGTCTCTCTCCATTTAAATAACATCTTTTTATTCTTCCTGCCAAAGTGGACAACCACACATCCCTCCACATTATACTCCATCTGCCATTTTTTTGCCAACTCACTTAACCTACCTGTATCACTTTGCAGACTCTTTGTATCCTCCTCACAGCTTACTCTCCACTATTGAACACCACGGCACAGGAGGCCATTCAGCCCATTGTCCATAAGAAAATGACCAAAACCTTTGCTAGATTCTAGTGGCTCTGACCTGATCCTTACAGTGAGTGATTGCATTTTAATGATGTTGGTATTGGGATAAATATTGGCCAATGCAAGGATTCCTCTGCATTCCTTCCAGTAGTGTCATGTGATCTTTTACATTCCTCTGTGAGGGCAGACATGGTGGTTTAACATCGCAAACAAATTACAGCACCTCTGACACTGCTGCACTCCCTCAGGGCTAAACTGGGAATGTCAGCCTGACATGGCCATACTCACTGAGTCATACCTTTCATCCAATGTCCTGTTTACCTCTATTACCACCCTGGGTATGTCCTGTGCCATTGGCAGAACAAACGCTGCAGAGGTGGTGTACAGATGGGAGTGAGCTTCCCTGGGGGTCCTCAACATTGACTCCGGACTCCATAAAGTCTCATGGCATCAGATCAAACATGGGCAAGGAAACCTCCTGTTGATTACCACCCTATACTTATGAATCAGTGTTCCTCAGAGGCACTGAGGATGGCAAGGGTGCAGAATGTACTCTTGGAGAACTTCAATGTCCATCACCAAGAGTGGCTCAGTAGCACCACTACAGACCGAGCTGGCTGAGTCCTACAGGACATAGCTGCTAGACTGGGCCTGTGGCAGGTGGTGAGGGAACCACCAGGACAGAAAATCCTGCTGGACCTCATCCTCACCATCCTGCCTGCCACAGATGCATCTGTCCATGACAGTATCGGGAAGAGTGACCACCGCACAGTCCTTGTGGAGATGAAGTCCTGTCTTCACATTGAGGATACCCTCCATTGTGTTATATGGCACTACCATCGTGCTAAATGGGATGGATTCAGAGCAGATCTAGCAACTCAAAACTGCATCCATGAGGCGCTGTGTAGCAGCAGAATTGTACTCAACCACAATCTGTAACCTCATGGCCCAGCATATCGCCCACTCTACCATTACCACCTAATTATGGGATCAACCCTGGTTCAATGAAGAGCGCAGGAGGGCATGTCAGGAGCAGCACCAGGCATACCTAAAAATGAGGTGCCAACCTGGTGAAGCTACAACACAGCACTACTTGCATGCCAAACAGCATAAGGAGCAAGTTACAGACAGTGTTAAACAGTCCCACAACTAGTGGATCAAACCTAAGCTCTGCAGTCCTGCCACATCCAGTCGTGAATGGTGGTGGACAATTAAACAACTCACTGGAGGAGGAGGCTCCACAAATATCCCCATCCTCAATGATAGGGGAGCCCAGCACATCATTTGTATCTTCTGCTAAATGGATGATCCATCTCAGACTCCTCCAGAGGCCCCCAGCATCGCAGATGCCAATCTTTAGCCAATTCGATTCATTCCACGTGATATCAAGAAGCAGCTGAAGGCACTGGAAACTGCAAAGGCTATGGGCCCTGACAATATTCTGCCAATAATTCTGAAGACTTGTGCTCCAGAACTTGCCGCGCCTCTAGCCAAGCTGTTCCAGTACAGCTACAACACTGGCATCTACCCAGCTATGTGGAAAATTGTCCAGGTATGTCCTAAACACAAAAGGCAGGACAAATTCAATTGCGCATGCTCAGCAATAACCTGCTCACTGACATCCAGTTTGGGTTCCTCCAGGATCACTCAGCTCCTGACCTCATTACGGCCTTGGTCCAAACATGGACAAGCTGAACTCCTGAGATGAGGTGAGAGTGACTGCCCGTGACATCAAGGCAGCATTTGACCGAGTGTGGTATCAAGGAGTCAATGGGAATCAGGGGGAAGACTCTCTGCTCGTTGGAGTCATACCTAGCACAAAAGGAAGATGGTTGTGGTTGTTGGAGGTCAATCATCTCAGCTCCAGGACATCACTGCAGGAGTTCCTCAGGGTAGTGTCCTCGGCCCAACCATCTTCAGCCGCTTCATCAATGACCTTCCTTCCATCATAAGGTCAGAAGTGGGGATGTTCACTGATGATTGCATAATGTTCAGCACCGTTTGTGACTCCTCAGATATTGAAGCAGTCCATGTCCAAATGCAGCAAGACATGGACAATATCCATGCTTGGGCTAACAAGTTGCAAGTAACATTCATGCCACACAAGTTCCATCTCCAACAAGAGAGAATCTAACCATCTCCCCTTGACGTTCAACGACATTACCATCGGTAGCTGTTAAAAAGAAAGATTTCCATTTATATGGTCCTTTCCACAGCCACCAGATGTCTCAAAGCGCTGGCACTATTTGCAGGGAGCCAAATTCTAATCACTACCTTGTGAAAAAGGCATCCTTGACCTCTTCTCTTTATTTTCTCAGTCCATTGTTACTAGTTCTTTAAGAAAAGGGCAGGCTGAGGAGTGACCTGATGGAGGCTTTTAAAATAATGACGGGATTTGATAGGGTAGGATAGATGTTCCCACTGTGGGAGAGACCAGAGCTAGGGGCCATCAATATAAGATAGTCACTAATAAATCCAATAGGGAATTCAGAAAAAACTTCTTTACCCAGAGAGTGATGAGAATATGAAACTCACTACCGCAGGGACTGGTTGAGGTGACGAATAGAGAGGAAGCTAGATTGTACATGATGGAGAAAGGAATCGATGTTGATGGGGTCAGGTGAAGAATGGTGGGAGGAGGCTCATGTGGAGCATTAACACTGGTATGGATCAGATGGGCTGAATGGCCTGTTTCTGTGCTGTAAATTCTGTATGATTCACCATTCAGGTGAAACCTTCTTTATTTACCCTCTCATGGCCTTTAAAGAAAGAAAGACTTGCATTTCTATAGCACCTTTCACAACCTCAGGTCGTCCCAAAGTGCTTTCCAGTCAATGGAGCATTTTTGATGTGTAGTCACTGTTGTAAAGTAGAAAACTCTTTCACGTCTCCTTTTCCAATTTTCCAAACCTTGTGTGTATTAAACAAAATAACAGGATCGTTTAGATTCAGTTAACAGGTGGATGCTCAGGTGAGTTTTCATGAAAACAGAGATTTTTTAATCCATGTTTGTCAATGAAACACCAGCAGAGTGGCTCACAAAAGCTTGTGTTTACTGTTGCTCAGTTAAAGGGACAGTTTGACTTGGGAGAAAGTAGGATCGTTCTTTCCGAGGATTCCCCCGAAGTTTTCCTTATCTTCACCAAGACCCTTTCTGAATCATTCGACTTACATTCCTCTACTTAAAAACCGGCAGCCAAATCTCATCAAGATCAACTGGTACCTTTAACAGAGAGAGACAGTAAACTTCCACTGAAGTTATGCCGGCTGACTGGGTAAACCATCTCCCCTGTGGAAATTTCTGGAATTATTGGCCAGGATTTTGCATTTGCACATCCCACACGTGCATAAGGTCCAGCGCGATGATATTGGCAACATGCCGGTTTCCCACAATACGGTAGGTGGGTGCACACCGAGATCTGCAGCCCAACAGCCATTTAAAATAAAACCATTAACAGGCAATTGAGCTGGGTAACAAGTCAACTGACCCGAATATTACACTGCCCACACCATAATGCGATTGGCGTGGGCAGGCAGGCGAGAGTGTGGTGTCCTCTGGCACTGCTGGGATTGCTAGAGCTGCTGGCCAATCAGGTTGGCTGGTAGTTCTCGAAGGCGGGACTTCCTCCCATGGAGTGGGCAGAAGCCCCGCCCTCTACTTGTTTGGATGCCCTCAGTGTGGTGTTGCTGGGGTGGGGGGCGCGACCCTTTTTTACAGCCAGGCAGTTCATGACCGACTTTTCTCACAGGGGGGTGTGAGCAATATGCAGCCCTCTTCCCCACCCCCCTCCCACCCCCCGGCCCCCATAAAATCCAGACCATCCCAGAAGGAAAGGCCAGTACTCTTATTTCCCAGCTTTTACTGTTTTTCCCTTCTGGAATTATTTCTTAATCCATCCCATACCAGAGGGACATTTCCTAAATCTAGCAAATCTTTAAAATGTCAGGGTGAATCTTATTCCCGGAGAGAATGTTGGATGAGTTTTCTCAATGAGCTCAGCCAAAGCAAAGTTTTACGTTGAAACATTCAAGAGGAAAATCCATCCCAAAATACAGCCTAGTTTTCCTTAATTTCCTACCACTACACTTTCTAATTTTCCTTAATTTCACACCTCTGCATGCCTGATTCCCCTTAATTTTCTGCTATTACAGTGTCGAATTTGCCTTAATTTCCAGCTATTTTGCCCATTTTTCCTTAATTTCCTGGTCCAATTTGCTTTAATTTCCTGATGCTATGCTGCTCAATTTTCCTTAAATTTCTGCCATTACCCTGCCCAGTTTCAGGTCTCTGAGTTTCCCTGCAAAACCTGAGCTTGAAGCTGTCACACTTCCTTGCCAACACTTTTTATTTAATTTAGAGCAACAAGACTTCTTTTCGTTCATTTTTTTGAAGTCAGGAGCTTTTCCACTTGCTCAGGATCAGGCTTCCCATTGTCAAAGGATCTTCCTACTGACCGTGGCCACACAATAAACCCATTGGGCAGGCAATGATGGAGTCTCACAGTCCTTTTCCCCTTCCCTAGGAACCCCTTCCGTTTGGGGGAAGGGCAGAAAGTTTCGAGGGGATGGGGTCACAGGGCAAAAGTCCAGGGTGAGGCCAAAGGGCAGAAGTCCTGGGAGAGCATATTTCCTGTGAAATGAATCTCTCTTCCAAGACAGCGAGGGAATTTGCAAAGATCAGTCGACCATCTGCTGCACACCATCTGTCCCACGCACCAGATTCTTTCTATCTAGATCTTGACGGACTGTGGGAGTGAAGTGACTGCACACAAGCTCCAGCTCGCCCTCTGCCATATGTTGCTGCTTCATAGCGCTCTCGATCTGGTTGATTGAGCACACACAGCAACACCTTCCAAACCCATAACCTCCACCGCCTAGAAGGACAACCGTAATGGTGCATGAGAGCAATCACCAGTTCCAAATTCCCCTCCAAGTCACCCCCACCATCACGACTTCAAAATATATCGCTGGCCCTTCATCGTCACTGGGTCGAAATCCTGGTTCATCTTTTCTAACACTGCTGTGAGAGTCCCTTCTCCACACAGGCTGCGGTGGTTCATGAAGAAGGCCCACCAGGACCATTTCAAGAGCATCTAGGGATAGGAAATAAATGCCAGCCTTCCCAGCGATGCCCACAGTGTCAGCTCTGGATCGCCGGGTAGCACTTTAAACTCTGAGACTGAAGGTCGTGGGTTCCACTCCAGAGACTTCGAGCCCATAATCCAGGCTGACACGCCAGTGCAGTACAGAGAGATTGCTGCACCGTCATAGGTGCTGTCTTTCAGATGCGACGTTAAACTGAGGCCCAGTCTGCCCTTCCCCGGTGGATGTATAAAAATCCCATGGCACTATTTTGAAGAAGAGCAGGCGAGTTCTCTCCGGCGTCCTGCCCAATATTTATCCCTCAAGCACCATCGTCAAAAAATAAATGGTCTGTTCATTATCACATTGCTGTTTGTGGGATCTTGCTGTGTCAAAATAGGCTGCTGTGTTCTCTACATTCCAGTGCCATCTACACTTCAAAAGCACTTCATGAGCTCTGAAGTGCTTTGGGAGGTTCTGGGGTCGTGGAAGGTTCTATATAAATGCACGGCCTTTCTCCTGAGTCTCACTGTGAGATGGTCCAGGTGCCTTGTGCTTATTTTCACAAAATTACAGAATCACAGAATTTTAAAGGCACAGAATGAGGCCATTTGGCCCATTGTGTCTACACCAGCTCTCCAAATGAGCATTATGACCTAGTGCCATTGCCCTGCCTTTTCCCCGTACCCCTGCACATTGTTTCTATTTAAGTAATCATCTAATGTCCTCCTGAATGCCTCAATTGAACGTGCCTCCACCACACTTCCAGGCAGTGCATTCCAGACCCTAACCGCTTGCTGTGTGAAAAAGTTTTTTCTCACATCACATTTGCTTCTTTTGCAAATCACTTTAAATTTGTGCCCTCTCGTTCTTGATCCAGCTTCTCCCTATCTACTCTGTCCAGACCCCTCATGGTTTTGAACATCTCTATCAAATCTCCTCCCAGCCTTCTCTCCAAGGAGAACAGTCCCAACCTTTCAAATCTATCCTCATAGCTACAGTTTCTCATCCCTCGAACCATTCTTGTAAACCTCTTCTGCACTCTCTCCAATGTATTCACATCCTTCCTATAATGTGGCACCCAGAACTGTACACAATACTCCAGCTGAGGTCTAAATAGTGCCTTATGTAAACTCAGCATAACATCCCTGCTCTTGTAATCTATGCCCCTATTAATAAAGCCCAGGATACTATATGCCTTATTAACTGCTCTCTGCACTGGTCCTGCCACCTTCAATGATCTATTCACATATACACCCAGGTCTTTCTGCTCCTGCAACCCCTTTCAAAATTCCACACCTTATTTTATATTGTCTATCCATGTTCTTCCTACCAAAATGCATCACCTCACACTTCTCCACATTGAGCTTCATCTGCCACCTATCTGCCCACCCCACCAACTTGTCTATGTTCTCTTGAAGTTCCACACTGTCCTCCTTGCAATTCACAATGCTCCCAAGCTTCATATCATCCGCAAACATTGAAATTGTCCCCTGTACATCAAGACCTAGATCATTAATATATATCAGGAACAGCAAGGGTCCAAATACCGACCCCTGGGGAACTCCACTAAAAACTTTCCTCCAGCCCAAAAAATATCCATTGACCAGTACTCTCTGCTTCCTATTTTTCAGCCAATTTTGTATCCACGTTGTTACTGTCCCTTTTATTCCATGAGCAATAACTTTCCTGACAAGTCTGTTGTGTGGCACTATATGACTACTAGTTCTATCCGAAGTAATTGTTTCTAGAATCTTTCCCACCACGGAAGTTAAACTGACTGGTCAGTAATTGCTGGGCTTATCCTTACAAAAACAGAATTACCTGGAAAAACTCAGCAGGTCTGGCAGCATCGGTGGAGAAGAAAAGAGTCGACGTTTCGGGTCCACATGACCCTTCAACAGAACTGAAGTATAGTTAGGAGAGGGGTGAAATATAAGCTGGTTTAAGGTGGGGGGCGGGGGGAGAGAGAAGTTGAGGGTGGGATGGTTGTAGGGACAAGCAAGCAGTGATAGGAGCAGATAATCAAAAGATGTCACAGACAAAAGGATCATCAAAAGGATCACAGACAAAATTATCCTTACAACCTTTTTTGAACCAGGGTGTAATATTTGCAATTCTCCAGTCCTCTGGCACCTCCCTTCAGTCTACGGAAGACTGAAAGATTATGGCCAGTGCCCCTGCAATTTCTATTCTTGCTTCCTTCAATATCCTTGGATGCATCTCATCCCAGTGCCTTGTCAACTTTAAGTGCCAACACTTCCTCCTTTTCAATTTTGAACCCTTCCAGTGACTGAGTCTCCTCCCCTGTCACCATGGCCTGGGGAGCATCTACCTCCTTGGTAAAGACAGATGCAAAGTATTCATTTAATACCTCAGACCTGGCTCCTTCGACCATGTTTAAATTCCCTTTCAGGTCCCTAATCGGCCCTACTCCTCCTTTTACTACCATTATACTATTTATATACCTATTGAAGACTTTGGGATTCCCCTTTATGTTGGTTGCCAATCTTTTCTCATAATCCCTCATCGCTTCTCTAATATGCTTTTTCATCTTCCCTCTGAACCTTTTGTATTCCTGTTGGTTCTCAATTGTATTTTCTACCTGACACCTGTCAGAAGCACACATTTCTTCTTTATCTTAATTTCAATCTCCTTTTTCATCCAGGGAACTCGGGATTTGTTTGCCCTACCTTTCCCTTTCGATGGAATATACCTTGACTGTGCCCGAACCAATTCTTTTTTGAAGGTAGCCCATTGTTCAGCTACAGTTTTTCCTGCCAATCTTTCATTCCAGTCTATTTGGCCCAGCTCCGTTCTTGCCCCATCGAAGTCACCTCTCATCCAGTTAGTTATTCTTACTCTGGATTGCCTATTGTCCTTTTCTATCATCATCCTAAAATGTACAATACAATGATCACTGTCTCCTAAATGCTCCCCACTGACACTTGATCTACCTGGCCCACCTCATTTCCAAGAACCAGGTCCAACAGTGCATCTTTTCTTGTTAGATTGGACACACACTGCTGTAGAAAATTCTCCTGAACACAATCTAGAAACTTCTGCCTCTCTCCGCCCTTTACACTATCATGTCCCAGTCTACATTCGGATAATTAAAGTCCCCCATTATAACTACACTGTAATGCCTGCATCTCTCTGTAATTTCCCTGTAGATTTGTTCTTCTACGTCCTTCTCACTAGTCGGCGGTCTATAGACTATACTGAGCAATGTAATTGCACCCTTTTTGTTCCTTAGCTTTAGCCAAATTGACTCTATCCTTGAACCCTCTGGACATCCTCTTTCTCCAGCACTGCAATGCTCTCCTTAGCCAATGCCATCACCCCTCCTCCTTTCCTATCTTTCCTGAATACCTTGTATCCAGGAATATTTAATACCCAGCCCTGCCCTTCCTTGAGCCAGGTCTCTGTTATCGCCACAACATCATATTTCCACATAGCAATCTGCACCTGTAACGCCCCAATCTTATTTACTGTACTCCGTACATTCACATACACGCATAGTAACCCTGATTTAGATTTTGTTACCCTCTCCCTCACCCTCACCCCACCTATTAACTTACTATTCTCTATACTAGTGCTATCTGTCCCTCCCAGTGTTATGTGTACACTTATATTCCTCTCTAATATTCTCTCCTGGTTCCAGTTTTCCAGTGAATTCCTGCTGCATGTGTAAATAACTGCAGCTGTGTTGTCAAGGAGCCACCAATAAATCTGCTGGGAAGCTGTTTGGGCAGGAGCTTCGAGCTGACACAATATCACAGTGATTCAGTCCGCTGGGCTTTATAGCAGTGACCAGCAGTAAAGGGTGACACCAGCAGAGAGCTTTGTTCAATCATCAGCTCCCCTCTTGAGCCACGGCAGGCTCAGGGCAATAGCAGCGGCTTCACCTCATTGCCTCTCCATTCACTTGTGTTCCAACGCAATCTTTTCTGGTCATTTTATCTCATTGCTGTATGTGGGACCTTGGTGTGCACATAGAGGCCGCCATGTTTCCTTACATTACGACAGTGACTCCAGTTCAACAACAACTTGCATTTATATAGTGGCTTTAAATGCAGTTAAACATCCAGAGACGTTTCTCAGGAGCGTTATCACACAATGTTTGACACCAAGTCGCATGAGGAGATATTTACTTCACTGACTGTGAAGTGCTTTGTTGGGGGTGAGGTGGGTTGACGTTGTGAAAGATGAGGAAAATCACCACAAAAATCTTGTTCAACTGAGCACTTTACACTGGATTGGAGTTATACTGCAAGTCACCTCCTGCAATGCCCACGCAGTATGAGGCTCACCACTGGTAAATGGTGGCAGGTTGTAAAGAGGAAATCTGGTCTCGGACATGATATTCTGCATTTACATAGCATCTGTCACACCTTAAGATGCCTCAAGCACTTTATAAACGAACTGCTTTTCAAGTACGCTCACAGTTGCTGTGGAGTGAGGTGTGGCAGCCAAGTTAAGCACAGCAAGATCCCATGGACCCGATACGAAACAGATGAGACCAGCTTACTTTTTTTAAGTGTTTATTGAGGGAGGAATATAGGCCAGAACACCGGGGTGAACTGCTCTTATCCTTCTCTGTAGCCATGGGATCTTTTACATCCATTTGGGAGGGCAGAGAGGGCTTCATTTTAATGGTTTCAAACATTGCAGGAAGTGATGGTGTGGCAAAGTGCTTCCCCGCAGGTGTACACCGGTGAGGATTAGCTCCTATGTACACCAGGTCTGGGGCTCACTCATCACGAATCGGAGACCAGACTGAGCCCAGTCCACGCTAATATGTTTGTGCTGAAATGTGAAGGGGGTAACTTTAATCTAACTCGCCTGGTGGAAGTCCCACATGATTGGGTGGAACAGCCCAGTCATACCTCCCATTGCAAAATTGGACGGGGTGTAAAACCGGTATTATACCCAATCGCTGCCTCAGTCAACCAATGAGTGGATTAGGGTTACATAGAATGTGCAGCAGTTACACAGGCCATTCAGCCCATCTGGTCTAAGCTAGGGGTTTATGCTCCACATGAGCCTCCTCCCATCAACATACCTTTCTGTTCCTTTCTCTCTCATGTTCGTCTACTGCTGTCCACCTAAGTGCATCCATGCTATTTTCCTCAGCCCCCAGTGGTAGCACATTCCACATTCTCACCGCTCTCTGCATAAGGAAGTTTCTCCTGAATTCCCTATTGGAGTAATTAGCGGCTGTCTTCTATTTATGGAGCCTGGTTCTGGGCTGTCCCTCACAAGTGGAAAAGCTTCTCCCTGCCTGGAGAGAATAGATGCCTTTGGCAGAGAGGATGAGAAATGGGAGAGTGAGTGAGTCCTGTTTTAATTTGGTGGGGCAGGGGTGGTTTAGGGATTGCTTTGGAAAGTGGAAACCAAGCTTTAGCTGCTGGCAGAGTGGGCTGAGGTGCTGAGCTGAATAGTCAGGTATGAGCAGGACTTTAAAGAGGGGGTGGGGGGGAGGGAGTGACAGGGGAAGGTCTAACGGCATTGCAGCACGCAGAAAGTAGTCATCCCTGCTGCTTTTAGACGGTGCATCTTTTTAGCAATGGGGAGAGAAGGCATCAATATGTGACGCCTTATGATTACAGCAAACACACTGTGTGTGTTTGTGTGTGTGTGTGTGTGTTTTGCCTGGTACAAGACATACACACAAACAGCCACCCTGTAAAGAAGGATGTGACAGCGAATGTCTGCAGACTGCATCTCTCTCTCTCTCTCTCTCCGGCTTGTGGGATGCAGGGGAGAGCATCTTGCATTCTGCCCTTGAGCCCGGATCACAATGAAAAAGCATTCAGCCCGAGTCGCTCCTCTCACCGCCTGTAATAGTCCGGTGCTGACTCTCACCAAGGTGGAAGGTAAGCATGCATGTGTCTCTGGGTTTGGAGGAGGGGAGGAGGATGATTGGGGGGTGGAGAGAGATACCCAGTGCTGGCGCTTAAAGATCACAATGCGGTTCAAAGAGATGGAGCAGTAGCGTTGGAATAAGAAGTGAGAGCTTGTCTGAGTGAGGAGCTGCTGCTTTCAATGAACTCTTGACACCAGCAGAACAAGAATCACGTGTTAATACTGTGATATTGACGTGGTTTACATCGAAATAAGACGTTGATATTGCGGTAGCAACGTTTAAAACTACAACTATCGAATGAGTAATAAGACAATAGTTTAACATCAAAATTCACATTTCGCACGGTGATATTATCTCGTGTAACACTGCTAGTAACGTGTAACATTGATACTAATGTGTAACACGGTGAGAAAGCCTGTAACACGTGTAACACTGCTACAAACATGTGTAACACTGCTATAGATGTGTAACACTGTTATAAACATGTGTAACACTGCTACAAACATGTGTAACACTGCTATAGATGTGTAACACTATTATAAACATGCGTAACACTGCTATAAACATGTGTAACACTGCTATAAACATGTGTAACACTGCTATAAACATGTGTAACACTGCTATAGATGTGTAACACTGTTATAAACATGTGTAACACTGCTATAGATGTGTAACACTATTATAAACATGCGTAACACTGCTATAAACATGTGTAACACTGCTATAAACATGTGTAACACTGCTATAGATGTGTAACACTGTTATAAACATGTGTAACACTGCTATAGATGTGTAACACTGCTATAAACATGTGTAACACTGATATAAACATGTGTAACACTGCTATAGATGTGTAACACTGTTATAAACATATGTAACACTGCTATAAACATGTGTAACACTGCTATAAACATGTGTAACACTGCTATAGATGTGTAACACTTATAAACATGTGTAACACTGCTATAAACATGTGTATCGCTGCTATAAACATGTGTAACACTGCTATAAACATGTGTAACACTGCTATAAACATGTGTAACACTGCTATAAACATGTGTATCACTGCTATAAACATGTGTAACACTGCTATAAACACGTGTAACACTGCTATAAACATGTGTAACACTGCTATAGATGTGTAACACTGCTATAACCATGTGTAACACTGCTATAAACATGTGTAGCACTGCTATAACCATGTGTAACACTGCTATAAACATGTGTAATACTGCTATAAACATGTGTAACACTGTTATAAACATGTGTATCACTGCTATAAACATGTGTATCACTGCTATAAACATGTGTAACACTGCTATAAACACATGTAACACTGCTATAAACATGTGTAACACTGCTATAAACATGTGTAACACTGATATAAACATATGGAACATTGCTATAAACATGTGTAACACTGTTATAAATATATGTAACACTGTTATAAACATGTGCAACACTGCTACAAACATGTGTAACACTGCTATAAACATGTGTATCACTGCTATAAACATATGTAACACTGCTATAAACATGTGCAACACTGCTACAAACATGTGTAACACTGCTATAAACATATGTAACATTGCTATAAACATGTGTAACACTGCTATAAACATGTGTAACACTGCTATAAACATGTGTATCACTGCTATAAACATGTGTAACACTGCTATAAACATATGTAACACTGCTATAAACATGTGTATCACTGCTATAAACATGTGTAACACTGTTATAAACATGTGTAACACTGTTATAAACATGTGTATCACTGCTATAAACATGTGTATCACTGCTATAAACATGTGTAACACTGCTATAAACATATGTAACACTGCTATAAACATGTGTAGCACTGATATAAACGTGTATCACTGCTATAAACATGTGTATCACTGCTATAAACATGTGTAACACTGTTATAAACATGTGTAACACTGTTATAAACATGTGTATCACTGCTATAAACATGTGTAGCACTGATATAAACATGTGTATCACTGATATAAACATGTGTATCACTGCTATAAACATGTGTAACACTGCTATAAACATGTGTAGCACTGATATAAACATGTGTATCACTGATATAAACATGTGTATCACTGCTATAAACATGTGTATCACTGCTATAAACATGTGTAACACTGTTATAAACATGTGTAACACTGTTATAAACATGTGTAACACTGTTATAAACATGTGTATCACTGCTATAAACATGTGTATCACTGTTATAAACCTGTGTAACACTGCTATAAACATGTGTAGCACTGATTTAACATGTGTATCACTGCTATAAACATGTGTATCACTGCTATAAACATGTGTAACACTGTTATAAACATGTGTAACACTGTTATAAACATGTGTATCACTGCTATAAACATGTGTATCATTGCTATAAACATGTGTAACACTGCTATAAACATATGTAACACTGCTATAAACATGTGTAGCACTGATATAAACATGTGTATCACTGCTATAAACACGTGTAACACTGCTATAAACATGTGTAACACTGCTATAAACACATGTAACACTGCTATAAACACATGTAACACTGCTATAAACATGTGTAACACTGCTATAAACATGTGTATCACTGCTATAAACATGTGTAACACTGCTATAAACATGTGTATCACTGTTATAAACATGTGTATCACTGCTATAAACATGTGTAACACTGTTATAAACATGTGTAACACTGCTATAAACACATGTAACACTGCTATAAACATGTGTAACACTGCTATAAACACATGTAACACTGCTATAAATATGTGTAACGCTGTTATAAACATGTGTAACACTGCTATAAACACATGTAACACTGCTATAAACATGTGTAACACTGCTATAAACATGTGTAACACTGATATAAACATGTGTAACACTGCTATAAACATGTGTATCACTGCTATAAACATGTGTAACACAGCTATAAACATGTGTAACACTGCTATAAACATGTGTATCACTGCTATAAACATGTGTAACACTGTTATAAACATGTGTATCACTGCTATAACCATGTGTAACACTGCTACAAACATGTGTAACACTGCTATAAACATGTGTAACACTGTTATAAACATGTGTAACACTGCTATAAACATGTGTAACACAGCTATAAACACATGTAACACTGCTATAAACATGTGTAACACTGCTATAAAAACGTGTAACACTGCCATAAACATGTGTAACACTGCTATAAACATGTGTAACACTGCTATAAACACATGTAACACTGATATAAACATGTGTATCACTGCTATAAACACATGTAACACTGCTATAAACACACGTAACACTGCTATAAACATGTGTAACACTGCTATAAACATGTGTATCACTGCTATAAACATCTGTAACACTGCTATAAACATGTGTATCACTGCTATAAACATGTGTAACACTGTTATAAACATGTGTATCACTGCTATAACCATGTGTAACACTGCTACAAACATGTGTAACACTGCTATAAACGTGTGTAACACTGTTATAAACATGTGTAACACTGCTATAAACATGTGTAACACTGCTATAAACACGTATAACACTGCTATAAACATGTGTAACACTGCTATAAAAACGTGTAACACTGCCATAAACATGTGTAACACTGCTATAAACATGTGTAACACTGCTATAAACACATGTAACACTGCTATAAACATGTGTAACACTGCTATAAAAACGTGTAACACTGCCATAAACATGTGTAACACTGCTATAAACATGTGTAACACTGCTATAAACACATGTAACACTGCTATAAACATGTGTAACACTGCTATAAACATGTGTAACACTGCTATAAACATGTGTAACACTACTATAAACACATGTAACACTGCTATAAACATGTGTAACACTGCTATAAACATGTGTAACACTGCTATAAACATGTGTAACACTGCTATAAACATGTGTAACACTGCAATAAACATCTGTAACACTGCTATAAACATGTGTAACACTGCCATAAGCATGTGTAACCTGGGCAATTTTCCACATTGTCGGGTAGATTCCAGTGTTGTAGATGTACTTGAACAGCTTGGCTAGAGGTGTGGCAAGTTCTGGAGCACACGTCTTCAGTACTATTGCCGGAATATTGTCAGGGCCCATAGCCTTTGCAGTATCCAGCGCCTTCAGCTGTTTCTTGATATCACATGGAGTGAATCAAATCGGCTGAAGACTGGCATCTGTGATGCTGGGAAACTCCAGAGGAGGCCGAGATGGATCATCCACTCGGCAGATCTGGCTGAAGGTGGTTGCTAATGCTTCAGCCTTATCTTTTGGTCTCCCCTATCATTGAGGATGGGGATATTTGTGGAGCCTCCTCCTCCTGATAGTTGTTTAATTGTCCACCAGCATTCATGACTGGTTGTGGCAGGACTGGAGAGTCATGATCTCATCCGTTGGTTGTGAGATCGCTTCGCTTTGCTATCGCATGCTGCTTTCACTGTTTAGCACACATGTAATCGTGTGTTGTAGCATTGCCAGGTTGGCATCTCATGTTACATTGATAGCAACATGTGTAACACAGTAATATCAAAGGTGATAATATTTCTGTCTAACGATGATGATATTAACTTGTTGCTCTGGTGTTAACACGTGTAACACGCTCCTATTCGTGTGTAACACTGATATAAATGTGTGCAACATTGTTGATATGTGCAACATGTTCTGTAAACATAACACTGGAGTTTTGTCTGGCTGAAGTTGAGACTCGGCTATGTTCTGAATGCATGGTCTTCACAAACAACTTGCATTTATGTAGTTCCTTTAAAATCTTAAAATGGCCTTTGGTAGTTCAGCAACACAGAATTTGATTATTGCTGAAAAAAGAGCCATGCTGTCAAGGGTTTTCATCTTGCACTCAACAAAACAATTTGAAAGAATGCCCAGAATAAAGGGAACAAAAATTTATACTGCATGAGAAGAGAGCGCTGATTGGTTGGCAAGTGGACTCTGATTTGCAGAGGTGTTGCCATGGAGAACTTATCATGGGGTACACAGGAGATCAAAATTGGAAGAGTGCAGAGGATTGTAGGGATGGAGGAGGTTACAGAGAGAAGGAGGGCTCTAGGGGCTGGAGGAGGTTACAGAGAGAGGGAAGGTTGTAGGGGCTGGAGGAGGTTACAGGGAGAGGGAAGGTTGTAGGGGCTGGAGGAGGTTACAAAGAGAGGGAGGGTTGTAGAGCTGGAGGAGGTTATAGAGAGAGGGAGGTTGTAGGGGCTGGAGGAGGTTACAGAGAGAGGGAGGTTGTAGGGGCTCAAGGAGGTTACAAAGAGAGGGAGGGTTGTAGAGCTGGAGGAGGTTATAGAGAGAGGGAGGGGTGTAGGGGCTGGAGGAGGTTACAGAGAGAGGGAGGGTTGTAGGGTCTGAAGGAGGTTGCCGATAGAGGGAGGTTGTAGGGGCTAGAGGAGGTTACAGAGAGAGGGAGGGTTGTAGGGCTCGAGGAGGTTATAGAGAGAGAGAGTCGTAGGGGCTTGAGGAGGTTACAGAGAGTGGAAGGGTTGCAGGGGCTGGAGGAGGTTACAGAGAGAGGGAGAGTTGTAGAGCTGGAGGATGCTACAGAGAGAGGGTGGTAGAGCTGGAGGAGGTTAGGTTGTAGGGGCTGGAGGAGGTTACAGAGAGAGGGAGGGTTGTAGGGCTGGAGGATGCTACAGAGAGAGGGAGGGTTGTAGAGCTGGAGGAGGTTAGGTTGTAGGGGCTGGAGGAGGTTATAGAGAGAGGGAGGGTGTAGGGCTGGAGGATGCTACAGAGAGAGGGAGGGTTGTAGGGTCTGAAGGAGGTTGCAGATAGAGGGAGGTTGTAGGGGCTAGAGGAGGTTACAGAGAGAGGGAGGGCTGTAGGGCTGGAGGAGGTTACAGAGAGAGGGAGGTTTGTAGGGCTGGAGGATGCTACAGAGAGAGGGAGGGTTGTAGGGCTGGAGGATGCTACAGAGAGAGGGAGGGTTGTAGAGCTGGAGGAGGTTACAGAGAGAGGGAGGGTTGTAGGGGCTCAAGGGTGTTACAAAGAGAGGGAGGGTTGTAGAGTCTGGAGGAGGTTGCAGAGAGAGGAGGGTTGTAACGGCTGGAGGAGGTTAAAAGAGAGAGACGGTTGTAGGGGCTAGTGGAGGTTATAGAGAGAGAGAGTCGTAGGGGCTTGAGGAGGTTACAGAGAGTGGGAGGGTTGTAGGGCTGGAGGATGTTACAGAGAGAGGGAGGGTTGTAGGGATGTAGGAGATTACAGAGAGAGGGAGGGTTGTATTGGCTGGAGGAGGTTACAGAGAGAGGGAGGGTCGTAGGGATGGAGGAGGTTACAGAGAGAGGGAGGGTTGTAGGGATGGAGGAGATTACAGAGAGTGGGTGGGTTGTAGGGGCTCGAGGAGGTTACAGTGAGAGGGAGGGTTGTAGGGGCCGGATGAGGTTACAGAGAGGGGGAGGCTTGTAGGGCCGGAGGAGGTTACAGAGGGAGGGAGGGTTGTAGGGGCTGGATGAGGTTCCAGAGAAAGGGAGGGTTGTAGGGGCTGGAGGTGGTTACAGAGAGAGAGAGGGTCGTAGGGCTAGAGGAGGTTACAGAGAGTGGGAGGGTTATAGAGCTGGAGGAGGCTCCAGAAAGAGAGGGGGCTCGAGAGCTGGAGGAGGTTACAGGGGGAGGGAGGGTTGTAGGGATGGAGGAGATTAGAGAGAGAGGGAGGGTTGTAGGGGCTGGAGGATGTTACAGAGAGAGGGAAGGTTGTAGGGATGGAGGAGATTACAGAGGGAGGGAGAGTTGTAGGGGGCTGGAGGATGTTACAGAGAGAGGCAGGGTTGTAGGGGATGGAGGAGGTTACAGAGAGAGGGAGGGTTGTAGGGGCTGGAGGAGGTTAGAGAGAGAGGGAGGGTTGTAGGGCTGGAGGAGATTACAGAGAGAGGGAGGGTTGTAGGGCTGGAGGAGGTTACAGAGAGAGGGAGGGTTGTAGGGGCTGGAGGTGGTTGCAGAGAGAGGGAGGGTTGTAGGGCTGGAGGAGGTTACAGAGAGAGGGAGGGTTGTAGGGGCTGGAGGATGTTACAGAGAGAGGGAGGGTTGTAGGGGCTGGAGGAGGTTACAGAGAGAGGAAGGATTGTAGGGCTGGAGGAGGTTACAGAGAGAGGGAGGGTCATGGGGCTGGAGGAGGTTACAGAGAGTCGGAGGCTTGTAGGGCTGGATGAGGTTTCAGAGAGATGGAGGGTTGTAGGGGCTGGAGGAGGTTACAGAGAGAGGGGGAGTTGTATTGGCTGGAGGAGGTTACAGAGAGAGCGAGGGTTGTAGGGATGGAAGAGATTACAGAGAGTGGGAGGGTTGTAGGGGCTCGAGGTTACAGAGAGAGGGAGGGTTGTAGGGGCTGGATGAGGTTACAGAGAAAGGGAGGGTTGTAGGGGCTGGAGGAGGTTACAGAGAGAGGGAGGGTTGTAGGGTCTGGAGGTGGTTACAGAGAGAGAGAGGCTCGTAGGGCTGGAGGAGGTTACAGAGAGAGGGAGGGTTGTAGGGCTGGCAGGAGGTTACAGAGAGAGGGAGAGTTGTAAGGGCTGGAGGAGGTTATAAAATGAGGGAGAATTGTAGTGACTGCAGGTGGTCACAGAGAGTGGGAGGTTGCAGGGGCTAGTGGAGGTTACAGAGAGAGGGAGGGTTGTCAGGTTTGGAGGAGGTTACAAAGGGAAGAATGGTTGCAGGGCTGGAGGAGGTTACAGGGAGAGGGAGGGTTGTAACATCTGGAGAAGGTGACAGAGAGAGGAAGGGTTGTAGGGGCTGGAGGAGGTTACAGAGAGAGGGAGGGTTGTTGGGCTGGAGGAGGTTACAGAGAGAGGGAGGGTTGTAGAGATGGAGGAGGTTACAGAGAGAGGGAGGGTTGTTGGGCTGGAGGAGGTTACAGAGAGAGGGAGGGTTGTAGGGATGGAGGAGGTTACAGAGAGAGGGGAGGTTGTCGGGGGTTGGAGGAGGCTACAGAGAGAGGGAGGGTTGGGGGTTAGAGGAGGTTGCAGGGAGAGGGAGGATTGTAACATCTGGAGAAGGTGACGGGGGGGGGTGTAGGGATGGAGGAAGTTACAGAGAGAGGGAGGGTTATAGGGATGGAGGAGGTTGCAGAGTGAGGGAGGGTTGTAGGGATGGAGGAGGTTACAGAGTGAGGGAGGGTTGTAGGGATGGAGGAGGTTACAGAGTGAGGGAGGGTTGTAGGGATGGAGGAGATTACAGAAAGAGGGAGGGTTGTAGGGCTGGAGGAGGTTGCAGAGGAAGGGAGGGTTTTAGGGTTTGAAGGAGGTTACAGAGAGAGGGAGGGTTGTAAGGATGGAGGAGGTTACAGAGAGAGGGAGGGTTGTAGGTGCTGGAGGAGGTTAGAGAGAGAGAGAGGGTTGTAGGGCTGGAGGAGGTTACAGAGTGAGGGAGGGTTGTAGGGATGGAGGAGATTACAGAAAGAGGGAGGGTTGTAGGGCTGGAGGAGGTTGCAGAGGGAGGGAGGGTTTTAGGGTTTGAAGGAGGTTACAGAGAGAGGGAGGGTTGTAGGGATGGAGGAGGTTACAGAGTGAGGGAGGGTTGTAGAGATGGAGGAGGTTACAGAGTGAGGGAGGGTTGTAGGGATGGAGGAGGTTACAGAGAGAGGGAGGGTTGTAGGGATGGAGGAGGTTACAGAGTGAGGGAGGGTTGTAGGGATGGAGGAGCTTACAGAGAGAGGGAGGGTTGTAGGGATGGAGGAGGTTACAGAGAGAGGGAGTGTTGTAGGGATGGAGGAGATTACAGAGAGAGGGAGGGTTGTAGGGATGGAGGAGGTTGCAGAGGGAGGACGGGGCCAAGGTGGTCTTGTGGTGCAGTGTGTGGCATCCGTAGCCTGAGCCGGAATCTCTGGGTTTGGCTCCCACTCCTGGGCTTGATGTCCACGGTAGGTGTGCTCGTGACCTGGCCAAACAGGTTGACTGTGAGCCTGTAAACCCTTCCCATGCACCTGTGGCAGGTGGGAAGATCGGGAGAGGTTCCTGCTCAGCTGGAACCCTGTCAGTTCACAAGCTCTTGCCACAGGCTCTATGGCAATATCCTCCTCGCTTTGAGGGGCTTCTGGAGGGAGATGGGCAGTGCGAGGGTGGCCAGGCTGTGGAGAGATTTGAAAACAGTGTCAGACTGGGAGCCAGTGAGCAAAGGGTGAGATGCGAACAGGTCTTGGTGTGAGTTTGGATACATGCAGCCGGATTTCAGATGAGCTCAGCTTCACAGAGGTGGAAATGGGAGACCAGCCAGCAGAGCATTGGAACAGTCAAGAGCTAACAGAGGCAGAGGTGAGCGCTTCAGCAGGAGATGAGCTGACACAGGGGCAGAGAGGAGTGATTTTACACCACTGGATGTCGGCAATCTTTGTAATGGAGAGATATTGGGCTGGAAACTCTTTTGGTGTTGCAAACGGTCTGGTTCATCCTGAAGCAGTGTCCACAGCGAGGATGGAATCGATATCTAGGGAACAGGGCTCGTGGGCTCTGTTATTTCAACTTTAAACACAAGGCTTTTGGGTTGAAATGCCAGACGCTCATTTTTTAAAGAGAATGAACTTGGAAAGGAAGTAAAATGTCTTCCAGCCCCTCCCCCCTCCTCTTCCTCCCTGTCCTCCTCCTCCATTACACTCCCTTCTTCTCCACCTCCCCCTCCTCTTCCTCCCTGTCCTCCTCCTCCATTACACTTCCTTCTTCTCCACCTCGCTTTTGAATCAGAGGGTTGTGGGTTCATATCCCACTCCCGGAAACCAAGAACTGTGATTGTACTCGAAAAGACTTCCAATCTGTGACTGTTGGTAACTCGAAAGAGTTTCCTCCTCTTCCTATCTCACCACTTCCTCCTTCCCCTTTTCCTCCTGTTCTTCTCCTTGTGCTCCTCTTCCTCCCTGAGACCCTCCCCCTCTCCCTCCTTCTCACCCCCTCTTCCTCATCCTCCTCCTTCTCTCCACCCTGTCCTCCTCACACGCTTTCCCCACTTCCTCCTCCTCCTCCTTCCACTTCCTCCTCCCCTCGTCCCCTTCCCCTCTTCCTTCTCTCCTTCCCTGCTCTCTCTCTTGCTCGCACTCCTCTTCCCCTCTCTCTTTCTCATCTTCCCCTTCCCCATTCCCCTCCTCCTCCTTCTCTCCTTCCTGCTCCCTCCTCATCCTCTCCTGACTGCTCCCTCCATCCCTCCCCTCCTCTTCTCTTCCTCCTCCTCCATCCTCCTTCCCCTCTTCCTCCTCCTCCTCTTCCTCCTCCCCTCCTCCTCCTGCCCTCCTCCTGCCCTCCTCCTCCTCCCATCTTCAGCCTCTTCTTCCCCTCCGCTCCCTCCCATCCTCCCCTCTTTTTCCTCCTCCTTTTCCTCCTCCCCTCTTCCTCCTTTCATCTTCCCCCTCTTCCCCTCCAACTGCTCCCCTCCTCCTCCCCTTTCATCTTCCCCCTCTCCTTCCTCTCTTCCTCCTCCCATCCTCCTCCCCTCCCCTTCCTCGCCCTCCCCTCTACCCCTACCCTCTCTCCTCCTCCCCTCCCCCTGCCTCTCCTCTACCCTCTCCCTCCTCCCTTCCTCCCCTCCCCTCTGCCCCTCCTCTATCCTCTCCCCTCCTCCCCCTCCCTTCTGCCCCTCCTCTACGCTCTCCCCTCCTCCCCTCCCCCTCTGCCCCTCCTCTACCATCTCCCCTCCTCCCCTCCCCTCTGCCCCTCCTCTACCATCTCCCCTCCTCCCCTCCCCTCTGCCCCTCCTCTACCCTCTCCCCTCCTCCCTCCTCCCCCTCCCCTCTGCCCCTCCTCTACCCTCTCCCCTCCTCCCCCTCCCCTCTGCCCCTCCTCTACCCTCTCCCCTCCTCCCCCTCCCTCTGCCCCTCCTCCCTCCTCCCCTCCTCCCCCTCCCCTCTGCCTCTCCTCTATTCTCCCCTCCCTCCCCTCCTCCCCCTCCCTTCTGCCCCTCCTCTACGCTCTCCCCTCCTCCCCT